>NC_072421.2:122050192-122654230 GCF_028858775.2 Pan troglodytes
ACATGCAAAGAGAAGGGGTTGGAGTGATTAACTGAGCATACGGACACTTCATTCCATGCCCCATAAGCAAAAAAATTAAAGTTCTTCCCAGGTCCTCAAAGAAGGCAAGTGGCTCTAATTCAGTTGTTTAACAAGGGTAAATATAAAGACACTAATCTTCTTGGCTTGCCTTGGAATAGGAAGGTTCGGATGGATCACCGTCTCCTTAAGGCTGCTGCTGCAGCAAGTTACTAGCACTGATTTCCTGCAGCTCTTTTGCTTGCTCTCTCTCCCCTACTTGTCTGCTCCCGTGGAGTTAGAGGCGGGTGTACCACAGCTGGGGGCAATGAAAGCGAGGAACACCAAGAGAGTAGACGTTTGGAACAGCAGCCCTAGGGCACCCAGGAAATATTTTTCCCCACATGTGGTCCTTTCAAATTCCCTGTACTATAGACACTACTTTGATTTAAAATGCAGTTTGCTTTTTTTCTTGCCTTCTGTGTTTGTTCAATGTGTTTTTGCCCCTGATTTCTATTTCTCTGTATACATATTTTTTTCATTGATGACTTTTTAGTGTGAATTTGTTTCAATAAGAAGTTTCTTTCTGCTTCCCCTTTTCCCATCATTCAGCAAATTATATTAACAGATTTTTTAGGGATTTTAGATACCACTACCACCTCTCCCTCCAATACGCTGTTCTCAGCCTCTTATTAGCACATTATCTCTTTACTCTGCTAATTAAACATCTGGATGCGCTGAACAGCTGGCAAAAATATCAGGCTGATTAAGAGAGTTCTCTGATGTCTGGAATTGGTGCATAATGCACTAAACAATGAAAAACTGCTTTTCAAATGGGCAGTCACTTTTACATTTTTATTGAATACTGAATTTGTTATTATTGACCTAATATATGTGGAAGTATCCAGTGTCATGCCTGGCAAATATTAACAAATACACTAGTAATAATCACATTGGGCAGTCACAGGTTTCAACCTGTCAACCACAAAATTCCGACTTATTTTTGAAAATAAATAGATTTTAAATAAATATTAATGCCAAAAACGATCTTAAAAAAAAAACTAAAAAAATCTAAACATAGAACCAATTCATAATTGGGACTCACATTCTCATCTAGTAATGTTCTATACATTCCAAGCTATAGTTTCATATTTAATCATTGCCTATTATGTAGGGCTGACCCTTTAAGACCTCTGTTTTCTGAGACATCAGCAAGGCTCCTGTTGAGTCTAGAAAGACCTCAGGCAAGCCGACCAATAATGGCATGCAAACCCCATATTATAATTTGTAGGTAAGTCCAGCACACGGGCAAAGATGAACTTACCAATTATCACATTGACTAACACCCCATATAGTACGTCTAGACTGTTGCAAAGAAGTGCAAATGACAATTACACTGAATGTGTGCCTTGTTTTTTGGCTATTAACAGTTTTTTTTTTTTTTTCTAATTGTTCAGAATTGGAAGCTGTGGCACCCTACCGACAGCCAAGCTCAGCGTCGTCAGATATGGGCATGTCAAATATTAACTGATTTTTACTTTTAGGGCCTGTTCTCTTCAAAGGAATAAAAATACTAGGTAGCTAAAAAAGAGGGAGGTTACACTGACTTGAAGGACTATCTATGGCATTCATTGATCCTAGCTTTGCCAACCAGTTTGGGACTTTGCCAGTTGGCTCAATTGGTGTTGATGAAGCACTGGTTTCTTTGCTACGGGATCAAGTCATCACTCGTAAACTTATGCCTACTAATTGTATGCCCTTGGCTGAAAGGGGAAATGGATGGAGGAATATGAGTGATACAGGGGAAACCCATACTTTCTAATCCTGAAAATGAATTTACAAATATATATCCTTTAGAGACAGCACTTGTATTATCACCTTGATAATAATGGGCAGTTAATTCATGGTAGGTTATACAAAAGGATTTGAAAACACGTACAGATTAGTTAATATTTGCCAGGCACTAGGTACATCCACGTATATTATCTCAACAAATCCCTTCAACAAGCCTGTTAGGTTGATATTCTCATCCCTATATTACAAACAAAGAAGGGGAGGCTAAATGTAGTTGCAGTGGGAAGTAACCTGGGAGTCATATGAACACCTAGTGTTATGCATGCAAATCACACATTCAACATCATCATCTAAACAGTGTGTATTACTAGTACTGATCTAGGCTGTAGGACTTCCAAGTGCATGACTATACATAGGTATTTAGAGCACATGAAGTGGTTAAGGTAAAAAACAAAACAAAAGAAAACAAAAACAGACTACTTTGGCTCTATTTTTTTTTTTTTTTGAGACGGACTTTTGCTCTGTCGCCCAGGCTGGAGTGCAGTGGCGTGATCTCTGCTCACTGCAACCTCTGTGTCCTGGGTTCAAGTGATTCTCCTGCCTCAGCCTCCCGAGTACCTGGGATTACAGGCACCTGCCACCATGCCCAGCTAATTTTTTGTATTTTTAGTAGCGATGGGGCTTCACCATGTTGGCCAGGCTGGTCTCGAACTCCTGGCCTCAGGTGATCAACCTGCCTTGGCCTCCCAAACTGTTGGGATTACAGGCGTAAGCCACTGGGCCAGCCCTGCTTTGGCTCTAAGCTTAACGTTGCCACTTACAATCTGTAGAATCCTAGACAAGTCAGTTCCTCATTTGTAAGATGTAAATAACAATAATACTCACTCTATAGGTTGTTGTAAGTATCACATGCTATAATAAAGATGAGATTGTGGGCACTCAGGGTGGTATAGCCATAGACTGGAGAACATTAGGCTAAGTGAAATAAGTCAGTCATAGAAGGGAAAATACTCCATGATTGCTCTTATATGAGGCATCTAAGATAGTCAAACATATAGAAGTAGACAACAGCATGGTGGTTACTTGGGGATTGGTTATGGGGATATGAGGAGTTGTTTAATGGGTATAAAGTCACAGTTATAAGATGAGCAAGTTCTCGTACAACATAGTACTTATAGTTAATAATGAGGTATTGTGCAGTTAACAATTTTTTAAGAGGGTAGACCTCATGTTAAGTGTTCTTAACACACACACACCCACACACACACACACACACACACACACATACACACACACTCCACCCCAGAACAAAGGGACAAGAAGAAAACCGTTGGATGTAATGGATATGTTTATTACCTTGTTTGTGGTGATGGTAACATGAGTTTATACATATGTGTAAACTGACCAAATTATTTACATTTATTATGTTCAGGTTTTGTACACCATTTATACCTCAATAAAGCTGGAAAGGTAATCATAATAAGCTTACTATCTAGTACATAACCAGCACTTGATAAATGTTAGCTGTTGTTATTATATCAAATTCTAAAACATACAGACTGCAAAGAATCTAAGGATAGAGTCTTACGGGTAGATGTCAATGGTTTGCAATGGCAGTTTAAAGTGTTCAACCCCTTTTATTGAAGTTGCCTTATCACTGGCCAGAGGGTAATTGATTTCTGTGTAGCACGTTCCAGTTGTTGGAATGTGTTCATTTTACGAACTATGCTTGGTCAGGTTGTCAGGTAGGTAGGATCTTATGTGACTCTGAGTAGACAAACACTAATACTACAGAAACTTTTCATTCATTGGATTTGATTGATTCAGAATTTGTCACCATTTGGACAGGGGTTGGATTTAAGCTTAAGCTTTTCAGCATCTGTAGAACAGTGGGTCTGCTGAGTAAATTAATAGTGAAAATAAAATGGCAGGGCTGATCATTCCAATGACTCAGTAAAGCAAAGTCTTCTTAGGCATTTTAGAAAGCCATAAGCAATGAACTAACTATAAATCATTCATAACTCTTTACTAAAGCAGGCCTCCTACTAGGCACTCCTGTTAGCTTAGTTGTTGCCCTTACATGTATTGAAGGTAATAGGACTGTATTTCCTCTGGAAATAGTCTATAATTCATATTCTTCATTTATTCAGGCTGATTTTCACCCCTGGATTTTACTGTATTAGAAAAAAGAAAGTGAGAGAGACTCAAGTGCACTCAGGATTTGGCCTGCCCAAATCATTATTGTTGCTATAACCACATACCATTTAACTTTTCTGGGTTGGGAAAATACGTTGTTTGTATGCCACTAATGTTCATGTCCTCCTGGTGCCTACCTGCCATCGATGGCTTTTCATATCACTTAGAATAAAAGCCTAAGTCTCAACAATGACTTATTACCTCACAGTCTGATTCTTTGCCATCTCCCTCTTACCTCTCAGATCTTACCTCTTCTGATCCACCCAATCTCCTTCCCACTCCTCTGGCTGTTCCTTAATTTCCCAGGCAATGTTATCAGGACGTTTGCACACACTATTCCTATGCCTGGAATGTTCTTCTCCCTGGTATCAACATGGCTTAACCTTCACCTCCTTTGGGTCTTTATTCAAATGTCATCTTCTTAGTGAGATTTTCTCTGTCTACCTTATTTAAAATTTCCCCGTCCTACACTCCCTGTCCTTCCTTTTCCTGCCTTATTTTAATTTTAATTTTTTTAATTTTAAATTTTTGTGGGTACATAGTAGGTGTATATATTTATGGGGTACTTGAGATATTTTGATACAGGCATGCAATGTATAATAATCTCATCATGAAAGATGGGGTATCTATCCCCTCAAACATTTATCCTTTGTGTTACAAACAATCCAATTATACTGTTTTAGGTATTTTAAAACGCACAATTAAACTATTGACTGTAGTCACCCTGTTGTGCTATCAAATAGTATGTCTTGGCCAGGTGTGGTGGCTCACGCCTGTAATCTCAGCACTTTGGGAGACTGAAGGGGGGTGGATCACCTGAGGTCAGGAGTTCGAGACCAGCCTGGCCTATATGACGAAACCCTGTCTCTACTAAAAATACAATAATTAGCCGGGCGTGGTGGTGGGCATCTGTAATCCCAGCTACTCGGGAGACTGAGGCAGGAGAATCACTTGAACCCAGGAGGCAGAGGTTGCAGTGAGCTGAGATAGCACCATTGCACTCCAGCATGGGCAACAAGAGTGAAACTCCATCTCAAAAAAAAAAAAAAAAAAGTAGGTCTTATTCATTCTTTCTAACTATCTTTTTGCACCATTAACCATCTCCAATTCCCCTTTAAATCCCCATTACCCTTGCCAGCCTTTGGTAACCATCTTGCCTTTAAAAAAAAAAAAAAAAAAAAAATTTTCTTCATCACATTTACCACCTTCTATCATAATATGTATTTTTAAAATTTGGTTTAATTTCTGCCTCTTGTAACTAGAATATAAGCTTTATGGAAGCATGAATTTTATCTTTTTTATGCATTGCTATTTCCTCAATGACTAGAAAAGTACCTGGCTTAAAGTAAGCATTCAAGGCCCAGCACGGTGGCTTACGTCTGTAATCCCAGCACTTTGGGAGGCTGAGGCAGGCAGATCACTTGATGTCAGGAGTTTGAGACAAGCCTGGCCAACATGGTGAAAACCCATTTCTACTAAAAATACAAAAATTAGCTGGGGGGTGAGGGTGGCATGCACCTATAGTTCCAGCTACTTGGGAGGCTCAGGCAGGAGAATAGCTTGAAACCAGGAGGCGGAGGTTGCAGTGAGCCGAGATTGCACCACTGCACTCAAGTCTGGGTGACAGAGCGAGACTCTATCCTCCCCCCAAAAAAATGAACATTCATTATATATTTGAATAATGAATAAATGGATGCCATAAAAGTCCTATTTCTCTGACATTTGTAAATGTGCCCAGAGATTAACAAATGTCCAACTAATATATCAAATTGTTATTAATAGATTCTTCATTGATAACACACTTTTATTGCCCACTTTAAATGACTGTATTTCCACTCTTTTCTCATTCATTTTCATCACTGCAAAGTAGACAGATGTCAAGTATCAGTAGCCTTAGTTGGTAGATAATGTGATGGGCCCAGTCATACAGTGGTGAACAGTTACAGAGTTGAGATTTTCTACTTTGCAGTTGCATCTGGAGGCACTTGGGCAGTTTAGGCTCTTATAACTAAGTGATGATCCATTAATAAATGGGTTGCTTCAAAATTAAAGGGGTACGGTGAGAAAAGAATAATTAGAAATATGCTTTCTGATGCCAAGTCTTTTGTCTCCAACCAAATCTCAAAAGTAAATGTGAAGATGTCTGCCTCTTAAATAGAGTAAATGTTATAAATTCATTGTTCCTTCTCTTTCATTTTCCTATTTATTAAACACTGAAGCATGCTGGTGCCATTCTAAACATGAGGCTCATTGATCCATGAGCTTGTATGTGTTCATAACTCACCCATGGTGCTGTTTTCTGGATCTAGAAACACTACATCATAAAAGAGGCTTGCAAACAGCTATTGCTCTTAATGAATGGTGACTTGTTATGAAGAATGATTCCTGGAAGATCATTCTCTTTTAGGCAATTAACTTATTGATTTTACCAATGAATATGAATATAGACCACTGGAAGAGTTTATACCAGAGAAGCTTGGACAAACGTGATAAATACTTAAAAGAGCAGAGAAAAAAGGCTGTTTGGATTAAACACTCTTACTCTACATTTTTTGAGCCTCCTTGAAAATATTTCCACAATATCAGAGACCACTTTCCTTCCTCCATAAGTCGAGTGAATGAAATGGAATCTTTGTATGGTAACTGAAGATCTTGTAAAACTCACAATGTTCTGTATGATCTGGCCCCTGACTACTTTTCTATACTAATCTCTTCCTGACTCATGTTCCAGCCACAAAGACATGCCTTTTACTTTAGAGCCTAGTACATTTCCACCTCAGGGCATATATACATGCTGTTTCCTCTGTCTGGAACGTTCTTCCCCTGACTCATGTGAGGCCTCTCTCACCACCCAGACTAGGTCAGGTCCCCATGCACATTTATAGAATTACACAATTTTAAAATTATAAAATTTTTCTAGCACTCTTCACAGTTGTAAATATATAGCTATGAGGGATCTTCAAAAAGTTCTTGGAAAATGTGTATCATGAGAAAACTATGCAAGGAGTTCAAATTTTTTTTCCACTAAAATAAAGTCATACTAACTTGTTGTAACACATCTGAACAGGATCTAGTTTGAGGCACTAAGAAGGATAAGGCATCATTTTGAAAAGAGTCCCTGTCAGAGCAACATGAATTTTGCTGAAATTGAAGCAAGAACAAACATCAAATTTACGATGAAACTTGGGTGGAAGAATGATGACATCACTGATACTTTATGAAAAGTTTATGGGGACAATGCCCCAAAGAAATCAGCAGTTCACAAATAGATAACTCATTATAAGAAGAGACAAGATGATGCTGAAGATGAAGCCTGCAGCAGCAGGTCATCCACATCAATTTGTGAGGAAAAATTAATCTTGTTTGTGCTCTAATTGAAGAGGATCAATGATGAACAGCAGTAGCAGTTCCGACACCACAGACATCTCAATTGGTTCAGCTTACACAATTCTGACTGAAAAATTAAAGTCAAGCAAATTTTCCACTTGATGAGTACAAAACTGTTACTCCCAGATCAGCAGCAGACAAAAGCAGAGCTTTCAATGGAAATTTTAAATAAATGGGATGAAGATCCCGAAGCATTTTGTTGAAGAATTGTAATAGGAGATGAAATGTGGCTTTACCAGTATGACTCCGAAGACAAAATACAATCAAAACAATGGCTACAAAGAGGTGGACGAGGTCCAGTCAAAGCAAGAGTGGACTGGTCAACAGCAGTGGTTATCCCAGCACTTTGGGAGGCTGAGGCAGGCAGATCACTTGATGTCAGGAGTTCGAGATCAGCCTATCCAACATGGTGAAAACCCATCTCTACTAAAAATACAAAAATTAGTCAGAGGGGCGGGGGTGGCATGCACCTATAGTTCCAGCTACTTGGGAGGCTCAGGCAGGAGAATAGCTTGAACCCAGGAGGCAACAGTTGTTTGGGGTCCTCAAGGCATTTTGTTTGTTGTCTTTCTGGAGGGCCAAAGAACGATAATATCTGCTTATTATGAGAGTGTTTTGAGAAAGTTAGCCAAGGGTTTAGCAGAAAAACACCCAGGAAAGCTTCACCAGAGAGTCCTAATCCACCATGACAATGCTCCTGCTCATTCCTCTCATTAAACAAGGGCAATTTGCAAGAGTTTCAATGGGAAATCATTACGCATTTACCTTACTTACAGTTCTGATTTGCCTCTTTCTAATTTTTTTTTTGTTTCCTAATCTTAAAAAATCTTTAAAGGGTACCCATTTTTCTTCAGTTAACAATGTAAAGAAGACTGGTTAAGTTCCCAGGACCCTCGGTTATATCAGGATGGACTCATCCCTTACAAAATTGTCTTGAACTTGATGTAGAAGTAAAGTTTATATTTTTGTTGAGAAATAAAGTTTATATTTTAAAATATTTATATTTCAAGTCTCCCTTTCCATGAACTTTTTGAAGTCCCTCATATTTGTGTGGATTATTTAATATCTATCTGCCTTGCTAGACCATAAGCTCCATGAAGGCAGAAACTTGTATTGTTTATCATTTTCTCCCCAGTGCCAAGCACAATAGTTAGCAAGAAGTAGTAATGAATTAATGGAAAACCAGGTACTTAATGTGAAATGTTTGGCCTAAAGGTAAACATTTGAGTGAAACATTTGGATCATCACTATCCAATATAACTTCTCCTAAAGCTAGGAATGCTCTAGTACTGTGCTGTCTAGTACAGTAGCTACTAGTCTCATGTGGCTACTGAGCACTTGAGATGTGACTAGTGCAGTTGAGATCCTGAATTTTTTTATGTTATTTAAGTTAAATTTAAATACTCACATGTGGCCAGTGGCTACCATACTAGACAGTGTAGATTTTGATGTCTGCAAATATTTAGATATTGGATGGTCTACACATTTAGCTAAACATTATAAAAAAGTTTTAAATTTTTACTAAGTCAAATGTATTGTTTTTTTTTCCTATTATGGTTTCTTTTTATGTTTACAAAGTGCTTTCTCATTGTAAGATCTATCACCTATTTTTTTTTGAATTCTGTTTGTTTTCTTTTACTTTTACCTCATTAATCCAGTTGAAGTGTTTTTATTTATCTTATTCTTTAGGTATATGGTATGAATTAAAAAATCTAAGGCATTTTTCTTAAGAGTTGTCACAATTCCATTTATTTAATAATGCTTATTTCCCCCATTGCTTTTTGATGCCAGTTTTATAATATACTAAATTTTGTACCTGGGTGTGTTCTAGAGCTTTTATTCAGTTGCATTAATCTGTCTATTCTCACATCAGTGCCACTTTGCTTTAATTATCATAGCTTTCAAATATGCCTTAATGTCTGATAGTTCTATCTTTCACTATTGTTTGTTTTAGCTATTCTGACTCAGTTAATATAATGTTCAAACTTTTTTCTGACGTTAATTCATACGTGCATGTAATGTATGGTGATCATATGTAACCAACTCCAAATTAGGACACATGATTAACAAATGAAAATGTGGTCACCATAGTAAGTTTTTTCCTCCAAGTATAGGGTTGTGCATGTGGTAGGTGCTTCTTGATTAAAGAGATGAATGAGGTCAAGACATTTAATAGGTTTGTGACTTCTATAGTAATTAGTTCTTGTATATACAATACATAAGATAGCTTTCCTTTTTTGCACTTAAGAAAAAACATCCAAAGGTTATTTTTTCTCTGTTCTGTTTTTACTGTTCAAGGAGCTTTTAGGTAGTTTCTGGACCAGTGGTGTCACCCACATATTCAATGCAGCCCAATTAGTTACTGAGAATCACAATGCATTGAATCAGAGGGTAACTAAAGTCAAAGCTTCAGGAAGTAGCAGCAATACTAATGAGTATTCAAAGCTGATTAGAATGCAAAAAAATTCCACCATTCTTTAAGTATCAGTTATAATATGGACTAATCAGGTAGCAGCTCCTTGAAGCAAATGCTTGAAAGTGATTTTTTTTGATTGGGAAGATTTCTTAAGAATTACATTTTTAAAATTAGAACTACTTTTTCCCAAAACGGTTCAATTGGTACTTTCTAATGTAATTAAAACACACACATATACACACATGTGCAAACAAGTAGACTAATATTAATATTAAGGAAATATTAATAATTAGTCATATTTAACTAAATGAAACCAGCCATTATGGATAGCTGGAAAGCTGAGACTACCAAATGAAGGGCATTTAATATATTCTCAGGGGTAATGTTTGAACAGTATAAAAATGAAATTATTGGTCTAAAATCTTAGTCATGGGGCTTTCAGAGTTTATTCAATCTATCTTTCCATCTCAAAGTAGAACTGAATCTATATTTATCATCAATATCATCTTAATCCTACTATAGGGAAAAATGGTAATTGGAAATCTCAAGGAGCTTTCCCCCTGTTCCCTAAAGAGATGATCATAAGGCCGGGCGCGGTGGCTCACGCCTGTAATCCCAGCACTTTGGGAGGCCGAGGCGGGCGGATCACGAGGTCAGGAGATCGAGACCATCCTGGCTAACACGGTGAAACCCCGTCTCTACTAAAAATACAAAAAATTAGCCGGGCGTGGTAGCGGGCGCCTGTAGTCCCAGCTACTCGGGAGGCTGAGGCAGGAGAATGGCGTGAACCCGGGAGGCGGAGCTTGCAGTGAGCCGAGATCGCGCCACTGCACTCCAGCCTGGGCGACAGAGCGAGACTCCGTCTCAAAAAAAAAAAAAAAAAAAAAAAAAAGAGATGATCATAAAAATATACTGAGCTCATATTAAGGTCTTTGATTTTTAATTTGCATATAGATACATAGTTTTAAGGAATGTTCACAGGTCAATACACGTTCAGTTAAATCTTCTATGTCTTCTGAATCTACATAGACCACAGGCATTGAGAATTGATAATTCATTACTTCATTAATATTTAATTGATCCATTCTTTAAACATTTTGGCTGCCTTGAGATGACCTTGAGGCCATAAAAAATGGTGATAATTAAATATTCAATTATTTTTATTACTTTACTAAGGCAGGAAACATTGGCTCAACCTTAACTGAGCCAGAAATTATAATTGCATAGGTTGTTAATGTGTTTTCTGAGCATAACATTTTAATCAATACATAACTGAGAAATTCCTATTATTATACCAAATCCTTTTTAGAATGAAGCAGACTACCTAGGTTTATATACAGGACCTATCATTTGCTTACTATGTGATTTTTAACAACTTACTTGACTTCTCTGTGTCTCAGTTTCCTAATTTGTAAAGTAGTGTTAATGGTAGTTCCTGGCCAGGTGCAGTGGCTCACACCTGAAATCCCAGCACTTTCAGAGGCTGAGGCAGACAGATTGCTTGAGCCCAGGAGTTTGAGACGGGCCTGGGCAACATGGTGAAATCCCGTTTCTATTAAAAATATAGAAATTAGCCAGGAGTGGTGGTGTGTGCCTGTAGTCCCAGCTACCCAGGAGGCTAAGGTAGAAGGATTACCTGAGCTCCAGAGGCAGAGGTTGCAGTGAGCTGAGATTGTGCCACTGCACTCCAGAATGGGAGACAGAACAAGACCCTGTCTCAAAAAGAAAAAAAAATGTTCCTACCTAATGGGGATTAAATGAAATAATTCACATAAGGGGCTCAGCACAGTGCCTGGCACATAGTAAATCCTGAATACAAGTGAGATACTATTATTTTCAACATATTGGGAATATAACTATGGGCAATGGGTCATGCTTAACACGCAACAAGAAAACCATATACAGAATATAATTAGGTGTTTGATTGTATGGTGCATATTATCAACACCATGGGTAATTGAGGAGGTGGATGTCAGAAGTTTCATGGGAGATATGGTTTAAGTTGAGACTTAAATTATGGACAGAGAATAATGGGTGGAGAAGACATGAAGATGTGCCAGGTAAAAGGTATATAATGAAAAAGACAAGAAGGAAAGTGAAGATGAGTCTTAGAGGGCCATAAAAATAAACTAAATAGTTTATCAGTGGATCATTAGATTGAAAACTTCACTCCAGTTTCCAAAACAAGGTTTTCAAGTTATATGGGTAGTAAACAGTCTCTTCAGAAAATAGTCTCTTCTATTTGTGTGTGTGTGTGTGTGTGTGTGTGTGTGTATGTGTGGTGTAGTTTACTATCTTTCAAGTGGCTCACTTGAACTATCTCATTTAATACTTATTACAACCCTATTAGACAGTGTGTGTCTAATTATTCAATCTATCTTTCTGTCTCAAAGTAGAACTGAAGCTATATTTATCATCAATATCATCTTAATTCTACTATAGGGAAAAATGGTAATATCATTTAATATCATCAACCCCATTTTAGAAATAAGGAAATTGAAGCATAGAGATATCATAAAACTTGTCCCAAATCATGCAGCTAGTATAAGAGCCAGAGCTAGTATCTGAATCCAGACAGTTTAACTTCAAATCTCTGTGTTCTTAATCACAAAGTTGCCTCCACTTAATTTTGATAAGGTCTTAAAACTTTTAAAGGTTAACTGTTAGCCAGAACAAGTAAAGGAAGAAACTCTTACAATGCAGTTTGGTGCTTAAGCCATGACTGCTACCTTATTAATATAATCCTGCCTCATGTCTGAATTCAAATGACAAGGAATGCAACTGTCTAAGCAGATATAGAAATGTGAAGTGTCAAATTTAATAATATACTTCATTTTAAGCTAATATACAGAAATTCAAACAAAATTTTTTGTTAATTTTATGTTTCCTCGAGTAGAAGGTATGTGGAAAGTGAGGATTTGTTGTTTTAGGCTCACTCAGAGGTGGTTTGGGTAGTTTTGATGTCTGATCATACAGTGTGTTAGATGTTTTGTTGGCTTTCCTAAGAGAAGTGGTAACTCTGAGGTCTTGGAGCCACAGTGGTTTTAAAAAATATCATGCGCAGCTCCTTGATTAAATATTTAAAATTCTACCATAAATTGTCTCGATGCTATGTCCTCTGAAAGGTATAAAGTGCTACTAAAAGGTAGACACCCAAGAGGGAGTTCCAAATAACTAACAACAAAGAAAAATATTTTAGCATGTCTAGTGCAAACTATGCTAACATCAAACAACTTGAATAGTGGTATGTTAATTTAATTTGATATGATAAATGCCATGGGTATGGGAGGTAGCATGGTGTAGTAGTTGAGAAAATATGCTCTGAAGTCACATAGCCCTAAATTGGAGACTTGGCTCTGCTACTCTCTAGCTATGTGATTCTGGATAAGTCACTTACTATCCCCACCCAGAGCATTAATTTTCCCATCTACAAGTGGGGAAAATAGTAATACCTATACCTCATAGGGTTATTGTGAGAATTAAATGATACATAACACATGCAAAAAAAATTGGAGTACTGCCTGGTCATAGTAATATTCAATAAGTAATGTCTTCTTAATGTGATTGAGACTAAAAGGTAGCATTACCCTATATAACTCAGTATCATTTATACTAGAGATTCCTAATTTTCACCCTTGGCCAGGTTGATTACCACTGTGCTAGAGGCTGGGCTATTCCTTTCTTACGTGAACATTTTATAAATGACTCACCTCCATCATTGTCCAAGTTATCTCCACAAAGCATTTCCATGACAACATTGCAGCCTGTCCCACTCCAACCCACCTGACACACACAGTGCCAACCATTTTGATCCAGGGTACATCGTCCATTTCCAAAGCAGAGCCCTGGGCAGCCATCTGAAAAGACATCAGAGAGTAACCATCACAGAGACATCAGAATGGGATTGGCCAACAATGATGTATTTGCCTATAGGGAAGCATCTAACCATCTGGGCCCCATTCAGATGAGGTGTTGAATAAATGGAAGAGGAGCTTGCTTGCCTGCAAAACCTTCCCAGGGAACTTGTTATCCCTTACTCTGCAGTGGTTTTCCTTAGGGAGCCAATTAAGCTTTATTAATGCTAACCCCAATTCCCAACCCCTGGTTCATATAGGAAGAAAACTATGGCAGGGGCAAGAATTCTTTTTTTCTTTTCACTAAACATATCTCCTCATCTCAATCAAAACTATATGGATGACACTGTATCTAGTTATGGCCAATATGTTGGGAAAATATAGCAGTCCCTATGAAGAGAAACTTTCCCTACTACTTCTAGCCTGTGCTGATTTTCCCTTATGATGTATTGCTTCAGGACTTAAGTATGTTGGTATACAGTTCAGACCACACCATTAAGTATTTGTTCATATGGTGCCTTAGAAATGTGCTGTAGTTGCTTTATATTTATTCAGCTTTTCTCTTCAAGATTATTATTCATCTGCGGGCTAAGGATTGAAATCTTTACTTCTATGGTATCTCTCTCAAAAGCTTGCATGATATTATGCTTATAACAATAATATTAAATGTTAAATAAGTGTTTATGGAATTAATACATGCCAGATCTAGACTTTCTGAATTATAGAGAACTGGAAAATATCAAGTCAAGAGGAAAGTGTAGCATTTAAATAACTTTTATCCATTGATAAAGCATCAACACTGACAATGGTTCCTCTGTAGACTTTAAATTTCTCAGGGATGCCCTACTCTTTGTACCCGTAGTCTGGAGTTCAGCTCTAGCAAAGGGTAACTTCACATGCGCCACATGCGCAGTGGGCAGATGAATGGAGAAAGCAACTATAATGCTACTGGGTATTTTCCTAGTAGCAACACAGGACCAGACCTGAATTTTACTGGGAATAGTCCAGTCAATATTCATTTTGGTTTCTTTCTTTGAAAGAAAATTCCAAAAGCATAAAGAGCAAAACAAAAAAAAGATTAAAAAATCTGTAGAAGTAACCCAGTGTTCCTTCTAAATAGTTTTCCAAGCAACTATCAACAGACAAGAGGAAGAAAAAATTTAAAAATAAAATGACAGATGGTTGTTAGAAAATATGAAAAGCTTGATGTATGTAATATACTCATGACATGGCATATAATAAACATACATAGGTTTGAGAAGGGAATTTTTGTAGTTCTATTCTAATGGATAGGCAATAGATAATTAAGGTGAAATAAAGAATAATTTGGGACATATTAAACTTCTGAAGCTGAGGTAATGAAAGGCACTAGGATATCTGGCAGAAAAACCCTTGCTGTCTCTGTTAAAGGAAGCTCCTTGGAGGGATGGATGATGGGATACTTCTAGGAGGATAATTCTCCTGCCCCTGTAAGGACTCAGGAGTCCTTGTATATGGACTTGGAGCTATATTGTTATGTTAAAGAGAAAGTTCATCTTCTGAACCAAATTATTTAATAATTATTAAATTATTAAAAATTATTTAATAATTACCTGTGTAATACACACAGATCCAGACACACACACATACACAGAACTCAATATAAAGACAAGAAAAAGTAGTCCTTAAAACTGCTTATCAGTCCATTCCATACTACGGTAAAAAGTGACTCTTTGATGTTGAAAAAACAAATTACCTTTTAGTGTGACTATTTTAGCATGAAACTGACAACATTATATTTAAATAAGATTGCCAAAAATAAAAACAAACAACACAAATGCCAAAAAACGCTACCCTTTCTTTCTTACATGCATATTTTCTTTTAAAAATATATTTCTGTTATAAAATTAGTGAGAAAAATCTTACCTCGGACAGCATCTAAGTAGTGAGCTAAAAGGGAGGGGAAAAGAGTGATCAAATGAATTTCTGAGAGACTAAAGCTATACAGTATGTACTAATGGTTTACCATCTGTTGCCTGGGAGGAGAACAGCAAACTGTGAACTGCTGAAATGCCTGCAGCTCAAAAGTTGGGTACATGGGCCTGTGTAGTTTGTGAATAATATTTTCTGTGAGAACAATATTAATGGCATTTCTGCAAGAAACTCTATTAGGCTTCATAAAAAGTGTCATATTTCATTAGAAGTATAAGAACTGCATTTTCACATTGCAGTAATAACTCCTGTGAAAGAGCACTGGCTTCAACTTCTTATTAGTAATATCTTTAGAAGAGAGTTCTGGAGTAACCACCTATGGTAATCATCACAATATTTAAATCCTCTTATGTAAAGGCAATAAACTTACTGTAGTACAGGAATGTAATTACTTAAGCTACACATCTGAATCTCACCCCTCTCCACCTTTTTAATGAATCTTAAATATTTCCCACAGTTGCAGAACAAGACTTACTGTACCTTTAGTAGAGAAGTAATGCAGTTTATGAAGATTATATGTTATATGTATTATATATATTATACATTACTTTGGCAAGCTCCAACCATTATAACAAAATACTTTCACCTAAAAATGAAAGCTGTAGTATAGTCTAGTGAGGGAAAAGCCTACAAACAATAAATTGGGTATCCAGAGGCCCACATTTGCCTTTGCTCTGCATGAATTTTCTGTGTAGTCAAGGAATGCCACTGGAACACTCTGTGACCCCCTTTCTTTAGCTGAACAGTGGGAATCATACTTGTTACTCTGTATTAATGACAACCTTTCTATGCAAAGATTTCTTGCATAGAAACCTTAGCGGTGGATAGAAATATATGTTAAGGGCTTTGCTTTTTTTCAGAAAAAGAAAGTGTTTTATAACTGAAATATTTATTTTTAATATCTTTTATAGTGTGAAGATCACATGATACATTAATTATTACACAGGCTTTTCCATATTCACAGATCATTTTCCCTTTGTGAAATTAGCAATAAGGGGTGAAGGGAGAGTGGTGGCTTCAGGACCAACTCTCTGCACTACCGGATAAACAATTCAACACAAATGTTCTATTGATGATAGGTCAGAAGTGCCTTCCTCATATACATTAAAGACAGCCTCTAATGATATCGAATGGCCCCTGTTAAAGTAGTCCCATTTAATGAAATTGCCTCTAAGTGCTTTCAACTGAAACAACCTATACTTTTCAAAAGGAAAAATGGGCAGATAATGTTACCTTCACTACAAAAGCACTTTTCTTATTAACTAATGACACTTTATTCCAATGTAACATCTTTCACTTGAGTAACTCAAAGCACTTGAAAGCAGAAAACATAAGGAATACTGAAGTAATAAGAAAGGAAATAACACAAGAAATACGTAGAATGTCATCGACAGAAGAAGAAACCTACCGGTTCACAAAACTTTAAAACTTGTAACCAACCCTCCTTCTCCTCCCCTACTCCAACCTCAAATTCTACTAAATGCCTTGTGATTGACTCACTAGACTGCTCTTAACTTCAACTAATCCAACTTACTTTGGTTAAAGTATGGTGGTACTTACCAATTGTGCAGTGGTCGCCCTCCCATCCAGGGCTACACTCACATTTTCCATCTTTGCATTGGCCATGCTCAGTACAATGAGAATGACAGGAGCGTTCCTCACATGTTGGTCCTACCCAGCCTTCTTCACACTGGCAAATTCCTCTTGAGCAGACTCCATGGCTACCACACTCCATGGTACACAGCTCTGTGGGGAATTCAAAGAAGACATATTAACATATTTTGTTAAAACCAGCATCCATTCTTCCAAGAAACATTATAATTACCAAAAATCCCTGTCTATATTTATATTTTATTTATTTATTATTTTAATAGAGATGGGGTCTTGCTGTGTTAACCAGGCTGGTCTTGAACTTCTGGCCTCAAGTGATCCTCCCATCTTGGCTTCCCAAAGTGCTGGGATTACAGATGTGAGCCACCATGCCCTGCCCACACTTATATTTTAAACAAAATGTTAATAAACAATTTATATAAACAAGATGTCACAAAGATCTCTAGCATCTGAATGAATGTGCAAGAAACTCTAAAAAGAGGTAGTTAAGTCTCTAAGAATAATATAAAACTCTAAGCCAAACTGATTCTGAGAAGTCTATAAAATGATAATGGCATCCAAGGCTTAGAAATGAGATTAATGACAAACAAATGCCAAGTGGGTTTCACTAAAAATTCATTAAGATCACAGATAATGTTGCAGGAATTTTATGATAGTATAAGGTATCACTGGGGGAAAAATCCCAATAAAACAGTGCCCTAACTTCATTCAGAAAGACAAGTTCATTAATTGGAAAGATAATAACTTTCTAATAAAATTCATAATATACAAAAGGTAAAGATGCCAATGATGACAACCAGCTGGTTTCCCTGATCATACTAACAATATTTGCATTTATTTTAAGCATACAAAATTAACCCTGGTTGATTAAAGTACACACCCTTCTTATCTTCAAATGCTACTAAGTATTTAGACAGTATAATAATGATGATGTGTACTGGCCCTGCTGAGTTTCTTTCCTTTGTCCCTTTGACTTTTTGTTGAGAAATGCTGAATATTAATAAAGTCATGACAGTAGATAAACCAACATAAAAGCATGGCAAGCCTCTTTCGTGATCTAATTCCCTTGCTGGAGGCAGAGAAGTAGGATAAAAACCTACGGAAAGAATGAAATATGTTTTGGGAACAATAGGCCACATATTCCTGAAAGGAAAAGAGGGTGTTCTGGAAGCCAGGTTGTCTCTTTCACAGTCTCAAATTCTGAAACTAGTTTAATATATTTAGAGGCATTGATGTTAATATTCTCCACAGACAGCAGAGTTATTTTTCAGTAGATGACAATATTCTTCTGATAAAGCCATGATTATGAGTTTTATTATAATCTGGATCAATTTGTTCATAGGTTTACTCACAAGTATTCTTTGAAGGTCAGGGTATGATGGAAAGAGTAGTAAATCTGAAATAAAGATAACTGCATCCTTGATTCCTCTGCTTAGTACCTATGGACCCTTAGGCAACTTACTAACATATTGTCTTAATCTCTGTTTGCGTAAGAATGCAATAGAAGTAATAATACTTATACATCACAAAGCTGTTGGACAGATTTGAAATATAGTTTAGAGATGTAACCAACAGGACTTGCTCAAAATTGGATATAAAGGATGAAGGAAAGGGAAAAATAAAAGTTTGGCTTAAACAAATGGATAGATAATGCTGTCATTAATGAAACGGGAAAGGCTAAGGGAAAAACAAGGGAGGAAGATCAAAAAGATTAACCCTAAGATATATGTAAAAAGCCAAGTGAAAATGTCAGTGCAACCAGCA
The DNA here is from genome assembly GCF_028858775.2 of Pan troglodytes. Taxonomy (NCBI): domain Eukaryota; kingdom Metazoa; phylum Chordata; class Mammalia; order Primates; family Hominidae; genus Pan; species Pan troglodytes. The sequence goes on from NC_072421.2 coordinate 122,069,183, forward strand.
GAATATATGATTCTGACAGGCCAGGGCTGGAGATATAAAATTGGCCATCATTAGCATATAGGTGGTATTTAAAGGCATGGAAATAACTGGTTGATACCTCTAAACAGGGAATAGAAGAGCCCTGAAGAAAGATCAGGTAGAAAAAAGAGGAACCATCAAAGGAAACTGGGATGGAGATGGCAGTGAGTGATAGGAAGAAATCCAGGAGATTGCGGTGTAACTAAAGCACAAGAGGACGCTTTTCAATAAAGGAGTGCTTAACTACATCTAATATTGCTGAGAGGTCAAGTAAGGCACAGGCAGAGAAGTGCCCATTGGATTTATCAACATGGAATTTGTTGATGACTTTAGGAAGAGCTGTACTGATAAAGGTGTAGTTGAAAAGCCAAATTGGAATGGGTGGAAAAGTGAATGGAAAGCTGTGCAGGGAATCATCAGGTTGTGAGAAAAGTCTAGGGCATAGAAAAACGTATCTTAAAAACGTGGGCCTTGGCTTAAAAAGTGGTAGCTCAGGTAGAATTATCCCAAAAGAACCCCTGGTCCCGAATCTTGGTCTGAATCTCTGATAATTTGTATTTATAATTTCAGTCCTTGTAGGAAGGCTGATATTATCATTCTGTTCCCCTTCACGGCCTCCTCCCAAGACATTAAAAACTGAACTGAAAGGGCCTTTATAAGATTAGGTGCTAATTGGTTAAAGCTAGTCAAGTCAGCTCTGACTAGAATAGTTAGAAGCAAACATTTTTCATATATTGCTTTGTACAACTATAAATGTTAGGCATAGAGGAGTATAACATTCTGATTTCTGTTTGAAAAGTAATAGGACTAGATGAACAGTATTGGCCAAATAGCAGACTAGGCTATTTTCAAACTATCTCTATATAAACCATTAGAAATGTTGGATATAATGTAACAATTTTTTAAATTGCATGTCTTGGCTCACAAAAAAAGAGAAATCTTCAAGTGCCAGAAGCAAAGAGGATGCTAAAAGCCAAAGCAGTCAATTCTCTGGTAGCCTTGAGAGTTATTATACCCGATTACGACTAGGGGCTTGGGTACTTAAGCCCACAAAGAAAAAAGAGATGAGGTCTTGGACCCATTTCAGATGGAGTTGGACTAAATCTCCAGCATAAAGCTGGAGCCACTTGAAAGGCTGCAATCTCAGTAAGATGGTGAGAAATAAACTCTACCCACTAGCCCAGAGAGATGACAAAGAAGTACTGACTATTGAGTATAAAATAATAATAATAAAAAATCTGGAGCTAGGAAACAATGTAGAAATAAAATACTATCGTTTAATAATATGTAAGATGGAGTGTCCTGAATGAAATATTTGGAAAGCCTTATATTATTCGGGAGTTAGGTAACTGGTACTTTGTCAAGTATGCATATGAAAACATAAAGGTGGAATTCTGTTTCTAGTAAAAGGGACCTAAGTAATTTTTACTATTCCCTTCTGATGAGAACTAGAAAATCTAAACAAAATATATTTTTAAATCTTTTGGGAGTTAGTGGAGTTCACAAAACAGTAAAGAATTACTGTGCCAAGTTCCAGAAGAAAAAGAAAACCCAGAGAGAAGAGCCTGACATTTATGGATGCTTTTCCTATAGCAGCATCTGTCAATTATACTAGAGGGAGCTAGAAGGCTCAGAGGCTGAGTAGAGCTTTTTCAGTCTCATGGAATCAGAAAAAAAAAATTGAATTGATAATGGCTAATACATTTCCAACATTGGCCAGGCACATTGGCATACACCTGTAATCCCAGCACTTTGGAAGGGTGAGGTGGGCAGGTCACTTGAGCGCAGGAGTTTGAGAACAGCCTGCGCAACATAGTGAGACTCCATCTCTACAAAAAATACAAAAAATAGCTGGCTGTGGTGGCATGTGCCTACAGCTACTCAAGAAATTGAGGTGGGAGGATTGCTTGAGCCCAGGAGGTCGAGGCTGCAGTGAGCCATGTTCATGCCACTGCACTCTAGCCTGGGCAACAGAGTGAGACCCTGTCTCAAACAAACGAACAAACAAACAAAGAAAACCCACCATGGAAGAAAGCAGTAAGCCAAATAAATGAAGCAAAATTGAAAGAAGAAGAAAGGGAAAAGGACAAATTCACAGTCATAGTCAGAGACTTTACAGCCCCCCCCTCACACCAACTGATAGAGCAAGCAAACAAATCAGAAAGAATATGAAATATTTGAGCAACAGGGTTAACAGATTTGATCTAATTGATACATACAAAACACTGCCATAAATGACTACAAAATACACATAATGTATTTAAATGTATATAGAGCATTTACAAATATTGACCACGTGCTAGGCTCTAAAGCAAGTCTTGATATATTTAGAAGTATTGAAATCATACATAGGATATTTTAAGCCCAGTATGAAATTAAATTTGAAATTTGTAATAGCAGATGAATCTAAAATCCATACATGCTTGGAAATCAATAAATATACTTTCGAATAAAACATTGAACAAATAAGACATCATCATGAAAATTAGAAAAGAGATGGAAATGAAGGAAAATGTGTAATATAACTAAATCCATGTGTACAGAAAAATTTATAAGGTAGAAAGAAAAACGAGCTGAAAAACCATGACCTAAGTATCGATTCTAAGAAACTAGAAAAAGAAAACCAATGTATACAAGAATGCAGAAGGAAGAAAATGCTAATTATAAGAGCTAAAACTAATACAATAGGAATAAATATACTACAGAAAGAATCAACAAAGTCAATACTTGATGATTGGCTCAGACCAATAAAATTGATAAACTCCTGGTGGAGACTGATCAAGATGAAAATACAGAAGACCCAGATAACCAGTATCGGGAATAAAAAGTATGACATTGCTATACATAGTACAAACATAAAACATCCTAAGACGATATTACTAACAGCTTTTTGCCAGTACATCTGAAATTTTTGATGAACAGATTTCTAGAATAATACAACTTAATAAACTACAAGAAAAAATGGAAACTGAATAGTTTCTATAAAGAAACTTAATCCATAATGGAAAACATTACCACAAAGAAAATTCCAGTCTCAGATGACTTCATTTGTAAATATACCAAACTTTTAAGAAAGACAAATTGCCAATCTTAAATAAACTTTTCCAAAAAATAGAAAAGAGGAGACTCTTAACAATATGCCTTATGAGGTCAACATAATCCTGATATAAAATTCTGAAGGATATTATTTAAAAAATATATGCCAGTCTTTCTCATGAAGATCTCATTCATGGATACAAAAATCCTAAACAAAAATTAACATAGCAAATCTAGCATTACATAACAAGAAATAATATCATGACCAATTTGTGCTTATTCTAGGAATATATTATAAGATTGCTTTCACATTTGAAAATTAACAAATGTAATTCATCACATATATGGAATAAAAGAGAAAAATCAAATTATCATCTCAATAGATACATAATAGGTATTTGATAAAATACTAAACATCCATTTATGATAAAAACTTGTAGCAAACTAAGATTAAAAGGAAATTTTAAGTTAACTTGTAATTAAAAGGAACTTTTAACTTTAATTTTAAAACTAAGACTAAAAGGAACTTTAAATTTGATAAAGAGTAGCTACAACACCCCATAGCAAACACCATAATAGTGAGATGTTAAAATCTTTTTTTGTGTTATTAAGACTGAGAAAAGATGCCTATGATCATCACTTCTACACAATATAATTCTGGAGGTCCTAGCCAATGAAATTATGCAAGAAAAAGGAAACTTGTTTAAACACTGAAAAGGAATAAATAAAGTCATCATCACTCAAAGGCAGTACAACTTTAATTTAATGCACATATATAGGACCTCAAAGCTATGACTATACAATACATGTTCTTTCCAAGCACACACAGAATAACCCACAAAAACTGACAAAGATTCGTCTACAAAGCAAGACTCAATAAATGCCAAAGATTCCACAGCATATGGATTATTCTGCTTCACAAAATGCAGTAAAATTAGAAATCAATAAACAAAAAGATAACAAAAGAAAAATCCCAGAAAGGTGTTCTTTAAAAACACAGTTAAAAATAATTCATGAATTATGTTTCAAAAATTACATTGGAATTAGAAATTGAGTAACAATGAAATACTATTTACAAAAACTTGTGGGATGCAGCTTAGACAGTAACTTAGAGGAAATTTACAGCCTGAAATGCATGTAGTAGAAAAGAAGAATAATTGAAATCTAATGAGCAAAGTGTCCAAATCAAGGATTTAGAAAAAGGACTACATATAAGTAGATGAAGGACACAACAAAGCCAAGAGCAGAAGTTAATGAAATTGGAAACAAAGAAACAACAGAGAAGATCAACAAAATCAAAATCTGCATCTTTGAGATGAATATAAAAAATAGAGAAACCCGTGGCAAGGTAATAGAGCTAGAAAAAAGGAAAAGAAAGAATACAAATAAACATTAAAGATTAAAATTCAAAAATAAATTAGAGACTGCTATTAACAACTTTATGCAAGTAAGTCTGAAACCTTAGATAAAGTAGGTGTTTTTCCAGAAAACAAATGGACGTGAGAAGAAATAGAAAACCTGAGTACACATTAAAAACCCTGAAAATTGCCCAGATGGTTTTACAGGTGTATTTTGTCAAATTTTCAAAGGACAGATAATCTCTATTTTAAACTATACCAGAGAACAGGAGAAAAGGGAAACCATCTTGAATCATTTTATAAGAATATAATCTAGTTCCAAAACAGTTCCAAAATAGGGTAAGAAAAGGAGAAAATGATTTTTTTTTAAAGGTGGGATGTCTCTATTTTGCCCAGACTGGACTTGAACTCTTGAGCCTAAGTGATTCTTCCACCCCAGCCTCCCAAGTATCTGGGACTGCAGGTGTGTTCCACCTTGTCCAGCTCTAGAACTGATTTCTTAATAGGCCAATCTCACTTATAAACATGGCTGCAAAAATCTTCAAGAAAATATCTGGTAATCAAACCAAAAATGCACACACATACACACACACACACATGCGTACACCAGTATATAGAAGTCACAGCCAAATAAGCATGAATGCTAGGATGGTTTAACTTTAGAAAAATCTATCAATGTAATTCACCACTGAATTATTCCATTTTACTTTCACACATTTCATAATGATTAAAGAAAAATTATAATTTTATTATTATATGTAGAAAGAGTACCATTTAAAATTTAGTTCCTATTTATGATAGAATCTCCTAGAAAAACATGGCTAAAGATAGCTTACTGAGTATGGTAAAGGTGATTTACCAAAATCCTATAGTAAGCATCATATTTAGTACAGAAACAGAGTAATATATTCCTTTTAATGTCAGAAGAAGTACTAGAATTAACTACAGCTTTTTAACTCAATGTTGTATTGGAAATCTTAGTCAGCACAAAAAGGCAACCAAAGACATAAAAAAGTGGAACGCCTGAAAAGGAAGAGATAAAATTGAACATACAGGTAAACTATGAAAGCTACAAGGTTTCTGGATGTAAAATCAAAAGGAAAAAATCAATAGCATGCCTAGATATCGGGGACAGCAAATTAGAACATGTACTTTTTTTTTCTAAATAAAAGGTTCCATTAAAAATAATAGCACATATAGCAAAAAAAAAAGGTTCCATACTCCTTTACATAAAATTTTAAAACTTTATTGAAGAACACATAAAAAGACCCAATCAATGGAAAGATATACTGTGTTCATGGCTCACAAGGCTTAATATCATTAGAATGTCAATTTTTCTGTACTAGCTCTATAAATTCAATGTAATTCTGGTAAATATCCCATCATAGAGCTTGAAACATGATCCTAAAATCCATATGAAACAGAAAAGGCCAAGAATATCCAAGAACATTTTGAAGCATACCTATTAATACTAGGGGGTGTGCATGTCTGTCTGAACCTAAATATCCATCAATGGGAGAGGATATATAAATTTTAGTATATTTATGCAGTGCAAAAAATATAGCAGTTAACTTGAATAAGGTAGAGATCCATGCCTGAATATGGATAAACTTTAGAAACATAATGATGAAGGAGGAAAGCAAGTTATTCATATGAAATTTAAACACATGTAGAACAATACAATATATTTTATGGATATATACATATTTGGAAAAGCCTAAACATGTGTATTGTATGACAATGAATAGACTGAGGATAGTGGTTTCTGCTGCAGAGAAGAGAGGCAGATGGGATCACAAAAGTATACATAGGGACTTTGTTTGTATTTATTAATTTTTAAAGCAAAGTAGTGGGTTTACAGCTGTTCATTATGTTATCTTACATGTCTGAAATATTTCATAATAATTTACAAAAGAAAAAGAGAATCAGTAAAAAACAACTGTCTTTAGAACTGACTGTTCTATTGAATAAATAACTGGAGATATTACTTAACCTAACTCTTACACAATACCCTCCACAGATACAAACCACAACCACGAGTCGGATAGGATTCAGCACAGTAAGAATCCAGGTGGGAAGCAATATCCTCATGAATGAGGGAATCCTCTACAAAATGAATTACTACAAATGGAGAAGCAGATCTTAAGCAATAAGCATTCCTCATTTTGAACTGCATCAACATTTCTGCAATTGCATCCAGTTCCAAATAGAGTTTCTGGACTGATTCTAAGACGTTTTTCAATCCCAATCTTCCTATAATCAGCAGTGGGGTTGGTGTGGGTGAAGAACTAACAGAAAACAGATGCTGGCAATTGTATAATTTACAAACAAGATAGAAATGATATTTGCTCTAATACATTTGTCTCATGAATAGTTCTATTTCCTGTGTAATATTTTCTATCTTGTTGAAAATACATTAACATTACAGGCTACAAAATATGACAAAAGAATGCTAAAATATAAACATTCTTCTGTGCAAATGTATTGGAAAAGAACATGAAAAATATAGGCAGACACTTTAAAGTTCTATTGAGACATTTCATTTTTAATAAGTTTCTTTATGCATGTCAACAATGAACAACACTTGTATAAATTGAACTCAGATACAACTGGAACACTTCTTTGTTGCATGCTGACAAAGAACAATTTGATTAAACAGTAAATCCTTCAGAGCCTCCCTCAGAACCACTTCTCTGAGATTTACTTTTTAGGCAAAAGTTTCTAGTAATGTAAACTCTGTTATTCTTGACCCCTCTGCCTTCTCCAATACTAGATGGTGATGATATTTGGCACCCCAAAAGATTAAATCTGGTTATCAGTTTCTAAAGTATACATTTATGTAAAATTTTCAAGATTAAAATATGGCATTCTAAACAAGGAAAAGACACCTCTGATGTAAAAATTCATAAAAATTAAGAAATTATTACATATTCACTTGCCCAGCATCTGGTAGAATCAATTAAAGATCAGAGTAAATTAGGCTGAAAGGGAAAGCACAGGGAAGAACACAGAATGAATGAGCCTGAATAGACAGAGACCCTTTCTTTCTTAGACTTTACTGCAATTTTTGTTGGGGAAACTAAACTATGAGGATTTTCTCATTGTTTTGTATGATTAATATTAGAAATAACAGTAAGAAAAAAAAGTAAGGTTATATTGGCAAGTGTAGGCAGTGCCAGCTCAAGCTGTTTAAGGGCTGAAAACAATTTTGGTGTATACCAAAAATTTCACTAAAATCAAGCAATGATTCAACTAATAACAGTAAACATTATTACAAACAAAAGTTTGTGTACTGTGTGTTGTTTCACCAAGGATTTGGATCATTTTCATTTTACTTATTTCAACTCCTTCCATTTCTCAGTAGTAAATATTCTACTAGAAAGTAGGACTACTATAAGTCACTGTTAACTTTATATCAATAGAACATACGTGCACACATGCATGCACATGCACACATATATACATGCATGCACACACATATTTTTGGTGTCTATTTCTCTAAAAGTAATTTGAAGAACATATTAGTTGATGAGGTATCATATCTGTTTTATTGCATATGGTTAAATTAAATACCATCTCTAACCAATCTTTACAAGTACCTTGCTATGATAAAGATTTGGCTTTACTGTGGGATAAGTATCACGTTTTCTATGCTTGAAGTATAATAGTATCTCCTCATTTTAACACAGAAAACCTATAACATAATACTTGTCCCTCAGCCTCAGCTTTACAATGATGCTTCAATGTATCTTAGTAGTTTTAATACTATCTTAAATCTGAACAATTAAATTGAAGAGATTCAAAATGATACAAAATGTCAGCTAGCTTTAACTGAACAAATAGCAACATACAAGCAGCGTAACAACAGCGACACACTCCAGCCTATATAAAACCTTGAGAGGATTCTCAAATTCTTGATGGATAAGAACAAAAATCCCAAGGAATCTAGCATGTGAAGATCAAAAGTTGTAATGACTTTGAGCTTAATGTTTCATGGATCTTGACTGTCACATGGTTTTGGATTTCCTTTATAAAGGAACTGGTTAACTGTTCTTTGGTAGGTCTGAATAACCTGACAAGACAGAAAAATCCATGCCTGACTTACAACTTTTGAATTCGATAAAATAAGTCAGTTGGCCTTTTCACTATACAGAATCTTTCCTTTGGAATAAATCCTGTTTCCTTGCTTGCTAAATAAAATATTCTCCCTAACTCTAGATGTCACATTTTGGTTAGCTTAGTGATCAGAAGCTCAAACTATTGAAGATGAGGTGAACTTCTACTCATTTGTAGCTACAGACTGCAAGAGCGTGTTTCAATCCTTTGATTATAAACCTGACACTTTTGCCTATCCAAATAGTATCCTCAAATGCCAAAGAATGTTGAAATCTAGACATTTGCTTATCATTTGACCCATTAGGTACCAGATTGTCAGGGTAAAACCACAACCCTAAAGAAGCAAATATTAACTTTTTTTTTTTGAGACGGAGTCGCACTCTGTCACCCAGGCTGGAGTGCAGTGGTGTGATCTCGACTCACTGCAACCTCCACTTCCTGGGTTCAAGTGATTCTCCTGCCTCAGTCTCCTGAGTAGCTAAGACTACAGGTACACACCACCATACCCAGAACATTTTTGTATTTTTAGTAGAGACGGGGTTTTGCCATGTTGGCCAGGCCGGTCTCGAACTCCTGATCTCAGGTGATCCACCTGCCTCGGCCTCCCAAAATGCTGGGATTATAGGCATGAGCCACTGTGCCCAGCCCCGCAAATATTAACTTTTAAGGCTCATGATCTGTCATGAGTAGTAGGTCATGGGATTGCTCAGCCATGGCAGAGTTTGTTTTGGTTTATCTACAGCTTTTCACTTAGACCTTCTTATCATACTTGCTGTCTAGGTGCAGTTTGTGACCACCTAAAAGGGCAAGCTTAACTGCCTCACAGAGGCATGAAATGCATGTCTTAGACATCAGTAAAACAGTGCTCTCACTTATAAAACTATATACACTATATAGTGTATATCATTTATAAAACTACTACTGGAACAATTATACTGCATCTTGTCTAAGAGTGGCTACTTAAGAACTATTTCTTGGTAAGTTAGAAAGCTACTTTTCGTATATAAAGTTTAACACTCTTGGGCATAATTTGGTAAAAATGTTAAAATTGCACCAGGCAGAATTTTTTCTCCCTTTTCTGAATGATATTTGACCTGCTTTCCCTTTTTCAGAAAATTTTGACATTACCTCTCCTCAAAATGAATTTTTGTTAGTCCCCTTAATGCACATCTAAATTATCTACATGGTGTTATTCTAAGGCAATAAGCCTCCCAACTTAGCAAAGAAACTCTACAAACCAAAGATCTTCAAATACACGTCTAAGTCCCCAAGCAAATCTGATAGCATACTTCAGTGGCAAAGCCAAAGCTGTATGCTGGAAGAACACTTCACGCAGACTAAAAGTCTTACTCTAAATGAGAAAGAGCTCACAGACTTGTCTTCCCCATCCCATTCAACACTATTGCTAAGGGCTCACCATGCTTTAGAACACTAACTCTAATTGGAGTCCACAAGAGAGACGATACTAGCAATCATCAGGCAACCTTTGCAACGGTGGTAGGCTTCTGCATCCTGAATGCAGAAGGTGTGTTCAAGGCATTACAAAGGCATGGAAAGCAGCTTTCTGTCAAAGACCTGGGCAGGGGCTGCATACATATTTACAAAGCTGCCATCATAGCCCAACAGACCATGCACCAACAGTTTATTTTTACCCTTATAAATAAACATGACAGGGGGGAAAAGAAACGTAAAGAACCCAGAGTCAACAAAATCCTCAGCATGATGAAGAAAAAGGCATATAAATGTCCTTATATAGTATTTCAATGCATAGTTTAGTGTCACTTAAGACATTTAGTTTTAAAAAAATTTATAGTTTTACTCTATGGCAATCATCAAGGCTCTATGGTTATTAGTGTCATCAGAACTTTAAGACATATATTTTGTCTTAAGACATATGTTTCCTATGAGTCACCACACCCATTCTTCTAAGGATTAATAATGGAGTAAAGTATTTGACTTTATGTCTATCCTTGTCTTATGCTATCGACATTCTAGTGAGGTTACAATGTACTGTAGGAAAGCTATGAGGAGGTAGTATATCAATCTAGGTACATTTACACGAAGTTAAAGTCCTTGGCTCACTCTCAATTTCACAAATAACATGCATGCTACGCATTTCTACCTGGCTAAGCCACCAGCACCTTTAAACTCAACATGTTTATAACCTACATTTTCATCTCTACTCATGAATCAGTTCTTTATCCTGATTTCACTATTTTTTTTTTTTTTGAGGCAGGTTCTCACTCCGTTGCCCAGGCTGGAGTGCAGTGGCTAGATCATGGCTCACGGTGGCGTTGACCTCTCAGGCTCAAGCAATCCTCCCGCCTCAGCCTCCTGAGCAGCTGGAACTACAGACACATGCCACCGTGCCCAGCTAATTAAAAAAAATTTTTCTGTAGAGACTGGGTCTCACTATGTTGCCCAGGCTGGTCTTGAACTCCTGGGCTCAAGCAATCTTCCTGCCTTGGCTTCCCAAGTAGCTGGGATTACATGAATGAGCCACCACATCCAGTCTGATTTTACTATTTTTGTTAATATCGTGATAATAGTCCTAGTTTCCAAGGTTAGGATATTTGGCATTATGCTTTCATTTTCCTTTTGCCTTATGCTCATATCCAACTACATCTTTCAGTTCTTCTGTTTTCAACACTTCTTCAATTTCTCTCTCTCTGGAAGGCCAGGATAGCATAGTGATTAAGAGTACGGACTCTAAAGCCTGATTTCCTGGTCTCGAATCCTAGCTCAGAGATCGATTAACTATGGGACCTTGAGCATCTCACTAAATCTTTCTATGCTTTGGTTTCCCATCTATAAAATCGGGTTGGTACAAGGAACAAATGAGTCAATATATGTAAAGTGCTTACATATATTACATATAGTGCTGGGTACATAAGTATTACATAACTGTTAGAAATTATGACTGCCTCTGTTTCCAATACACTTATCTGGCCCTTCACCATCTTTTGTCTTGAGTCTCACAAAAGCCTCCTCATCGGCTTCACAAATGCTCTCTTCTCTTTTTAAACATCCCACATACAACTATAAGCTAGAACAACAGAATCTTAGGGCTTGGGAAAACTTTAAAATTCATCTGGCCAGCCCCTCACTTTGACATACAAACTTCCTACCTTTCCAATATTCTCCCAAAAGTTCAGCTATACGTCACAAAGCCAGTCAATTCTATATTTATGCAGCCATATTAGAAAGTAATTTGTTGATTTGAACTGAAATCTGCTGTCCATTTTCTTTCACCAATTAGATTTATTTGTGTCCTTTAATTCTGCCAAAAATTAGCATGCTCTCTTTTCTACTGGTCAGCCTCTCAGATCATTGAAGATAGCTATTTAATCTCAATTAAATTTTTCTTCATCTAGCCACCCTTGAGTCCTACAAATGTTGCTCATGTTACATTGTTTGCTTACCTTTAACATATTGGTTACTCTTCTCTGCACAAAGCACAGCTCTGGTCACACACTACATATAAAAAGATTTCATAGTTCACCAAAGCACACCGAAGTCCAAAATCCTTAGCCTAGAAATCTAAACTCTCTCTAACCAAGCCCCAATTGTTACTTTTTCGACTTTGGTTTTCATGGTTCTCCAGCTTGCATCCTTTGCTACAGACAAATTTGACTGCTAGCCCTATTCTATTTAGTAGAATCACCTTCTTTTCATGCTTTTGGGGCTCTACAATGTTTTCCCTTTCTTTTTCAAGGCCTTTCCCACAGCCTATCTCTACCTGCACAAATGATTTTTCCACTTGAAGCTTGAATGACACCTTCTTCAGGCAACAGTCCATGGTCTAAGATGCTCCAAGACAGGGATGACCTCCTCCTCTTCTATACTATTATAGAGTTTTGTTTACACATATATTATGATTGTTATTGCATACAATCTTTTATTGTAGTTTTTACACATATGCATTATTCTTCCCACTATATTGTAAGTTGATGAAGGCAGGAACTAGGTCTTAATCCTTTTTTTCTCTTTCACACATTTCTAGCACATAAGCACTCAATAAATATCTGTAGGATTATTTCATGAATTGATTTAACAAACATTTATTGAGTACTCTGCATAGCTCAGGGCAAACTTGAGCTTTATATACTTTGATTAAATAAATTACTGATGAACATAAAAGTATCTGAAATTTTCAGTCTCAGTGACTAGAAAAATGTTGGCATCATTGAAGGAAACCAGGAAGTCAGGATGAGTTATGTTTGGTTTTGGTTGTGTTTAATTCAAGGTGCTGGCAAAAGATGCAGAATGATAGGTATTTGCTAAGCTGGCATACGGATAGGCATTTACTAAGCTAAGATTCTATTATTGGAGCTTACAGTTGTGTGTGGGAAAGCTGCATGCTAGGTGCTAATGTGGATCAAAAAAGAGGCAGGAAAGAGGGTGGTGCTAATTCATCGGCACTTGTCTGAGATTAACATTAAATCAAAGTAACGACATAAAAAATAGTGGCTACAATGTAAGGAAACACTGTCAGTGTCCATTGACAGACAAATGGATAAAGAAAATGTAGTATATATACAATAAAATACAATTCAACCTTAAAAAAGAAGGAGATCCTGCCATTTGCTACACATGTATGAACCTGGAGGATGTTACGCTAAGTGGAATAAGCCATGCGCTGAAAGGTAAATACTCTATGATCTCACTTATATGTGGAATCTTATATATATATATGTATATATACACATATACATATATACACATACATATAGATATACATGTATATAGGTATGTGAATATATACTCATATATGTCTATATACACATGTGTGTGTATATATATGCACACACACATACACACAGAGTTAGGGAATAAAATAGTGGTTATGGAGTGGGGTTGGGGAGAGGAAATGGGAAGATACAGGTTAAAGTAGCAGATATGCAGGATGAACAAGTCTAGAGATTTAATGTACAACATGAGGACCATAGTTAATATAATTGTACTGTATTAATAATTTTTTATTTTTTATTTCATTAAAAAGTTTTTTTAACTTTTATTTTAGATTCAGGAGGTACACATGCAGGTTTGTTACCTAAGTACATTGCATAATGCCAAGGTTTGGGGTATGAATGATCCTGTAATCCAGGCACTGAGCATACTACCCAACAGCTAGTTTTCAACCCTTCTCCCTCTCTTCCTCCCCCTATAGTAGTTCCCAGTTTCTTTTATTGCCATCTTTATGTCCCTGAGTATTCAATGTTTGGCTCCCACTTATAAGCAAGAACATGCAGTATTTGGTTTTTCTTTCCTGTGTTAGTTTGCTTAGGATAATGGCCTCCAGTTCCATCCACGTGGCTACAAAGAACAATACTTAGTTCTTTTTTTTTTTTTTTTTGAGGTGGAGTCTTGCTCTGTCACCCAGGCTGGAGTGCAGTGGCACAATCTCAGCTCACTGCAACCTCCACCTCCTGAGTTCCAGGGATTCTCCTGCATCAGTCTCCTGAGTAGCTGGGATTACAGGTGTGTGCCACCACGTCCGGCTAATTTTTTTGTATTTTTAGTAGAGACAGGGTTTCACCATGTTAGCTAGGATGGTCTCCATCTCCTCACCTGGTGATCCACCCACCCCAACCTCCAAAAGTGCTGGGATTACAGGCATGAGCCACTGCACCCGGCCTATTTAGTTCTTTTTTATGGCTACATAGTATTCCATGGTACATAGGTACCACGTTTTCTTTATCCAAGCCTCCATTGATAGGCATCTAAGTTGATCTCAAGTCTCTGTTATTGTGAGTAGTTCTGTGATGAACATGCAAGTGGATGTGCCTTTTTGGTAGAACAATTTGTTTTCTTTTGTATATATCCCCAGTAATGGGATTGCTTGATTGAATGGTAGTTTTGTTTTAACTTCTTTAAGAAATCTCCAAGTTGCTTTCCACAGTGGCTGAACTAATTTTCACTCCCACCAACAGTGGATAAGTGTTCCTTTTTCTTCACAGCCTCACTAGCATCTGTTATTTTTTTTAACTTTTTCATAGCAGCCATTATGACTTAGGTGAGATGGTATCTCACTGTGGTTATGATTTCCATTTCTCTGATGATTAATGATGTGGAGCATTTTTTCATATGTTTGTTGGCTACTTGTATGTCTTCTTTAGAGAAGTGTCTATTCATATCTTTTGCCCATTTTTTTTAAAAAGCATTATTTTATTTTAAGTTCCAGGATGCATGTGTGGGATGCACAGATTTGTTACATAGGTAAACAGTGCCATGGTGGTTTACTGCACCTATCAACCCATCACCTAGGTATTAAGCCCGACATGCATTAGCTATTTTTCCTGATGATCTCCCTTCCCCACACCCCAACAGTCCCCAGTGTGGGTTGTTCCCCGCCATGTCCATGTGTTCTCATTGTTCAGCTACCACTTATGTATAAGAACATGCAGTATTTGGTTTTCTGTTCCTGTGTTAGTTTGCTGAGGATAATGGCTCCCAACTCCATCCATGCCCCTGCAAAGGACATGATCTCATTCTTTTTTAAGGCTGCATAGTATTCCATGGTGTGTATGTACCATATTTTCTTTATCCAGTCTATCATTAATGTTTTTTGTCAATTTTAATGGGATTATTTGTTTTTTCCTTGTTCAATTGAATCAATGGATTCTTCCAATCTATGAGCATGGAATGTTTTTCCATTTGTTTGTGTTATCTATGATTTCTCGGAGCAGTGTTTTGAAGTTCTCCTTGTAGAGATCTTTCACCTCCTTGGTTAGATGTATTCTTAAGTATTTTATTTTTTTGTGGCTACTATAAATGGGATTGTATTCTTGATTTGGCTCTCAGCTTGAACATTATTGGTATACAGAAATGCTACTTATTGAGGTGGAACAGCTCCGGTCTACAGCTCCCAGCGTGAGCCACGCAGTAGATAGGTGATTTCTGCATTTCCATCTGAGATACTGGGTTCATCTCACTAGGGAGTGCCAGACAGTGGGCGCAGGACAGTGGGTGCAGCACACCGTGTGCGAGCCGAAGCAGGGCGAGGCATTGCCTCACTCGGGAAGTGCAAGGGGTCAGGGAGTTCCCTTTCCTAGTCAAAGAAAGGGGTGAATCGGCACCTGGAAAATCGGGTCACTCCCACCCTAATACTGTGCTTTTCTAACAGGCTTAAAAAACGGCACACCAGGAGATTATAACCCGCACCTGGCTCGGAGGGTCCTACGCCCATGGAGTCTCGCTGATTGCTAGCACAGCAGTCTGAGATCAAATTGCAAGACTGCAGCGATGCTGGGGGAGGGGCACCCGCCATTGCCCAGGCTTGCTTAGGTAAACAAAGCAGCTGGGAAGCTCGAACTGGGTGGAGCCCACCACAGCTCAAGGAGGCCTGCCTGCCTCTGTAGGCTCCACCTCTGGGGGCAGGGCACAGACAAACAAAAAGACAGCAGTAACCTCTGCAGACTTAAATGTCCCTGTCTGACAGCTTTGAAGAGAGCAGTGGTTCTCCCAGCACGCAGCTGGAGATCTGAGAATGGGCAGGCTGCCTCCTCAAGTGGGTCCCTGACCCCTGACCCCCGAGCAGCCTAACTGGGAGGCACCCCCCAGTAGGGGCAGACTGACATCTCACACGGCCGGGTACTCCTCTGAGACAAAATTTCCAGAGGAACGATCAGACAGCACCATTCGTGGTTCACGAAAATCCGCTGTTCTGCAGCCACTGCTGCTGGTACCCAGGCAAACAGGGTCTGGAGTGGACCTCTAGCAAACTCCAACACACATGCAGCTGAGGATCCTGTCTGTTAGAAGGAAAACTAACAAACAGAAAGGACATCCACACCAAAAACCCATCTGTACATCACCATCATCAAAGACCAAAAGTAGATAAAACCACAAAGATGGGGAAAAAACAGAGCAGAAAAACTGGAAACTCTAAAAAGCAGAGCGCCTCTCCTCCTCCAAAGGAACGCAGCTCCTCACCAGCAACGGAACAAAACTGGATGGAGAATGACTTTGACGAGTTGAGAGAAGAAGGCTTCAGACGATCAAACTACTCCGAGCTACAGGAGGAAATTAAAACCAAAGGCAAAGAAGTTGAAAACTTTGAAAAAAATTTAGACGAATGTGTAACTAGAATAACCAATACAGAGAAGTGCTTAAAGGAGCTGATGGCCAAGGCTCGAGAACTACGTGAAGAATGCAAAAGCCTCAGGAGCCGATGCGATCAACTGGAAGAAAGGGTATCAGTGATGGAAGATGAAATGAATGAAATGAAGCGAGAAGGGAAGTTTAGAGAATAAAGAATAAAAAGAAACGAACAAAGCCTCCAAGAAATATGGGACTATATGAAAAGACCAAATCTACGTCTGATTGGTGTACCTGAAAGTGACGGGGAGAATGGAACCAAGTTGGAAAATGCTCTGCAGGATATTATCCAGGAGAACTTCCCCAGTCTAGCAAGGCAGGCCAACATTCAGATTCAGGAAATACAGAGAATGCCACAAAGATACTCCTCGAGAAGAGCAACTCCAAGACACATAATTGTCAGATTCACCAAAGTTGAAATGAAGGAAAAAATGTTAAGGGCAGCCAGAGAGAAAGGTCGGGTTACCCACAAAGGGAAGCCCATCAGACTAACAGCGGATCTCTCGGCAGAAACTCTACAAGCCAGAAGACAGCGGGGGCCAATATTCAACATTCTTAAAGAAAAGAATTTTCAACCCAGAATTTCATATCCAGCCAAACTAAGCTTCATAAGTGAAGGAGAAATAAAATACTTTACAGACAAGCAAATGCTGAGAGATTTTGTCACCACCAGGCCTACCCTAAAAGAGCTCCTGAAGGAAGCACGAAACATGGAAAGGAACAACTGGCACCAGCCACTGCAAAATCAAGCCAAAATGTAAAGACCATCGAGGCTAGGAAGAAACCGCATCAACTAAAGAGCAAAATAACCAGCTAACATCATAATGACAGGATCAAATTCACACATAACAATATTAACTTTAAATGTAAATGGGCTAAATGCTCCAATTAAAAGACACAGACTGGCAAATTGGATAAAGAGTCAAGATCCATCAGTGTGCTTTATTCAGGACACCCATCTCATGTGCAGAGACACACATAGGCTCAAAATAAAAGGATGGAAGAAGATCTACCAAGCAAATGGAAAACAAAAAAAGGCAGCGGTTGCAATCCTAGTCTCTGATAAAACAGACTTTAAACCAACAAAGATCAAAAGAGACAAAGAAGGCCATTACATAATGGTAAAGGGATCAATTCAACAAGAAGAGCTAACTATCCTAAATATATATGCACCCAATACAGGAGCACCCAGATTCATAAAGCAAGTCCTGAGTGACCTACAAAGAGACTCAGACTCCCACACAATAATAATGGGAGACTTTAACACCCCACTCTCAACATTAGACAGATCAACGAGACAGAAAGTTAACAAGCATAACCAGGAATTGAACTCAGCTCTGCACCAAGCGGACTTAATAGACATCTACAGAACTCTCCACCCCAAATCAACAGAATATACATTTTGTTCAGCACCACACCACACCTATTCCAAAATTGACCACATAGTTGGAAGTAAAGCACTCCTCAGCAAATGTAAAAGATCAGAAATTATAACAAACTGTCTCTCAGACCACAGTGCCATCAAACTAGAACTCAGGATTAAGAAACTCACTCAAAACCGCTCAACTACATGGAAACTGAACAACCTGCTCCTGAATGACTACTGGGTACATAACGAAATGAAGGCAGAAATAAAGATGTTCTTTGAAACCAACCAGAACAAAGACACAACATACCAGAATCTCTGGGACACATTCAAAGCAGTGTGTAGACGGAAATTTATAGCACTAAATGCCCACAAGAGAAAGCAGGAAAGATCTAAAATTGACACCCTAGCATCACAATTAAAAGAACTAGAAAAGCAAGAGCAAACACATTCAAAAGCTAGCAGAAGGCAAGAAATAACTAAAATTAGAGGAGAACTGAAGGAAATAGAGACACAAAAAAACCCTCCAAAAAATTAATGAATCCAGGAGCTGGTGTTTTGAAAGGATCAACAAAACTGATAGACCGCTAGCCAGACTAATAAAGAAGAAAAGACAGAAGAATCAAATATACGCAATAAAAAATGATAAAGGGGATATCACCACCGATCCCACAGAAATACACACTACCATCAGAGAATACTACAAATACCTCTACGCAAATAAACTAGAAAATCTAGAAGAAATGGATAAATTCCTCGACACATACACCCTCCCAAGACTAAACCAGGAAGAAGTTGAATCTCTGAATAGACCAATAACAGGCTCTGAAATTGTGGCAATAACCAATAGCTTACCAACCAAAAAGAGTCCAGGACCAGATGGATTCACAGCCGAATTCTACCAGAGGTACAAGGAGGAACTGGTACCATTCCTCCTGAAACTATTCCAATCAATAGAAAAAGAGGGAATCCTCCCTAACTCATTTTATGAGGCCAGCATCATCCTGATACCAAAGCCGGGCAGACACACAACAGAAAAAGAGAATTTTAGACCAATATCCTTGATGAACACTGATGCAAAAGTCCTCAATAAAATACTGGCAAACCGAATCCAGCAGCACATCAAAAAGCTTATCCACCATGATCAAGTGGGCTTCATCCCTGGGATGCAAGGCTGGTTCAATATATGCAAATCAACAAATGTAATCCAGCTATAAACAGAACCAAAGACAAAAACCACATGATTATCTCAATAGATGCAGAAAAGGCCTTTGACAAAATTCAACAACCCTTCATGCTAAAATCTCTCAATAAACTAGGTATTGATGGGACGTATCTCAAAATAATAAGAGCTATCTATGACAAACCCACAGCCAATATCATACTGAATGGGCAAAAACTGGAAGCATTCCCTTTGAAAACTGGCACAAGAGAGGGATGTCCTCTCTCACCACTCCTATTCAACATAGTGTTGGAAGTTCTGGCCAGGGCAATTAGGCAGGAGAAGGAAATAAAGGGTATTCAATTAGGAAAAGAGGAAGTCAAATTGTCCCTGTTTGCAGATGACATGATTGTATATTTAGAAAACCCCATTGTCTCAGCCCAAAATCTCCTTAAGCTGATAAGCAACTTCAGCAAAGTCTCAGGATACAAAATCAATGTACAAAAATCACAAGCATTCTTATACACCAATAACAGACAAACAGAGAGCCAAATCATGAGTGAACTCCCATTCACAATTGCTTCAAAGAGAATAAAATACCTTGGAATCCAACCTACAAAGGACGTGAAGGACCTCTTCAAGGAGAACTACAAACCACTGCTCAATGAAATAAAAGAGGATACAAACAAATGGAAGAACATTCCATGCTCATGGGTAGGAAGAATCAATATCGTGAAAATGGCCATACTGCCCAAGGTAATTTATAGATTCAATGCCATCCCCATCAAGCTACCAATGACTTTCTCCACACAATTGGAAAAAACTACTTTAAAGTTCATATGGAACCAAAAAAGAGCCCGCATCACCATGTCAATCCTAAGCCAAAAGAAGAAAGCTGGAGGCATCATGCTACCTGACTTCAAACTATACTACAAGGCTACAGTAACCAAAACAGCATGGTACTGGTACCAAAACAGAGATATTGACCAATGGAACAGAACAGAGCCCTCAGAAATAATGCCACATATCTACAACTATCTGATCTTTGACAAACCTGAGAAAAACAAGCAATGGGGAAAGGATTCCCTATTTAATGAATGGTGCTGGGAAAACTGGCTAGCCATATGTAGAAAGCTGAAACTGGATCCCTTCCTTACACCTTATACAAAAATTAATTCAAGATGGATTAAAGACTTAAACGTTAGACCTAAAACCATAAAAACCCTAGAAGAAAACCTAGGCATTACCATTCAGGACATAGGCATGGGCAAGGACTTCATGTCTAAAACACCAAAAGCAATGGCAACGAAAGCCAAAATTGACAAATGGGATCTAATTAAACTAAAGAGCTTCTGCACAGCAAAAGGAACTACCATCAGAGTGAACAGGCAACCTACAAAATGGGAGAAAATTTTCACAACCTACTCATCTGACAAAGGGCTAATATCCAGAATCTACAATGAACTCCAACAAATTTACAAGAAAAAAACAAACAGCCCCATCAAAAAGTGGGCGAAGGACATGAACATACACTTCTCAAAAGAAGACATTTATGCATCCAAAAGACACATGAAAAAATGCTCACCATCACTGGCTATCAGAGAAATGCAAATCAAAACCACAATGAGATACCATCTCACACCAGTTAGAATGGCAATCACTGAAAAGTCAGGAAACAACAGGTGTTGGAGAGGATGTGGAGAAATAGGAACACTTTTACACTGTTGGTGGGACTGTAAACTAGTTCAACCATTGTGGAAGCTAGTGTGGCGATTTCCTCGGGGATCTAGAACTAGAAATACCATTTGACCCAGCCATCCCATTACTGTGTATATACCCAAAGGACTATAAATCATGCTGCTATAAAGACACATGCACACGTATGTTTATTGCGGCACTATTCACAATAGCAAAGACTTGGAACCAACCCAAATGTCCAACAATGATAGACTGGATTAAGAAAATGTGGCACATATACACCATGGAATATTATGCAGCCATAAAAAATGATGAGTTCATGTCCTTTGTAGGGACATGGATGAAATTGGAAATCATCATTCTCAGTAAACTATCGCAAGGACAAAAAACCAAACAGCGCATGTTCTCACTCATAGGTGGGAATTGAACAATGAGAACACAGGGACACAGGAAGGGGAACATCACACTCTGGGGACTGTTGTGGGGTCGGGGGATGGGGGAGGGATAGCATTAGGAGATATACCTAACGCTAAATGATGAGTTAATGGGTGCAGCACACCAGCATGGAACATGTATACATATGTAACTAACCTGCACATTGTACACATGTACCCTAAAACTTAAAGTATAATAATAATAAAAGAAAAATAAAAAAAGAAATGCTATTTATTTTTGTACATTGATCTGTGTATCCTGAAACTTTACTGAAGTCCTGTATCAGTTCCAGGAGCCTTTTGGCAGAGTCTTTAGGGTTTTCTAGGTATAGAATGATAACATCCATGAAGACAGATAGTCTGAGTTCCTCTCTTCCTATTTGGATGCCTTTTATTTCTTTCTCTTGCCTAATTGCTGTGGCTAGCACTTATAGTACTATGTTAAATAGGAGTGGTGAGAGTGGGCATCCTTGTCTTGTTACAGTCCTCAAGGGGAATGCTTCCAGTTTTTGCCTGTTCAGTATGATGTTGGCTGTGAGTTTGTCACAGATCGCTTTTATTATTCTGATGTATGTTCCTTTGATGCCTAGTTTCTTGAGGGTTTTTTTTTTTTATCATGAAGGTATTTTGGAGTTTATGAAAAGCTTTTTCCACATCTATTGAGATGGTCATATGACTTTTGTTTTTAAGATGAATCACATCTATTGATTTGTATATGTTGAATCACTCTTACATCCCAGGGATGAAGCCTACTTGATTGTGGTGCACTAGCTTTTTGATGTACTGATGGATTCAGTTTGCTAGTATTTTGTTGGGAATTTTTGCATCTATGTTCAACAGAGATACTGGCCTGTAGTTTTTTGTTGTTGTTGTTGTTGTTGTTGTTGTTGTATCTTTGCCAGGTTTTGGTACCAGGGTGATGTTGCCTTCATAGAATTAGTTAGGGAGGAGTCACTTTCCTCGATTTTTTGGAATAGTTTCAGTAGAATTGGTACCAGCTCTTCTTTGTACACTGGTAGAATTTGGCTGTGAATCCATCTGTTTGGGGCTCTTCTGGTTGCTAGAGTTTTTATTACTACTTCAATTTTGGAACTTGATATTCATCTGTTCAGGCTTTCAATTTCTTCCTTGTTCAGTCTTGGGAGGTTATGTTTTCCCAGTAATTTATCCATTTCCTCTAGATTTTCTAGTTTGTGTGAGTAGAAGTGTTAATAATAGTCTCTGAGGATCTTTTGTATTTCTATGGGATTGGTTGTAATGTTATCTTTGTTATTTCTGATTGTGCTTATTTGGCTCTTCTCCCTTTTTTATTTTTTAATCTAGCTAGTGGTGTATCCATCTTTTTTATCCTTTCAAATAACTAACTTTTGGTTTTGTTAATTCTTTGCTTGGATTTTTGAGTTTAATTTATTCAGTTCTGCTCTGATTTTAGTCATTTATTTTCTTCTGGTAGCTTTGGGGCTAGTTTGTTCTTGTTTTCTATTTCCTCTAGGTGTGAAGTTAGATCATTAATTTGAGATGTAACTTTTTGAGGTAGGCATTCAGCGCTATAAACTTTCCTCTTAACATAGCTTTTGCTGCATCTTAGAGATTTGGGTATGTCCTGTCTCTGCTTTCATTTATTTCCAAAATTTTTTTTTTAATTTCTGCTTTAATTTCATTGTTTACACAAAAGTCATTCAGGAGCAAGTTGTTTAACTTTGACATAACTGTGCAGTTTTGAGAGATCTTCTTGGTGTTGATTTCTATTTTTATTCCACTGTGGTCCAAGAGTATGGTGGTATGATTGCAATTTTTCTGAATTTATTGAGATTTACTTTAAGGCTGAGCATATGTTTCCTCTTGGAGTATGTTCCATGTGCAGATGAGAAGAATGAATTTTGTGTTTTTGATGGGTAGAGTATTCTGTAGATGTCTACTAGGTCCAATTGGTTGAGTGTCAGCTAAGCTAAGTTCAGAATTTGTTAGTTTTCTGTCTCAATTATCTGTTTAATGTTGTCAGTGGGGTGTTGAAGAACCATACTATTATTGTGTAGCTGCCTAAGTCTTTTAATAATTCTAGAAGTACTTGTTTTATGAATCTGGGTGCCCCAATGTTGGGTGTGTGTATATTTATGATAGTTAAGTCTTGCTGAATTGGACTCTTTATCATTATGTAATGACCTTCATTGTCTTTATTTACTGTCGTTGGCTTAAAGTCTGTTTTATCTGATATAAGAATAGTGACCCCTGCTCTTTTTTGTTTTCTATTTGCATGGTAGATCTTTCTCCAACCCTTAACTTTGAGCTTCTGGGTGTCATTATGTGTGAGATGAGTCTCTTAAAGATAGCAGATGGATGGGTCTTGTTTTTTTATCCAACTTGTGACTCTGTGTCTTTTAAGTGGGGGCATGTAGACCATTTATATTCAAGGTAAATATTGACATGTGAGGTTTTGATCCTATCCTGAAGTTGTTAACTGGTTGCCTTGTAGTTTCTATTGTGTACTTGCTTTATAGGGTATGTGGGCTATGTACTGGAGGGTGTTTGTGTGGCAGCAGGTATTGTTCTTTCATTGCTGTGTTCCTTAAGGAGCTCTTTTAAGGCTGGCCTAGTGGTAACACATTCCCTCAGTGCTTGCTTGTCTGGAAAAGTTTTTATTTCTCCTTCACTTATGAAGCATAGTTTTGTGGGATATGAAATTATTGGTTGGAATTTCTTTTCTTTAAGAATGCTGAAAACAGGCCCCTAATCTCTCCTGGCTTGTAAGATTTCTGCTGATAAGTCTACTGTTAGCTTGATGGAGTTCTCTATGTAAGTAATCTGACCTTTTACTCTGGCTGCTTTTAAGATTTTTTTCTTTAGCATTGACCTTGGATAGTCTGCGGACTACATGCATTGGTGATGTTCATTCTGTATAGTATTTCTCAAGTGTTTTCTGCTTTTCTTATATCTGGATGTAAACCTTTCTAGCAAGATTAAAGAAATATTTTTGAATTATTCCCTCAAATGTTTTCCAGGTTTTTGCTTTTTCTCCTCCTCTCCCAGAATGCCAAAAATTCACATTTTGGTTGCTATATATAATCCCATATTTCTCAAATACTTTGTTCATTTTTTTTATCATTCTTTTTTATTTATTTTGTCAGACTGGCATAGTTCAAAAGACTGGTCTCCAAGCTTGGAAATTCTTTCTTCGGCTTGGTCTAGTCTATTAATAAAGCTTTCAATTGTATTTGAATTTCAACTGTATTTTGAAATTACTTGAGTGTGTTTTCAATTCCAGAAGCTTTGATTGATTTCTGTTCAGCATATTAATCTCTTCCTTTATTTCCTGGATTGCTTTAGAAGTTTCTTTGTGCTGATTTTCAACCTTGTCTTGGATCTCATTGAGCTTCTTTGTAATTGTGCTTTGAATTCTTTACCTGTAATTTCTGAATTTCTGTTTTGGTTAGGAACCATTGCTGGACTTGCTAGTGTGATCCTTTGAAGCTGTTGCTACATTCAGATTTTCATGGTGCCAAAACTCTTGTGCTGGTTCCTTCTCATCTGGAGATGTTGGCACGTCTAATTTTTGTAATTATTTCCTTGCCAGTAGGCTTTTTCTTCATCATTCTTTACGTATAATATTATTGGTTTTTTTTTTTTTTTTTTGAGACAGAGTATTGCTCTGTCACCCAGGCTAGAGTGTAGTAGTACAATCTCAGCTCACTGCAATCTCTGCCTCCCAGGTTCAAGCTATTCTCCTGCCTCAGCCTCCTGAATAGCTGAGACTACAGGTGTGTGCCACTACGTCCAGCTAATTTTTATATTTTTAGTAGAGATGCGGTTTCCCATGTTGGCCAGGCTGGTCTTGAACTCTTGACCTCAGGTGATCTGCTCCCCACCCCACCGCTCCCCTTGGCCTCCCAAAGTGCTGGGATTATAGGCGTGAGCCACCATGCCCAGGCCTTACTGTTTTTTTTTTTTTTGGTTTGTTTAATTTCCCTTTCCTTTTCTCCCCCTCCCTAGGGGGTGTGACTGAAGAGAATGCTGGGTATGGGCTGTCTTTTGGCTTTGCTTCTATAGCTCTATGCACTTCTCTTAGCAGGTTTTATAGTTAGACCTACAAGCCAGTAGATGGTGCTTGTAGGTAAGAGCTAGCTACAGCTAATGTGGCTGCATATATATTTCATCCTTGTTTACTGGTAGAAACTCTCTGTTCTCTCAGGCAATGGACTGATTCATGCAGTGCAGAGTGCTCTGAACTCTGCTCAGCCCTAGGGTTGTGGGGGACAAGATGAATGGGGCCAGACTAGGCAGGTCCACCTACAGATCTTCCAATGTCAGGCACAAGCACCAGTGCCAAGTGATAATCCAGTGGGCAGCCACCAGGTGAATAGGTGCTTTGAATGCCTGGAGATCTCCCTGGGCATGTAGCAGAGAGGGCCTCCCTGCCCCAAGATCTCTGCACAGGAAGGATGGGGCAGGTCAGGATGCCAATCCAGGTGAGTTGGTGCTCCAAATGCCTGGAGATCTGCCTGGGCTTGGAGTAGAGAGAGCCTCACTACACCATGATCTGTGCCCAGAAAGGGTGCAGCAGCTCATGGTGCTGAACCAGGCAAACAGTTGCTTTGAATGCCTGGAGATCTGCCTTGGTGTGGAGCGGAAGGGGCCCTGCGGCACCTCAATTTATGTCCGTGAAGGGTGAGGCGGCTCAGGCTGCTAGTCTAGGCAAGCAGGTGCTCTAAATGCCTAGATTTCTGCCTGGGCATGGGGCAGAGAGGGCCCTACTGGACCAAAATCTATGTCCAGGAAGGGTGGAGCAGCTCAGGCTTCTGGTCCAAGTAAGTGAATGTTCTAAGTACCCGAATTTCTGCCTGGGGTGGAGTGGAGAGGGCTCTGCTGCACCATGACCTCAGGGGAGCAGGCTGGGGCACTTAGCAATGGCATACACAGACCAGATGCAGGTTGCCAAGCTGGCCCTGGCTGCAAATCTCACTTCCCAAGGGAAACTGCAGTTCTCCTACCAATCCGGGATTGCAGTCGGGGAGAGCACAATTCCAGTGCCTTCTGCTGAGGTGCTTTCCGTAGTTCTGGCTGTGGAGGCCCCTACCCTACTCCAGAGCAGGTGCTCCAATCTCTGGCCTGAGGCTAAAATGCTTGTGTGGCCACACTTCTAGGTTGCCAAGCAATGGCTGATTTTGTATGCACCCAGATTAAAAATGGCATCTTGCTCTCATTCTTGGGTCTGGGAAAATATCTGCAGCTTTTCCTGGTATCTTTCTCTCCCAGCATCTCCAATCCTCTTTCTAAGTTAGCTCTAGGGCTTGGGCAAAACAAAGTGCTTTCCCTTGGCCTAGGTTGTTCAGATCCACCGTGGAAAAGTGAGTCACAGAGGGAAGCTCTCTGCCCCGTTGTGTACTTGGGCTTCACTCACTTTTATCAGCTGGATGACATCATGGGGGCTGTTTGCCAGCATTCAACCCCCCTGGGATCTGGAGTGTCCTTCACAATTCCCAGAATAATGCTTTTTTAACTTAAAAAAAATCTTCTCATGTCAGAGGAGAGTGGACCCCAGGCTGGGAGAGAAATGTCTTAGTCACCTTGGGTTGCAATAGCCAAATACCAGAGAGTGGGTGGCTGAAACTGCAGAAATTTATTTCTGACAATTCTGAAGGCTAAAGTCCAAGATCAAGGTGCAACATGGTCAGGTTCTGGTGAGGTCCCTCTTCCAGACTGTGGATGGCTGACTTCTCACTGGGTCCTCCAGGATTTTTTTAAATAGATAGATTTTAGCTGCTCTTGTCACAAAAAGTAACATGAGATGATAGATATTTTAATTTCTTTCACGATCGTAACCATTCTACTATCTATGTGCATCCCATAATATCATGTTGTAAACCTCAAATATATACAATAAAATTACTACATAGTCCACAAAACTAATGACTATGAACAAAGTCAATCTTTTCTCATGTACTTGGAAAACTCCTAAATTTCTCTGTTTGATACTCAAAAGTAAACATTTGAATCTCTGTTTTCATTCATATCTCCATTCAGTGAGGACTTCTATAGAATCACTGGTTTGAAAGGCCTAGAATGTCAGGATAGTTAATTCTTTTTGAGGCTTCAAAGGTCAGTTCTCACACGTTATAACCTCCTGGCCACTTGCAATCTATCAATAAACACAGACAAATGTCCTTGCTCTTTTGAAGGACAAAAGTGTTGTACTCCTTTGTGGTTTGGTTTCTAACTTTTAAGAGCACCAAGAGCAGTCCAAATTCAAAGGAAAGAAGCAGCTTCCTCCCACTCTGTTGTCAATTATCTTCCTGGGAAGTTTCTTTGCAGAGTTTTTGTGCATCTCTGAGCCAATTACCACAAGAAAACAAAATGACCTTTAAATTAAAGCAATATGAGTATACTTGAAATTTGCAGTGAGAATAGATCTTAAGTGTTTTTGCCACATACACACACACACAAAAGTAACTATGTGAGGTGATGGATGAGTTAATTAACTTGATTGTGGTAATAACTTCACAATGCATATGTATAAAATCATCACTGTGTACATCTTAAATGTATACAATTTTATTTGCTAATTATGTCTCAACGAAGCTAGAGTAAAAAAGAGGAAAGGAAACAATTTGAAATGCAAATGATTGACTAATAATTTCCAATTATGTAAAATATTCTTTTGTAAGAAATATGAATACTCACTTGACAATTGTAGACTATAGCCACAAATAAAAACAAATATATTGATCATTTATATTAAAAATGAAAATATACCCTTAATCTTTTTCTTCTTAGCATCTAAGTTCAGACTGTGGTTTACTTGGTCGGCTCTTATAAAAAGAAATAAAAGCCAAAACTCTTATTTAAGTTTTAATACATTCAACCACATTTCAGATTTTCCTTAACAAGCCTAAATATTAAAACAGCTTTTAAAGATGAGTATATAAAATAAACAAATCATCTTTATCATGAAAGCACTCCGATTATACTTTCCTTGCATTTTTAAATGATGACCCTTTTAGAATTATCCACACCCTGTAACTGTCATATTCTTAACTTTCCACTTTTTAATAAAAATGATTTCCATAAAGATTAGAAATTAATCTGACCTGACTCTGAAAACTAATATAGTTTAGCACGGGAAGCTGTAAAAATTCACCTATCTAGGTTTAATAAAGAAAGTTTTTTCAATTTAAATATGCATTGCATTTAATAAGCTTGCATGATAATTTCAACAATGTTCATGGGTTCTTTAAATTACCTTCCTGCTGTGTCCAGGAAACAATCCAATTTTATTTTTAAGCAACTGAATTAAGAAAAGCTTTCAAAATCACAAAGCGATTTCTGAATGACACAAAATGAAATGATTAGAAGCCAGCCAATCAGATTGCTCTGATGGCTGACTTAAGAGAAAAAAAATTGTTTGCCTATATTTCTGAAAACCACAAATATATGAGTTTTTGGATACACCTAAATGTTTGACTCTTAGATATCTTCTATCCAAACATTTGTCATTGTGAGGATCAGCATTCCATCCTTTTTTCCTTCCTTTCGACTTTTCATTCACACGAGTTAAACATGGTGCTAACTGGCAGAATACAACAACAAAGACAGATATGGCCCCTGCCTTTATGGAGCATAAAATCTATTGCATACATACTCAAAGAAATGTGGAACTACAAATTGAGAAAAGTACTATGAAGGAGCAATGCAGAGTGCAATGGGAGACTATCACCGGGTGACCTAATTTAATTTGAAGGTGTCAGGATTTTGACCATTTTTAGGCATTGGCATTTAAGTTGAAAACTACAGGATGAATGGGCAAACGTATGTGGCGATGGGGAAATGAAATAGATAATATGTGTCGTAAGGAGAGTAAGAGAGAGAGGCAGAATGAATGGTATGAGATGGGGCTGGACAAGCAGAGGTCAGAGAATTCAGGCCTTTGTAGGCCTTGCTAAAATTTTGGACTTTATTATAGCAGCAATTGAAAAACCCCGAAAGGTAGTAGAGAGTAACAAAAATCATATTTGCCTTACAAAGATCTCTTTGGCTATAATATAGAGAATGGAGTAGAAGGAAGAAGAGGATATATAAGTGGCCAAAAAACATATGAAAAAATGCTCAACATCACTAATGACAAGGGAAATGCAAATCAAAACCACAATGTAATACCACCTTACTCCTGCAAGAATGGCCATAATTTTAAAAATCAAAAATATCATAGATATTGGCATAGATGTAGTGAAAAGGAACCCTTTTACACTGCTGGTGGGAATGTAAAGTAGTACAACCCTATGGAAAACAGTGTGTAGATTCCTTAAAGAACTAAAAGTAGATCTACCATTTGATCCAGCAATCCCACTCCTGGATATCTACCCAGAAGAAAAGATGTCATTATATGGAAAAAGACACTTGCACATGCATGTCGATAGTAGCACAATGTGCAATTGCAAAAATATGAAACCAGCCCAAATATCCATCAATCAACAAGAGGATAAAGCAAATGTGGTATATAAATACCATGGAATAATACTCAGCCATAAAAAGGAACAAAGTAATGTCATTCACAGCAACCTGGATGGAGGTGGAGACCATTATTCTAAGTGAAGTAACTTCAGGAATGGAAAACCGAACATTGCATGTTCTCTTATAAGGGGGAGCTAAGATACGAGGATGCAAAGGCATAAGAATGATATAACGGAGTATGGGGACTTGAGGGGAAGGGTGGGAGAGGGATAGAGGATGGAAGATGGGTGATAAAAGACTACACATTGGGTACAGTGTACACTGCTTGGGTGACGAGTGCACCAAAATATCAGAAATCACCGCTAAAGAACTTATCCATGTAACCAAACACCACCTCCTCCCCCCAAACCTATTGAAATAAGAAAAAGAACCCTATCTCTCACCATGTACAAAGATCAAATCAAAATGGATTAGAGACTTCAATCTAAGACCTCAAACTATGAAACTACTACAAGATATAATTGGGGGAAATCTGCAGGACATTGATTTGGGCAAAAAGTTGTTGAATAATACCCCACAAGCATAGGCAACCAAAGCAAAAATGGACAAATGAAATGACATAAAGTTAAAAAGCTTCTGCACAGGAAAGAAAACAATCAACAAAGTGAAGAAACAACCCACAGAATGGGAGAAAATATTTGCAAAGTACTCATCTCACAAGGGATTAATAACCAGAATATATAAGGAGCTCAAACAACTCTATAGGATAAAACCTAATAATCTGATCAAAAGATGGGCAAAATATTTGAATAGACATGTCTCAAAAGAAGACATACAAATGGCAACCAGGTATATGAAAAGGCACTCAACATCACTTATCATCAGAGAAATGCAAATCAAAACTGTAATGAGAAATCATCTAACCCCAGTTAAAATGGCGTACATCCAAAAGACAGATAATAACAAATGCTAGTGAGGATATGGACAAAAGGGAACCCTAGCACACTGCTGGTGGGAAGGTAAATTAGTACAACCACTATGGAGAACAGTTTTGAGAACAGTCAGTTTTTATAAAACTAAAAATGGAGCTACCATATGATCCAGGAATCCCACTGCTGGATATATACCCCAAAGAAAGGAAATGAGTATATCAAGGAGAAATCTGCACCCCTATGTTTGTTGCAGCACTGTTCACAATAGCTAAGATTTGGAAGCAACCTAAGCTGTCCATCAACAGATGAATGGATAAAGAAAATGCGGTACATATACACAATGGAGTAGTATTCAGCCATAAAAAAGAATGATATCCTGTCATTTGCAACAACATGGAGGGAACTGGAGATCATTATGATAAGTGAAATAAGCCAGGAACAGAAAGACAAACATTGCACTTGCTCACTTATTTGTAGGAACTAAAAATCAAAACAACTGAACTCATGTGGACAGGGAGTAGAAGGATGGTTACCAGAGGCTGGGAAGGGTAGTGGGGTTTGGCTGAATGGTGTGGGAGGGAGATGGGGATGGTTAGTGGGTACAAAATAATAGAAAGAATGAATAAGACCTACTATTTGATAGCACAACAGGGTGACAATAGTCAATAGTAAATTAATTGTACATTTAAAAATAACTAAAAGAGTATAATTGGATTGTTTGTAACACAAAAGATAAATGCTTGAGATAATGGATACCTCATTTACTCTGATGTGATTATTATACACTGCATGCCTGTATCAAGATATCTTTTGCACCCCATAAATATATACACCTACTTAGGATGTATGTGTAGCAAACAACATAGTATATATAGGGTTCAGTGCTATCCAAGGTTTCAGACATCCACTGGGAATCTTGAAACACATCCCCCAGTGGATAATGGGGACTGCTGTATGCAAAATATTTTTATGAAGTAGAATTACAAGACTTGGTGACTGATTAGATAAAGAGTGCAAAGGATATGGAAAAGCCATGCATCATGTCTTAGTTTGGCATGTGCAACTCTCTGGGTGTTTACTCTATTTCTTATCAATATAGGGACTGCTGAAGGATGAGTTCAGCTTTAGACCTGTTAACCTGAGGTGCCTGTAAAAAATTCAACTAAAAGTGGCAAGGAGGCAGATGGATCTATGGGTCTGGAATTAGGAAGAGGTTTCACGGGCAGAGATTAAATTTTTAAGTCACCAGTAAAAATGGTCATTGAAACCAAGGGAATTTGTGATAAGTGTGATGAGAAATGAATGGGGCCTAAGATTGTGGGACTTTAACAATTAAAGGTCAAGTGGAGGAGGAGATCCAGCAAAAGAGAGAAGGATTTTCTATAGATGTAAAAGAAAAATCAAGAGAATGTAGTATCACAGAAACCAGTGAAAGAGAGTTTTCCGTGATTAGGAGTAGTTAAGTATCCCAAATGGTACTGTAAGTCAAGTAGGGTGAACATTAAAAAGTGTCTGTCATATTTAGTAAAATGGTGATTACTGGTAACATAGTGACAGCTGTTTTAGTGGAGTGATTGGGGGTAGAAGCCAGAATGAAATAGGTTAACAAGTGACTGGAGTAAATATATAAAGGATAAGGGGATCTTGATTTTACATTGTCAGAGAAGAGAGTTACAAATATGAAAAAGGAGAAAACAAGAATGAACCCTGTGGTGTTGAACTGGAGTTGGAGGTAATAATGGAAACTCATGGTTTTCTCTAGATAGATAGATGATATATAAATAGATAAAAAGGTGAATATTGATAGAAATTAGTATGTGTATATATGTGTGTGTGTGTGTGTGTGTGTGTGTATATATAAATGTATGTGTATATTTCCTACCTCTGTTCACCATGAGGGCCTGGGAATAGCAATACCCCAATAGCAATGAACACACCTAGTGCTGAGAACAGAACTTGGCTTCTAAATACCACTCCGAGAAAAGAAATTAGCCTCCTTAGAGAAATGCCTGATTCCAGGCACAGGGCAGGGAAAGTGCAAGGTGAGACTGGAATATCCTATTAAGACAAAAAGTGCTCAGAGAAAGATGAGGACATGTCAAAAACATGCAAAGTCCACCTTGAAGTGGCAGTCAGTCATTGTTTACAAAACAATTTGAGCATCAAAATAAACAGAAATAGCAAGAAACTATAATTCATTGCATAATATGAAAAATCCTGAGTTATCACAGGTATGAATAAATGAATTAATAAATTGAAAGTTTGACGAGCAATACATAGCTTCAAAGTACCTCCTCACAAAACACTTCTTAATTACAAGTGCATATGGGGTGAGTACAGTGGAGAAGCCTGGAAGATACCATATTAATTAAATGATCAAAGTTAACATCACCAGTAGTGGGCCAAATAAATAATGGGTACCACCTGATAGGATACAATGCAAACACAACATTAATTCTATGATATTCTTGCCAAAGATGTACAACCCAAATCTAAGTATGAGGAAACATCAGAAAACTCCCAAATTGAGGGGCTTTGTATAAAATAACCAGTATGTAATCTTTAGGAGTATCAGTCATGACAGTTAAGGAAAGATTGAGATAATCTTCCAACCTGAAGGAGACTAGAGGGCATGACAACTAAAATGTAGTGCTTTATTCTGAACCAGTTCCTTTTGCTATAAGGGATGTTGCTGGGATATGTGATGAAATATGAATAGAATCTAAGCATTAGACATTAGTAATGTATGAATGTTAATTTCCTGTTTTCTATAGCTGTATTGTGGTTATGTAGAATAATGCCTTTAATTTTAGGAAATACACAATAAAGAATTTGGGAGAAAAGGGTCCACAACTTATTCTTGAGTGTTTCAGGGGAAAATTATTTGTACTGTACTTTCACTTTTCAGTAAGCTTGTGATTGTTACCAAATAAAAAGTAAAGGGTGAATGGAAGGTAAGAAAGTGGAGAAGTTGAAGTTGAAACATTAAAGAAGGCAAGAGATAATTAACTAGCTAGAGGAGAACGTGGGATTCAAAAAGGAATTTCTTTTTCAAGTGGGAGAGACAAAACCATGTTTAAAAGCTCTTGAGAAGGATCTAGTAGAAACTTTGGAGTCAAACTTACGTGTGAGAGAAAGTGGGAGAAAAGTGGGATCCAGAGCACTAGTGAAGGGACTGACCTTTCACAGGACTCTTCCAGGACTGTAATGGGAGGAAGAAAGAGAGCCTGGGTGCAGATCCAACCTGATTTCAGACTTGATGGCAGGAAATTGAGGGAGTTCTCATGTGATGGTTATTTTTTCTGTGCAGCAGGAGGCAAGGGCATCCATTGAGAATGAATGGGCAGAGGAGAAGTTAGAAGTTTGAGAAGAGAAATTCTGAAAAAGTGTCTGTGGAGAATAACAAAATGAGGTAACCTGAGGAATACAGTAATATTTCCAGGCACTTTTGACATCCCAAGTGAGGTTGGTGGCTGAATTTTTATTGGTATCAGTCTACCCAAACCGTATGATTTTTTTTCCAATAGGGCTTGGCTACTGCTTGTATAGGTAGGGGCAAGGCTGAGAGTTGACATAATTCATTGTTTGAGGCTTTTCAGGAAGGACCAATGGGGCAATGGATTTTAGAGTATTTGCAAGAGGGACTAAAATGATAGACCATTTGTATTGGAACTTGGGAGAATACATTTTTCTACATTCTTTCTTAAAGGAAGTCCTACTTATATAGAACTTCTCTAACCTTTCACTGATGGAAGAAGCACTGCAACTATAACTTAGTAAACTTCTGAAGTGTTAGAAAAATTCAAAGTTGGATACTTTTCAGGCTGAAAATCTTACTCTTCCCAATAAATTACAATAATGTTCGGTAGTTTGCTCATTTGGCATCATTAATCAGAACTTTGAAGTGCGGTACATAATTTTAGGTTGAGAAGGTCCTATCTGTTCAGGCCATTTAAAATGGGTTAATTATATCGATTCTAAAGTAAAAGGACAGCTATCCCATAGTGCCTGAAATCCCCAAAACTAAAGTATTATCTCATCATAATTCAGATACCTGTGTTTCTACGTGAGCTGCTTAAATTTTACCCATTTTATTTATTGGAGTTCAGAAGAAGATTTAACTGGAAGTTTCTGCTGTCAAAAAATGAAGTTCAAAACCACTGATGGGTCTGTTGAAAAAAACCCTTGACCAATTTTCCAAAAATTTCAATTATAATGCCTGTATTATCTTCCTCACCAGAGTTTTGGAACAATGAGCTAATGAAGCTTTGTTAAAATATATAATAATAAGATTATTGGTAAGTTGAAGGGAGAAAAATAAGTCTAGAACTTGAGGCATTGCTCAGAGTAAGCAAGACTTAGGTAGGGTGGCTGTTGGGAGTCTTAGGCAGAATGCAGGTGTTATGTGCAAGGGTGAGGGACAAGGACAGAAGAGCCACATAGGAAAACGCAGGAGCCTAAGGGGAGATTATAGGCCACTGAAGAGAAACTTTGCTATTTTCACAGTTTTAATGGTACTGGTTCTTGACTTGGGAATATCTGAGATAAAATGATACAACCCTTTCCCAGGATGTGGCAACCTAAAAGATGATGAAGCCAGAGAAAGTGAAACTGAAGATGTCTTACCAAGTGTATTGGGTTAAATGGTATGTCCTTGTCATAATTCCTAAATCCTGTGCACGAAACCTTATTTTGAAAAAGGGTTTTTGCAAATGTAATTAAATTAAGAATCTTAAGATTAGATCAGCTTGGATTAACCTTGTGGGCACTAAATAGAATGACAAATGTCTTCATAAGAGACAGAAAAGGAAAAGGGAAGAGGAGAAGGCCATATGAAGACAGAGGCAGAGATTGGAGTTATGTAGTCACACACTAAGGAATGCTGCCAGCCACCTGAAGCTGGAGAAGGCAAGAAATGTTTCTCCCCAGAGTCTCCAGAGGGAGTGTGGACCTACTGACATTTTGATTTTAGACTTCTAGCCTCCAGAACTGAGAGAGAATAAATTTCAGTTGCTTAAAGTCACCTGGTTTGGTGTAATTTGTTGTGATAGCTCTAGGAAACTGATATACTAAGCATGTCATTTAAACATATAGCAGTTGCACTGTAGTTATCAAGACCTCATGATGCATTCTAAACATGCAGGCCTGTTGGCATTAAGCAATAATTACAATACTAGCAGCCACTGCAAACATTTATTGGGAATTTTAGATACTAAGCACTGTGCTGAATGATGTAAACGAATTATTTTCCTGAGTCCTCAGAACAGCTCTATGTTAGAGGTACTGTTATTAACCTCACTCTACACATGAGGGGACTGAGGCTTAACACTTTGTCTAGGGTTTTATAACCACCAGGCAGTAGAACAGGGATTTGAACCCACACAGCCTGATGCTGGAGCCCACACTTTTAACCACTACACTAAACTGCTTTCAGAAGTTATTTGGATACACCACAGTAGTTGGTAATAACTTATGTTCTAAATAAGTCTGATTGGCTGAACAATAAAGATATTTTTGTTTTCAAGTTCAATCTAAACTCAGACATTTCATTGCTATACAATAGACACAAATCTGTATCACAAAGAAACAAAAGCTTTTCAAGACATGTCCTGTTACTTACTTCAAGTAACTAGAGTTAAGCAAAAAATGATAACTTTGATAGTACCATACTTACCCTAGCCAGAATTAAGTAGGGATGTTGTTTTAATAAAAATGTTCATTTTACTTTTTTTATTTAAGCTATTTGCCCTATAGTATATGCAAAGGATACTTTAACAAAATCATTACACCTTATGTAGTAGTTGTTTCTTTTGATCACAATAACATGTTCACCCTTTAATATGATCATATTCTTCCTTCTTTCTCACATCTTTGTACTAACTTCTGTTGTCAATTTATTCAGTCTACATAAAATAATCGGTATAATAGCAAAATGACATAGTAATATGGTGCTATCTCAAAATTAGTAGTTGCTCCTCAAAAATAAAGGCAGTCTGCTCTACCTTGATGTTTGGATTGCTCAGCTGTCATAGGAAACCCTTCTGCCTAGACAGCTCCAGTCCCTTGGCATTCTTTCTTAATGATATTTTATTTGAGAAGCTAACAATGACATAAAAGAGTAATAATGTGTAGTAGGTTCAATCCCATATTTTTTAATATCTCACTGTTTGAGACATCTTAAAATGCTGGCTTCCTCAAACAGAACCACATTGTTATTTTCCAATATTCTATTCCGTCAAGGGATAGAGTTCTTTACTTTTCTTAAATGAAAATGCCCAGAAATGATCAGTTTGAAGCTGTTGGGGCAGAAACTCATCTTCAGGTCCAAAATCGTTGATGTGTGAGTTAGAATTAATAGACCTAACTGGGAGTCCCAGATCTGCTACTTATTAGCCATGTGAACTGGGATACGCTCATAGCATGTCTAAGATGGTGTCTTCATTTGTAAAATGAGGATGCTATCATCCATCCTAACTTACAGGAATGTTGGAAATATAGTGTAACTATTTGAAAAACACTTTGAAAACTCAAGCAGTAAACCAAAGTAATCCTGATACATAGAAATGCATGAACTTTCATAATGGACAGAGTTGGATTTGAATCCTAGATCCATTAGCTGTGTGGGCTTAGAAAATACTCTTCCCTTGATTTCCTAACCTGTCCAAGGAGATACTTCTTAGAAGCGTTGTTTAAATAGACGACGTTTATGAAAGTAGTACACTGACTGGCATATATTATTTTTTTTCTCTCTCCTCTCCCTTACATGCCCTATTTCTGAAGAACATCTCTAGATTCAGAGCAAATAGAGGATTCCATTTAGGATCAATGGTAGGTTTCCCTTGCTTGGGACTCTTCAAAAAAGCCCCAAGAACAGTGCTGCAAGGACTACTGTGAAGTCAAAGTGTCAGGCTTCAAATTTTCTTAGAAAAATCAATTTGAGCCAACCAAAAATGAGGCTGCATTTTGGAAAATTGGCCTTTAATATCTAGAAAGTTCAATACTGCTTTCACCATACTAGATGGGCTTTTCTTTCAGTAAAGAAAATAAAAGGAGTGAGTTTTACTACTTTTGACTAGGTGACTTTATGTGTATAAGAACGGTTTCATCCTTTTCTAGGTCCAACAGAAAGTTTTACCTTAAAAATCACAGATAAAACAACTTTTTTCTTCTTTGGTCTAGTCCTCCAAATAACTCCAGGTGTGATCTATAGGACCTTTTGTTGTATATGGAGTCAAGGGGGCAAGAGAATTGTTGGTGATCTTCAGGAGCAAATTCCACTTTCTAATCTCCAGTATCTTTTTCCAATGTTGAAAGCACAGCTACCAAACATTTTCAAATACCCTTCTGGTTTTGCTTTGCCATTTTTGTTTTCAGTAATGTTTGCTTTTCTCAGTGTTGTCTGTATATTCAGCCTCTGAGGACTAATGTCACTTGTCCAGTAACCTAACAATGATGTTAAACTCAATGTTCTCATAATGAGACATTATTCATCCTTGGGATATTTACAGTAATACAATGCACTGGATAATATGGAATGTGATCTACTGTTCCACTGGAATACCAATGTTGCGCATCATTAATAAATGCACAGTTTCTATTATATGTGAGGCTTTCAATTAGCATACATATTTTTGTCATCATATATCAAACCAGCTGACTTCTTCTCATCTTGTTATTTTTGCTGACTTGAAAAGCTGAATTCTTATTGTAGCAGTGTATATTAAAGCCTGAACTTTGAAAACCACTCCAAATGATTTTCAGTATTGAAATGGCAATTCGATTTTTTCCAAGCTTTCTAAATGAAGCAACATGATGTTTTTCTTCTTTCAATCATTTCTATGGTACCTTTGCAAAAAAACCATATGCTGTTAACCTAAACCTGGTGTGTTTAGATTACAATGCATTTTGCAAAGTATGGCCCACAGAGTGCCTGCTTGGGATCCAGTTAAAAAATGCATATTCTTGGGCCCCACTGCAGATCTACTGAGTCAAAATGTGAGGGTGAGGCCTGGAAATTTTTCTTTTAACAATATTCTAGGTAATGTATTCTAAAATTACAGGATCACTGATTTGGTGTTGAGAGAGTTGACACTCTTCCATTTCTCATTTCTTTGCCTCTATAAGAACCTTTATCATCCTCATAATCTTAATCCTTTCTAAGTAACATGCTGTCCCATTGACTATTTAAAGATACCTAAGTGTTCCATTTAGGACACAGGACTGGAAATAAGAAGATTCTAGTCCTCATTTTGCCATTTATTTTCCATGTGACATTGGACAAGACTTAATATTTCTGAGCTTTATTTTCACCAACAGCAAAATGGTGAAAAGTAGGAAAGAAGGGAGAGGAAACAAGATGGTTAGATACATTAATGTCTAAGATTTTGTCTGGATCCATCATTTTATAATTTCATGAATGTTTCAGCTGCTAGAAAGAGAGTAGGAGAGGGAAAAAGAGGACAGTAAGATAAGCTGCAGAAGTCACTAGGTTTGGAGGAATGGAATGAGCATGGGTTCTAGAATCAGACACATTAGGGTTTAGACCATAGCTCTGATATACTAATTATGTCATCTTGAGCAAATTATACCATGCTTTGAGCTTTAATTTCTTTGTTTATTAACATGGGGATAACATATATTCTCACAGAGTTCTCGTTATGATTAAAAGAGATAGTACATTATGTACAATAGTACCCAGCAACAGGTGCTCAGTAAGTTAATGGATATGATGAAGAAGAGAAGGAATAAGAGGATGAGGATGAGGAGAAGGAGGGAGAGGCAGAAGAGAAGGAGGACGAAAAGGAGGAAGATGTGGAGGAGGACAAGGAGGAGGAGGATAAGGGAGGAAACATTAAGGAATGAGACAAAATGGTGGGCATTTGGTACCTCAGATTTATTTGAAAACAAATATCTGTTGGGAATCTATGATGAGCCAAGTACTATTCCAGGCAATGGCTATACAGTGGTGGTCAAAATAGATATTTTCTACTTTTGTGGAGCTTATTTTCTGATGTGTATGTGTATGTGTAGGGGGTGATGGTATGGCAGAGAATAATAAATGAATATGGGATATTTTCAGTGGTAATAATGGCTCTGAAGAAAATTAAAGTAGGGTGAGAGGGATGCAGAGTAATGAAGGGTGGGTAGTTGCTATTTTATATTGGGTGATCAGGGAAAGCCTCTCTAATAATTTATCAATTGAACAAAGACTCAAAGGAAGTGTGGGAACTTCACAGCTATTTGGAGGGAGGCAGGCAGAAAGAATACCAAGAAGAAATGTTCTAAAACAGGAGCATTACGAGAATACTGAAGAAAAAAAAGGAGGCCAGAATTCTGCATATGTAGCTGGAGCAGCATGAAAGAGAGGAAGAAAGGTTAGTAGGAGATGGTGTGAGAGAGGTCACAGAGGTGGGAGAAGCAGATTGGGTAGGGCCCTGTAGATTATAGTGAGGAAGTCAGCTTTAACTCTGAGTGAAGTGGGAAGACCATGGAAGCTTGTGAGCAGAGGAATGACATGACCTGATTTACAAAGGATTACTCTTGTTGTTCTGCTGAGAATAGACTCTAGGGGGAAAAGATGGAAACAGGGAGACCAATTAACAGGCTATTGCAATAATACAGGTGAGAGGTGATGGTGGCCTGGGACCAGGACAGGAGCAGTGTAGGTGGTGAGAAATGGTCAGATTCTGGATATATTTGAGAATGGAGCCAATTAGATTTGCTGATGGACTAGATGTAGATATGCAAGATAATGATGATCCCAAGGTTTTGGGTCTGAGTAACTAGAAGAACAAAGTTGCATTTAGTGAGATGGGGAAGACTAAAAGAGTGGCAAGTATAAGGAGGATAAGTTACATGTGTAAATCGATTGCTACAGTAAGGAGTCAGCCGACTAACATTTAGTGGGCACTCCTGTGTGAGAAGCCCAATAACAGGTGCGCTGAGATTTTATTAGTAAAGTGCTCTTGTTAGTATTATAAGGAAACCAGAGAACATTGTCTTTAGTTTTAGTCGAGTGCTTGTAAAATTATTTTGGGAATAAGCTGCAGTCTTCCTAATGCGTGGGAAGTCCACATCAGAGTTCATATACATCAGTTTTCAGCTTTCCAAAGCCATGTTCATTATCTCTGAACTTCAGCTTTAGCCAAATCAAATAAAAACTAGTACAAGTTGAGGGGCTGCAACTTTGCTATTTGCTTACTCAGAGTGATGCCTTACCATCGCTCCAATAACTGCCTTAATTGTTTCCTGGAAATAATGCTACCCCATCTGGTGGGATGTTTCTGAAGCATTAAGTGCTCCAAGGAAAAGAGCTTCTTTGCTTTACAGTAAGCGCACTGCTGTCAGGAGCCTCACTGGCTGTTTTGTACTTCAGTTTGTGCTGCTTCCCAAGAGCTGAATGGAACTCTATTTTGTCATTTAAATCTAAAGAAGGCATTTGCACACTGATGATGTTATCTGAAGTTCTAATTTGTGCAAACATTGATCTGCTTGGAGCAGAAGAGAAATCTCCATTCAGACAGCAAGAACTGAGCTCAGATTAATAGTCAGGGGAAAGAACTGAAGCACCAGGAAGAGTAAGCTTTTTTTTTTTTTTTTTTCATTTTAGGATGCTTTATCAGATTTTCTTTCCAGATTTATTTCTGCTCCAACAAAAAATATTCTTTTTGAGCTAAATCTAATTTGTGTATAAAAAATACACACCCATATTGATTTCACTCTGGTTTAAAATGGTATTTTTGCAGCGCAAAAATCTAATCAATACAATCTTATGAGTTGGACTGGTAATGGTAAACATACTAACAGATATTTCATTTCATGGGGCCAAAGCTCTGGAAATTGATACCACTGAAAAGGATTACTCATTCACCATTGGGTATAACTTTGTTTACCCAACCATGATATAGGTGTAAAGCAGAAATACAATTATGCTGTGACCAACACACAGGGGGTTTTTGAATAGTAGAACTTGCCTTCCCCATTTCCCCTAAGGGCCATAGATCGTACAAGTTGGCAGATCAAATAAGGATATTGTGGGAAATCGTTTACAATATATGAAAAAAAGCTTAATCTGATAGGGTAGAAAATTAGACTGACATAGTCGCTGAAGAAAAAAAGTCTCCCAAGCCAAGATCAACTTTTTAAAAATTAAGCTTTTAGAGGAGATGGATTTGTAGATCCTTGAACCCATGCTGCTTTTTTTTTTTTTCCTCACACATGTATCTAAAGCCTTTGGTTTTGAGCGAGACATGCTATGCCTTTGGTTTTGAGCAAGACATGCTACAAGTGAAATTGTAAGACAGTAGTTGCCAGGGATTCAAATTGCAGCCAACAAGCCTTTTAACATGCTTAATCAAAACTGTAGCAATACCAAAGGAACTGTGTTTCACCATTTCTAGTGGGCTTAAGTGTGAGGAACTGAAATTAATCAAAAGATATAACCTGGACTTACCTCTGCCTCATGCTCACATAACTCTTGGTTGCCCTCACTGGAGTAAAATGTAGTGAAAACCTACAGTGCAGGAGCACACAAAGGGTTGAGACTAGAAGAAATAATTCAGCTAGAGTACAGAAAAAAGCACCATTGTCCCTAAATATTATGACCCTGGAATATAAGATTGATGCCTAAAGCCAAGGAGGCATGAATCGAAGGAAAACAGATGGCTATTGCTGTTAATATACAGTCACCATAGGAGGTGGATACTAAAAATTCAGATATAGATTTTATGCTGGAATCAGCCAAGGGCAGTCTGGGCAATAACGATAATGCCTGTGAGTACCATGTTGTGATCGCTGTGGGTGACCAGAAGATAATAATTGATATTTCCTATAATCAATTTATAAGGGGGCCTTTCTCACAATAGCTCATAGTGCTTTCTAATTCACTAGCCTAGGTTGACATAGGCACAAAATCACTCCATTAGACGGAGAGGAGATAGGTAACTATTTTCATTTTGATAATTGGAAAACAGAGGCCCAGGCTAATTTGTCCAAAATCCTATAGCAATTTGGCTGTATTTCTTTGAACCCCTTCAGAAAGCTGACAATATATCAACTCAAAATATTATCAGATTCTGTTTATAGTGCAATAATAGGAAGTAATTCTTCCATGCAATACGTATTTATACAGCTTAGACAGTAGATATTCAGTCTTTACCTTTGAACATACGAAGTCACTAAAGGAGGAACATAAGTTTTA
This sequence comes from Pan troglodytes, assembly GCF_028858775.2. Lineage (NCBI taxonomy): Eukaryota > Metazoa > Chordata > Mammalia > Primates > Hominidae > Pan > Pan troglodytes. Next base: position 122,112,044 of record NC_072421.2, read on the forward strand.
AATATCCAAATTTCACTGCCTTTGGAATCTATTTTTCAGTAAATAAGTGTCATAATACAGAAAAGCTATGAATTCTACCTTAGTCTTCTGGTCTTTAACAAGTTTGCAAAGTGTATTGTCAACTCAACTCTTTGATTACAATAAGTATTGTACTTCTTCCTACTACTAAGCATGTGTAATCAAATATCAACAGGAAATGTTATTTCTTGGTGGGTCCTTATTAAAATGAATCAGTGAGATTTAGGTATAAACAGTGGCCTGAATAAGGGATGATACCTCCCTCCTTCATTCACACAAGATCTTTTCTGCCAGGGAGGTATTTAGATCTTTGTCCTCCCCTTCGTAGAAACTTTGAGGGTTATACCGGTTTGTAAACATCTATATTGATTATAGTTTCTAAAATGATATTATAATTAATTATTCTTTAATATCTAATAAATCACTTTATCTCCCAAACATGCTAGGAAGCATGCGACTTCCTTATTTATGCTTTACAGAGTAGGAAACTGAGGCTCAAAGAAATGAGGGATTTGACTAAAGTCACGGGTTACTCAGTAGCAGTGCTGGAACTAGATCTAGGACTCTTGACTCTTAGCTTCAGACTCTTTCCACTACAGCAGTGGCTTGATGGGACACTTGGACTAGTCAGTATAGGTTAGATTAGGTTGCAGATGACCCACCACCCCACAAGATAATAGTGGGTGGAAACAACAGATGCTTATTTTTCATTCATGCTACATGTGCAATGCAGTTCAGAAGGTGGTGCTCTGAACACTACTTAGGACACTGTCATCTCAACATGAAGCTTTTAGGGCCTTCCAAGGCAGGCTAAAAGAAAATGGAGATTTGTGCAACGGCTCTTAAAAGCTTCCACTCAGAAATGCTACACATACCATCCGCTCACATTTCATAGGCCAGAGCAAGTCACATGATGATGCCTAACTGAAATGGCACTGTGCCCCAAAGGATAAAACAATTGGGATCTTGGTGAACACTAATATGTCTACCAGAATACTCTCCGTTCAAATGAAATCTTAATCAGAATCCCATTATGTAAAATAGATATAAAGTAGGGAGATCCAAACCTACTTAACTTACTCGTTGTTTCTTTGGAAGCTCCTAAGGTACTTTTAAAGAACATCAGGATTCAGTGAACCCAATTCAAAATCAGCTGCCTCCAATATACAAAGAAAGCCAGCACACCGAATAAGTATCTTTATAGTAAAGATAAGAAGACCAATAATGTTTTTCAGGATCATGAGATAAAATAGAAGCTAAAATGGGAACAGATCACAGAATGATCCATTCTTTATCTCTTGTTCTACTCACTAGACTTTGGTTCTCCCACTGTGATACAGAAAATCTTCAAGAATATTGTGACTTTTCATGTCACAATGTATTAGGTGCACATAATGCTACCCATAACGAATGCTAAGTCTCAAGTGCACAGCATGGTTCAGAAACTAATTTCTAAAGGAGGCACCCAGTTTTAGATTCATTTTGAACTCCACAGCTGCCTCTTAGTACTAAGTAACTTGACTTGCATGCAAGAGTAAATGTTTTAATACAATATGCCTGTACATTTTCAGCCTTGCTGAATTTTAAAATATGATTTTTTCAGAAAACAAAAATTATTTTATTGGATTGTGGCTGGAAGGAAAATGATCCTTTTAAAGATGAGGAAGGTAATTCAGTATCACTAGTTTTTATGAAGAACATTTTCAATCAAGACAGAAAAATAAAAATATATGTGTATTTCAGGGATGCTTGTTTAGGCATAGAATAAATATGGTTAGAACAATGATTTCAAGGTGTGTGTGTCTGTGTGTGTGTGTGTACATGCATACATATGTGTGTGTGCTAGAGGACATATCAAAACCACTGGGGTGGCGGGGAGCTTTTCAAACTACACATACTCCACTACCCTCATTCTGATAACTCACCCCAAACTGAGAATCTATACTTTAAAAAGTCACCATTACTTTTTATGAAAGGAGTAGCCTGTCATAGCCCTGAGGTGAGTTGGGTAGAATAAAAATGTTGAAATCTACTAGGTTGGAACAGTGTTCTGTACTATAAACATCTGTGGCAACATTTTTTTCTAAGAATTAAACCTAGAATCCTCCTTCCAGCAGTGTCACCCATCCCAAACTATGTTGATAACAAGCAAGCCATTTTTTTACCCAACAACAAATTCCCAAAAGAGAAGAGATTTCTTGTGCTATGCGTTTAAAATGACAACAGATCACATAACTACACAGAATAAAGATATTTTTGTTCCAGGCCTCCACATTGGGTAGGCAGAGGGGAGAGGAGAACCTATTAACCTGAATGACCTCCTTCTTTTCCTTGCTTTCTCCCTCCCTCCCTTCCTCCTTTTCTCCCAACTATCTATCTATCTATATCATCTATCTATCATTGATCATCTATCTATCATCGATCATCTATCTATCATCATCTACCAAAGCACACTCCCACATCAATTTCATGTTCACATGTGAATGCAAAGACTTTTCACATATAAGTATGCTGTTGATCATCCAGCAGATTAGTGAATCAATTTACCAGTCCTGCAATCTATTTTCTTCCCAGAGCTGGAAAGAAAATAAAATCCACATTAATTCCATCCTATGGATGGAATGTTACCTTCCATTGCCTTCTACAATGTGTAAAGTTCAGTGAAGGCCCTACCTCAAAGTTTCGTTTTGGTGGTGAGAGGTACTATTTGAAATAAGGTTGCTATAGAAAGATGCTTCCTTCTGAGATGATGAACAACCGACATTTGTATAGAACTTTACCTTTTACAAAGCATTTTCTGATTAATTATCATAATGTCTCAAGTCATGTACATCAGCTTAAACTTCCCCTGTTTTCCAGGCCTGAGGCATTATGAGGAAAAAATAGAAATGACCCGGATAAGAAGTGAGGTTGTGAAAATCCAGGAAAGGGACAACTGCTGATCGCATTGTGTTTGGTTTTCATGTATATGTAAACCAAAATTATTCTGAATACAAAAAAAAAGGAAGAACAGAATGGTTCCTCAAGTTCTCTTATATCAGCAAACTATTTAAAAAATCATGTCTTTGAAAATTTAGATAGAACCCAGGGACAAAATGAAGAGACAGTGGCAAATGGGAGATCCAACTATCATATGGGTCAGGAGGTTATAAAGTATTTCATTCTTCAAATTATTCTGGTATCCTCTAAATATGTCCACCTCACCCTTTATTTCATTTCTTTCACTGCTTGGTAATATCTCATTTGATAATATCATGGGAATCTTTTCCTCAATGTTTTTTTCTACAGCTCTAGGTAGTTTTGACTTAAGTTAAAGATACTGAAAACTGTAAGAGAGTATATTATTTCTGACCCTAGTGTTGCCCTTAAATCTGTCAACTAGGGTCTATTTTGACCTATTTTAAATGGCATCATCTGGTCTTCCTTCAGCTACCCTCCTCTTTTGGGGTGAAAAGTCTACTGGGCCAATGGTATAAGCTTATCTGGAGTTTGCACTCCTGATCCCCAATAAGACTACTCCTTGGGAAGCTGGGTGCCTAGAATGTCCTGTCTACATGGCCCTAAGCCTACTTTCAGGGCCTATGGAGGACTCTGGCAAGTTTGGACTATGTTGCCAATATATGCGCCCCAAGGCTTGAAGGATAGCTAAAGGACAACTGTTTTCTGGGGGGGTTGGGGTGGTGGCGTGGTATGTCAATAGAGTTTGGCTGGTATGGCTGAGTCCATGTATATGAAGCCTCTCATAATACGGAACAGAGTCAGGGCTGGGAGGAGAAAGGGGTTAGAACATAGGCAGAAGGTCTCTATTTGTATTTTTGCTCTATGTTCCACAAACATTAAGGATGGCCCTATCTGTACCAATTATATTTGAAAAGAATGCAGCTTTACGTAAAATTCTCTCCTGATATCCCCCTATATGAAATCTCAAAGTAATCTAGAAAATTGGTCATGGTATAGATCATTGCACCGAAGAAGTTAATACATCTACCTCCCAAGAAGCTCCATGCTATGCTCACTGGCTTATGAAAACAATCTTCTATTCTCCTACTTCTGGGTCATGCATGTAAAATAAGACTAGACTAAAATGGGGTGGCTGTCCATGGGATGGGAGATAGGAGGAGAGGAGCCAGGGTTTATTCAAGCTAGAAGTGGGGTTACCCAGACAACATTTTAGAAGCACTGAGTGGTAACAGGCTGGGCGTGGTGGCTCACGCCTGTAATCCCAGCAAGTTGCGAGGCCTAGGCGGGCAGATCACCTGAGGTCAGGAGTTCGAGATGAGCCTGGTCAACATAGTGAAACCCTGTCTCTACTAAAAATACAAAAATTAGCTGGGCGTGGTGGTGCATGTCTGTAGTCCCAGCTACTCGGGAGGCTGAGGCAGGAGAATCACTTGAACCCAGGAGGTGGAGATTGCAGTGAGCGGAGATCACGCCAATGCACTCCAGCCTGGGTGATAGAGCAAGATCTGTCTCACACACACACACACAAAGCAGCACTAAGTGGTAACTAGAAGGCAGAGCCAAGGATAGAGACCAGGAGGAATTGATCATGCTTCAAGAGCTAGGAACATGCCCAAGATTTAGTATCAGGCCAGTAACTATAAACTACCCAATATTATGCCTAGAAGCCATCTTCTCAACAGCATTCTTAATTCCTGTTTTTCCCACAAATGGAAGAAGACGGCAAAGTGTTTTGATGATAACACAAAGAATTTACGCTTACTTTTTAAAAAAATATGTAACCTTGGATGTAGAATGACAGGCAAAGTAGCTAAGTAAATGTTGGTTGAAGTAGCATTTCATGTCTACATCACAGGTGTTCCTGCATGAAAGTGTCTTGGCTTCAAACCCTGAGTTAAAAGACTTAAAATTCAAACACATTTATTGACACTCAAGCATGGACCCAGTAATTAAACAGTCTGTGGAGGGCGAACTGTACTACCAATTCAAGAAACTTAGTATTTACTCTGGGTGCTTCATGACTGGGGAAATTTGAGCAAATCACTTATCTTCTCTGTGCCTTAGTTTCCTGATCTGTCAATTGTGAACAGTCATTTCCTCACAAGGTTGTTGTACCAAATATAATAACAATTGGGAAAGAGCATTGAAAAGTACAATGCCATACAAAAGTAAGGTTCCGTTATTTTTAGACGAAACATCTTACAAAAAGTAACAATTTATCCAAAACATCTTACAAAATCTAACAATTTCTAGAGAGTAACCTGGAAAAAGAACGATAATGCATGAATTACCTAAGCTTTTGTCCTTATTCCTCTCTTTCTGTCTTGGTTTTTAGTAGTGAGATATATATATACTTCTATCACAGCTACTTGATGACTTTTGGATATAGGTTAACTTCTATGAAGTCTCGGTCACAGAGAAAATATTTTTATTGAGCATCTACTAGAGCCCTGTAATAAGTATTTTTACATGTTATGTCTTTTCATCCTCAATCAAGTTGGTATTATTATGTTTCTTTAGGGATGAGGACATAAACACTTTTTTGCAGTGATAAGCTGTAAACACTCAGATCTGAACCAGCCACTGGTGGGGTCACACACACAGACAAAAACTGTTTCAATGGAAATTACTTAAAGTATTCTTTAATCCTTGTCACTATGATAAGGAAAGAAATTAAACTGTCTTTGGTGTGACTTGCCAGACTTTGGTCATGTCTAAATGTTGCCTGCATGGCACTACCAGCTCAGTTATTATATTGGATATCTGAATGGATAAATTGGCCACATATCTATTCTAATTGATACCACAGCAACTGGCTATTAATATGACCAAAAGCCCCAAATCGACCACAAAATGGTCATTTTCAGGCGATGCCTGGACTTCTTATATGAAGAAGATGCTGAACATCTCTTTTCTGTGTTCTGAGAAGACTGAACAAAAGTTGATAGCCTCAAATTAAACTATATAAAATACTAATTAACTATCAGGAAGAGTAGAGACAGTGTTCTCAATGTGTTGTCCTTGTAATACCTGCATTACAATCACCTGGGTAGCTTGTTAAACATGCTGCTCTCTGATCCTCATTCCAGACTCCCTGTATTAGGCTTTCTGTGGGGAGGGTGGTGGCAGAAATCTGCATATGCAACAGGCACTCAGTTATGTCTACGAATTTAAGAAACACTGCTGTAGAATCTGTCCTCTTACAGAGCTTTAAGAAACACATTCAACAAGTGTATGTGTGCTTGTTCTTTGTAGGGTTCTATAGTAGAAATAGAACACATGGTCTCTACACACTGGACCCTCTAGAACTTGAGTTTTGTGAAGACAGGAAATGGGTTTGGAGTTTTTCACTATTGTATGTGCAGCATCTAAACATAGTGCCTGTCACATAGTATTTTGTAAATAGCTATAGAATGGATCAGTGGAAGACCTTACATAGAAAATTGACCTCATGTGAATGTACAGTAGAGAACTACAGCAATTCAAAGAAGAAAAAAAATGAAGGAAACTACCTGCCCAAGATGTGCCTATCTGAAGAAGGGAGACTACAAACATATATTAAGAGTCCTCTCCCCTTTTGCCTCTTGGTGCTAAGGAAAGAAAAGCATCTAACAAGGGTAAGTGATCTTTAGAAAGATGAAGAATCCACTGAGATTCCCCAGGATATGAAATTCCACTGTTATTAAGATCCTTATAGTCTTAGGCTGTTTTTATAATTTTAAAATTTCTTGTTGGCGGTATCAGTTTTGAGTGCTGGTACTACTGATGGTGTTAATTAAGTTTCCTTCTTTTAAGTAAAATTTAAGGTGCTTGGTATCTTGCCATATGCCCTAAAAGGCAATCCTGAATAGGTATCACTAAAGAGGAATGACAAAGTTGGCTTCAGACAAAAGGATCAAATGGATTTCTAATTGTCCCTCCCTAACTTTCATACCTGACTAGACTGAACAGTGCCAAGTATGAGGAAAATGATACATGTGTAATAAAGGTAGACTTTCCGGAGAAAGTTTATTTTTGAGGTAACTGGAGCTGAAGCAGAGGGAAATTGAGAATTGACTAGATATAACACAAAGAGGAAAGGGGGCAGGGAAGAGGTAATATTTCTGACCCTCCTGCCAGTAATATCAAGCAGCAAATGATCAAGTAAAGGTTGGCAGGCTAGCCTCCGCCTTGGAGGTTGCCTTGTTGTAACTCTAATACCTTTGACATATCCTGTCTCTCAAATCAATGAATGACTGCATTAGGCCCTTCTAGTTCAGCTTGGACTAGTTCCAGAAACCTAGGGGTTTCCATCCTGCTGCCCTATGATTTTTACTTTAAATTCCTCGGGGACTTGAATTAAGTTTTTCTTCCTGTTATGATAATGCTGTTTCTTTTTTGTTTTTTTCCCAGAAAGGAAACTAGTTCACCAGTTAGTTTTTCCCCTGAGTTCTTTTAGAGTCTATAAGAAATACTGAGATTCCGGGACAAAGAGACCATCTTTAAAACTTCACCAGAAGAGGCAAGAAGCTGTCAGTGAAATGAAAGAGAGGGTTAAATTAAGGGAAAAGAATACCCAGACTCCATTCATAGCCATAATAATCCTTAAGAACTTTCCTTCCTTTTCATGTCATCACAGAAATGTAAAATCTTTCAATAAAAATATAGACCTTAAGAATTATGAAATGTCAGTATACTTAAGTCAGTAGCATTCAAACTTCTTTATCCTGTGGAATTATCCTGTGGAAGGAATTCTGTAATTTTTCCCATTCCATCCTTCATTTTCCCACTTAATCAGAGAGATATGGTTAGACATTCACGCTGCTTGGACTGGGATGAAGCTTTCTGGAATATATTGGATTATCCATCCTATCCTTACTGATTATCATACTCCAAATTATTATGTATATGTACCTGTGTTGCTTTCTAGACTTTCTACTTTTCCATGATCTGTTTATTGAGGCATCAATACCAACTTGTTGTATTTACTTAAGCTTTATAACACATTGTGACACCTGGTAGGGCAAGTCCTCATTCATTAGTCAGTAGAGTTTTATATTTTTCTGCACATTTTCTGTTATTTAATGCTAAAATTATTTTACTTGGTTTTGTAAGCATGATTTTTTCCTGTTATATTTTCTGTCCCATTATTTTTTCCCATTATATTTTGTCATTATATTTTCAGCACATTTTTTGTATTATTTAATGCTAACTTCTTTTTTGTTTGCTTTTGTAAGCATTATTTTTTCCCATTACATTTTCTGTCTCCCTCCATAACCCTGTTGCCATCATTCTTTCTAGATCTGGCCACTCTTTTTCCTTGTCAAAAGCCACAAACATCTATTTTAACCAGTTGCCTTCATTTCCATATTACACACCTGTTTCCTAAGTTTTACTCATGTTTGTTTTTAATTACATGCTATTATAAGTAATTAAACGTACATTCAAGACTGGGCACAGTGGCTCATGCCTGTAATCCCAGCACTTAGGGAGGCTGAGGCAGAAGGATCACTTCAGCTCAGGAGTTTGAGACCAGCCTGGGCAATATAGCAAGATCCTGTCTCTACAAAAAATTTTAAAAAGCTAGCAGGGTATGGTGGAGCACACTTGTAGTCCTAGCTACTCAGGAGGCTGGGGCAGGATGTTCACTTGAGCCCAGGAGTATCATGTTGTAGTGGACTATGATCTCATCACTGAACTCTAGTCTGGGTGACAGAGTGAGACCCTGTCTCTACAAAAATAAATAAAAAACAAAATAATAAAGATTTAATGCATATTGAATTGAATTGAAAAATACAACTCATATTGTAAAACTTTCTGCTATGAATAAAACAATAATATACCTTGAGCTGCCAATTGTAGTTCCTTCGTGAGACGGTAACCCCTAATATCTCTTTAATAAATACTTTTCTGTACTTTTTAATACATTTACATTAATAAATGCATGTAGATACATCACTAATTTGTGGGTATATTTTAACCTGAATGGTATAACATTGTTTATATTTTTCTAGAACTGGGAAATAGCTCCAAGACATATTGTTAAGTCCATATAAAATTAACTTGTTCTTTTAGACTGTTATATAACATACCATCATAGTCTGGATATGTCCTATAATTTAGCCCTTTACAAATGGATATTTAGATTGTTTCTAAACCTTTTTTCTATTGTAAACAATGCCTCTTTGTGCACATGCACCAGCATTTCTCTAGAATACTTCTTAGAAATGGAATGACTGAATTGAGGCTATATGTATTTTAAGTTTTGATAGGTACTGATAAAATATTGTACCAATTTATATAACCACAATCAGAGTAAGAGTATACTTGTTTCTAGATACCCTTCACTGATGTGTCAATATGGAAGAGTGTAAAAAAGTCTCTTTTAAATTTTTATTTCCCCGATAACTAGTGAATCGAGCATCTTTTTCCCTTGCTATTTAAAAAACTATCAAGATGAGTTTGAACAGATTTCAGAATGGCTCATAGGAAAAGGTATAATATTCAGAGGCCAGAGTTACACCATGTACTTACTCTGTCGGCATGGAACAAATGATGCAATCAAAGGACTTGAACTGACTTCAAGAGTACAATCAGCCAACCCTTCTGCAATAGGAGACTGCCTGGATTGTTCCTAAATCCTTATAGGCAGATGAAAAATTGCTGTTCAAATCCTCTAAAAAGGAAATGGCATATATGCCATCATAAGCTATTCTAATTTTTAAATTATTCTCTCTCCCAAATGAAATTCTCCCTTCTAGCCAAACTTGATTTCTCTGTATATTACTTACTTCTTTTCTATTCTTTAAAGAATGGGAGAAGACCTGGTCACCATACCCTATCTTAAAGCTTTTCAAGTACTTGAAGATTATTACTAAGTCTCTTCTGAACTCTCTTTTCTCGGAATGAATGGGGGCCTCAACCTGTCCTCAATAATGTTTTTGACCATGATTTTAAATTATGTTGCCTTCTACATTCCAAATCCTCTGAGTCCTTAATACAAAAAAAGAGTAAAGAAGGAAAAAAAAAATCTCCCAATTTAGCAAAACTCTTGATATTTTGGCATCTTTCCGTTAATTCTGTACACTACGCACCTTGTGGAGATATTAAATACACATTTTAGCATACTTTTAGACTTCCTCTGCCTTTAAAAACTTTCTAACGTAAATTGAAAATTATTCACAAATATTTGTAATAGTTATATAATATTCCAAATGCACCCTAATTTACCTAACCATTCTGATTCTGTTGCACACTTAAGATGTACCTGACTCCTTCCTACTTTGAATAATTGCTGTGAATAACCAAATTGCCAAACTTCTATCTAGAAAAACTAGATGGATTACTACAGTATTCTGTTTTTATATCTCATTCATGTAACGCATAGGATTCAGCATACAGTGGGGGCTTAAAATATTCTTGTTGTCTTACATAGAGCCTGAGTCAAGTTTTCTCCAGAGCTGAAATGATTCGTCTTATCTTATGGAAATAATTATTATACATGATTAAGGCCACAACCAAACAATGTATAAAATATCACCACTGTGTCACTGAAGAATACAGGAGTTACTTAGAAGAAGGGAGTGGATTATATCTTGTCATTCCATTTAACAAGGAGTTACTTAGCGGCCCAAAGAGATAGGAAAATAATAAAACAGAATTATAGGCACCTTCACCGTCAGAGACTGGGTTCAATCCATGTAATAGAGAAATCTAGACACAAGTTGAGTATCCCTTATTCGAAATGCTTGAGACTAGAAGTGTTTTGGATTTTGTACGTTTTCAGATTTTTGAATATTTGCATAAACATAATGAGATATCTTGAAAATGGGACCCAATGCCGGGTGCGGTGGCTCATGCCTGTAATCCAAGCACTTGTGCACGAGGCGGGCGGATCACATGAGGTCAGGAGTTTGAGACCAGCCTGGCCAACATGGTGAAACCCTGTCTCTACTAAAAATACAAAAAATTAGCCGGGCATGGTGGTGGGCACCTCTAGTCCCAGTTACTCGGGAGGCCGAGGCACAAGAATCGCTTGAACCTAGGAGGCGGAGGTTGCAGTGAGCTGAGATCACGCCACTGCATTCCAGCCTGGGTGACACAGCAAGACTCTGTCTCAAAATGAAAACAAAACAAAACAAAACAAAACTGGGACCCAAGTCTAAATATAAAATTCATTTATGTTTCATACACACCTTATACACATAGTCTGAAAGTACTTTTATATAATATTTTAAATAATTTTCTGCATGAAACAAAGTTTTAACTGCATTTTGACTGTGACCCATCACATGAAGTCAGGTGTGGAATTTTTCACTTATGGTGCTATGTTAGTGCTCAAAAAGTTTGAGATTTTGGAGCAGTTCCGATTTCAGATTATGGATGCTCAACTTGTAATGTTGAAAAAGATTTCATAAATCCCCTCTCATGTAGGGAGAGCTGGTGGTGAATGTTTTTAGCATTTAGCAAAAACTGGAGATATTTCCAATTTTAAAGTATTTGGCCCTGATACTAAAAATGGAGAAATGCTTTGTGCAAGCTAGCTTACAACTGAGCATAGTCTGAATAAATAAAAGATCCAGACAGGTGAGGATGCACTTGAGTTTACTTGTATTGTAATTTGGACTACTTAAAACATACCTCTTATTTAATTTTGTCCTACTAAGTTTTGGGTTATGTATGGCAGATTGGCACTATTTCCATTTTTTAAACAAATAAATTATTATCAATTAAGTAACTAGCTACATGTCTCAGAAATTATTTTTAGGTTACTTTTCATTACACTGCTAGCATCAGAACAAGAAGGCCACTTTCCAGATAATTACAACTCCCTTTCCTCCCAAATCCAGTTAAACTAGAAATATTAGATTGAACTTTGTGAAAATATCACATTCATAGGTCGAATATCAGCAACTTCATACAGTTCAATCTAATATTAGGGGTGGGAAAAGAGGGAGAGACGCATAGCCTGACCATTTCCTCCAGTCTAGTGTCAACCGCCAGCTTCATTTGCGAAACGCTCACAAGGTCAAGTCTTGACAAGACATGCAAGACTTTTGTTGAATGATGCTCTCACAATGATGTGTCTTTCTTTTGAGCGAAAGAAATACCCAAGCTAGAAATCAAAACAGAGTAGCAAACCGTGTGCGCGATTCAGTTTTCAAGAATATTTTAAGTTGCATATGTTTTCTTTTCATTGACAATCCTTACCCTTGCCATATCAGGATGACTGACACTCTTAATTTGCAATTTCCTAAATTTCAAGAGGGTTTTTTCTTTTTGATTGCTATATAATGGTTTACCTAATTATTTTTTTTTCAAGTTGCAGTTTCGGATGTTTAATTTCAAAATCAATTTGAGATGTCTTGAGCTCCATTAATACACTGTGATATGGCTTCACTCATTTTCTAGCAAAGCACTTACTTTAAAAAATGCATCATTCTAATGATTTTAAATTACTCTACAGTGCACATACCAATTTACAACTATTACAAAATCTTACATTTTTTCCCAAAGCACTTCACGTTTAAAGATGTTCTGTATTTCAAGACAGAATGAGAGAGAGTTAACTTTTAAAGGGCATGAACACAATTTAGGGCCTTTAAAATTTTCTGCCCTCTCTGATGTAGAATGTAACCTAAGTAAATAAAATTTTAAGTGTTCAGTGTGCATATAACATCAGCTTAGGATGAGGACATTATTATAAAATAATTTTCTTTTTATTCAAACTAAGGACAATATTCTTTATAAATGGAAACAAACTCATTGTGTGTATGTGTGTAAGAGCAACAATCTGTTAGTGTGTCAATTTATGTGTAAATATGCATGGGTGTATATGAGTGGGTAAGCATGGGCTTGAATGTGTGCATGAACGTGCAACAGTGTGTGTATATGTGTGATTGTGTGAGTGTGCATATATGTGTGAGTGTGCAAGAGTCTGAGTATATGTGAATGTGAGAGTGTATAAGGGTTGTTTGGGTGCATGTACATGAGTGTGTGCATGAGTGTGTTTGGGTGTATGTGTGTTCGTGTATTCGCTTGACTTTGTGATAGTGTGTTTGACTGTATGAATATGCAAGTGTGAATCTTTCTGTTTCAAATACATGCTTGGAGATCAAATGTTATTTGTACTTTTATTTAGGCAGTCATTAGAGTGTGCTCTAAGAATTACTTTACTAACCTCAGAATAAAATGAGGGAAATGAAGCACCTCCCAACTGTATCTATAATACATCTATAAGATATTTGCATTAAACACACACACACACAATTTATACCTTGCTTGAAATTTGCAGGGAAAAAATAGCTATATTCGAAATCTGCATCTGGTAATATCAGTTTAATAGATGTAAATCAGCTGCCAAGGTTGGGAAACCTTCCTTCCTCATTGCCCTTTAAAAACATTTTTGATTACTTTATTCTCTCAGAATTCTTCATTCACAGTGACACATGCCACTGTCAAAGCGATTGAGGATACTTTGGGATTAATATTTAAAAGACTATAATTATCATCTGTTTTCGCCCCAGACCACCCTTGAAGTTGCAGAGAGCACTAGGCACATTTCTGGAATGAGCCTGATGCTCATTCATTGATACAACATTTTCCTTTTGTTGGTTAAAACATGCTGCTCTAGAAGGTAGAGGCAAAGCCCTGGGGGCCAAAGCTACCATGTAATAAGTGCCAGGTTCAGGGCTAGAATCTTTGCATACATTATCTCATTTAATCTTCACTACAACCTTGCAAGATAGTGTTAGTACCAGTTTTCAGAGGAGGTGCTGTGGCTCAGAGAAGTTAAATGACTTGCTTAAGGTCATGTAGCTAATTAGGAGAGAGGCTGGTATCAATTTTGAGTTTGTCTCACTCTAACACTGTATTCTTTGAATTACGCCATGCTGAAAGGTATGACCTTTCTAGTATTTATATCTTCCCTCACTGGGAATGGGGTTTCTTTGCCTGCCTGCTACTCTCTGCCCCTCAATTGTCTTCTCTAACAATCCCTAAAAACTTGGTTGATGTCAAGTTCAAATCTACTTTAGAGGCAATATATCCAATTTATGAATCATACTTCCGATGTTAAGATTCACTATGTACTTATTTTAGAGTATACTGGCTTGGTTAAAAACTCACTACTGTTTGTGTAATAGACACTATTTGCTCAATAACTATTATGTGCCAGAGGTTTTACACATATTACACCCATTTTACAGATATGGACAATAAAGCTTCAAGAGGTTAGGTAATTTGGTTAATGATACAGAAGCAGGACCAATAAAGTCTACATCCCTGCTGACAGTCCTGTATAAGCTTCTTTGGCTAGATCTGGGTAGGTCAATAAATCTAATGGAGCCTCAGTTTCTTCATTTATAAAATGGGGATAATGGTACTCTCACTGCAGGAGTTATAAGGATGAGAAAATATACATAAAATGTCTAGAACATATTAGATAGTTAATACATGATAGCTATTATCTGAGCCATTATTGTTAATGATGAGTATGGGTTTTAGCATTAAATAAACTTGGCTTCAAAAGCTTTGCCTCCTACTGGCTATTTGATTGAAATCTGCTGAATTTCTCTAAGTTTTCATTTCCTCATCTACAAAATGAAGGTAGCATTTTACAGCACCTTTTCCTAAAGTATACTCCAAAGAACACTGCTATCTGCACACTATATTTAAAAATGTGAGGTGATAACTGGGTTTCCTGATCAAAGATCCATGGGAAACTCTGGTAAACAGATTTCCTTATACAGGGCTTTTTTTAGTATCTATAATACAGGAATGTGCTTTGTGAATTTCCAAGTGGGAGCTAACATATGCAGTGTTTTTCCCTTTCATTATACTATAAAAATGCATTTTTGTTTTTCTATAATATCTTGCAATAAAAGGATTATATAGAAGATACTTCGGAAAGACTGATTTGTCCCAAAGATTAAATGGATAATATTTGTAAAGCACATATATAGTAAGAGCTCAATAAATGCAACAGTATTATTATTATAATTACCATAATCATCACTATAATCATTAAGAAGGAATTAGAAAGAATAAGTTTAAGAGGTCTACTATGCATCATGGTGACGACACTTAATAACAATATATTATATAATTGAAAATTGCTAAGAGTAAATTTTAAGTGTTCGCATGAAAAAACAAAATAAGTGTGCGACTGTATTAGTCCATTCTCACACTGCTATACTTGAGATTGGGTAATTTATAAACAAAAGAGGTTGAATTAGCTCACGGTTCTGCAAGCTGTACAGGAAGAATAGTGGCTTCTGCTTCTGGGGAGGCCTCAGGAAACTTACAATCATGGCAGAAGGCAAAGGGGGAGGAAGGTGTCTCACATGGTGGAAGCAGGAGCAAGAGAGAGGGAGGGGAGAAAGGCTGCACACTTTTAAACAAGAAGATCTCATGAGAACTCACTATCACAAGAGCAGCATCAAGGGGATCATGCTAAACCATTCATGAGAAATCCAACCCCATGATTAGAGAAGCTCCATCAACCAGGCCCCACTTCAAACACTGGGGACTGCAATTCTACATGAGATTTGGTGGGGACGCAGATCCAACCCATATCAGTGAGGTAATACCTATGTTCAACAGCTTGATTTAACCATTCCACAATGTATATATATGTCAAAATATCATGTTGTATACCATAAATATATACAATTTTTTACTTGTCAATTAAAAAATAAAATTTAAAAAGCCTACCAGAGTGTCGATGATCTGAGTGAGAAAAGGCATGTCTAATACACCCCTAGGAGTAGGGGTCTACAAACTCTATAGCCAGAGGATTTCCTTTGCCAGATTAGGGCGAGCTACTCCAACGGAGGTAGAAGCTTCAGCAGACAACCTGCCACATAATTCCATTGAATGTATGTATTTATTAAAATAGAATTTTTAGAGCCACCAAAAGGTTCTTTGATAACTAAGATTTTTTTGAAACTCCTCAGGTTGGAATTCCACAGGCAAGCACTCTTATTGTATTGCACTTTCTGATTGGTTTTAATGTTCTCATACGATCTTGTTTTTAGCACAGGTATCTTCCCGTGTATGAGTTTTGTCTCTTTCCCTCTCCACTTATCTAAGAAACAACAGCCACCATAAAACTTGACAGATGTCAGGTGGACTGCTGCTGAATGCCTGACTCATACAACTGGATGATCTTCCTTTTGGTCCTGATTCAGTTTCCCAGCAATCTAGAAATGATTTGCCTTTGTTCTTGTATATCTCCTGCCAAGGTGCACATAGTTTGCTTAGATATATGGTCCTTTTAAAATCATCTTTAAACTTTTATCCATTACCTGCTCCTTATGGTAGAGTTAATCATTCCTTGGGAGCTGAATTTCAGAATGGTGGTGGATCCTATTGCTTTCTACCAGAAGTCTTAAGGGACTGTGTGAGTTGCTTTCCCATGAAGCAGTGTTTTAGAGGGAGATGCAATAACCCAAAAGGAAAATTCCTCACACAAATAAAAATGTATTTATACACCAATCCTGCTGATACTGAATAGTAGGATGTGGGATAAATCTGTAAGAAGCTTTGTCTGTATCTAGCCTGGTGGCAAACATTATAGATTTTACTTGCTGCATAGGACTATTGACTAGGATTAGATTCTCCTCTCTAACTACCCATCGTTAAGATGGATATTCTGAAAAAGGTAGACATTAATCATTTCTTCACTATTTTGATCCTTGGTATAGCTGTTCCAGAGCTATGTTTGCATTTACATTTTGATTTACTATGTAAGGAGGCTGAGAGGTGGTGATGGATTGAGAGGCTTTCACACACTGTGGGCATTCCATTGACTCCCAAGGACCATTTCAACCCTGCCCTCATGTGCCTTAAGTGAGGGGCAGCTCCCATTATGGATGAATTGCTGCTAATCAAAATGGATATATACACTCTGTCCTACTGTCATAGTATCTGGTTTGATAAGAATGATGGGCAGAGAAAAACAAACAAAAAAATTCTGGCCAAGTTAATGTGGTGACTAGCAAAAATAAATTTAGAAAAGGCCATTTGGATTTTATCAGAGTCAAGTCTATATATGAAAAGCTTATTGCTAAGTAAAACCTCAGATTTAATATGACCTCGTGGGAAAATGTGAATTTGGCCGTTGCATCCCCTAAAAAGGCCAGGCTCCGTGGCAGTTACACAAGGTATGGATTTGGAGAATGAGGTCATGGCAGCTCAGATGCCAACTGACAGCTTGGTGATCCCGAGCCACCTCTGTCCATGTCCCTGATACAGCACACATGATTTTTTAAACACACAAGCTAAATAAAGCATCAGAGGAAGACTTCATGGTGGGAGAACTATTCAAAGACTATTCTAAACGATACACTCTCATCCTTACCAGTTTGTTTATAGTTATTATCTCCATAGGTCTTCTGGCTGGCTGGACCCAGAGTGTGTCTAACTCATTTTATGACATTAAAATTCTACTCTCTCCAAGTTACAAACCTATTACTTTATTAGACATTTTATCTAAAGCATATGCTGGCTTCCTTCTTGAGAAACTGAAAGCCTGAGTTTCCCCAGCCTATATTCTATATAAGAAACAGGTTATCGTTAGGTATTTAATTATTCCACTGTCATTTCATATTTGTATTCTTTATCATCTTGTGTAGAGCTCTGAGTATTAACAACTTGATGTTCCTCCTGTCTTAGGAAATATAAATATATTTATTCTTTTATATTTCCTGGATACGATTTTATTGTCATAAACTGGAAGTAGATTTAAAATGGTTACCCTTGCTGTCTTATTATTGCCAAAAAGGATTGTTAGTCAGTTACATTAAGACTCAAATAATCATTTTTGGTAGACCTTCTCCATATTTAATCCACTTTGTCAATAATTTCATACTACAAGTTAACTTGCTTAGTTACCTTGGCGTTGGAATAGAATCAGTTTAATTTGGAATATGTATGCAGTTATATTTTCCAGGCTAAACTTGATACTGCCATATGCTAAAGCACTGCTGCCCAATAGAAATATAATGTGAGCCTTAAGTGCAAGCCACATATATTATTTAAAGTTTTCTAGTAGCCACATTAAAAAGTAAAACAAAATTATTTAGTAAAAATTATTAAAATTAATTTAAATAATATATTTTATTTAGCCCAATCTATCCAAAATATCATTTCATAATGTAATCAATATAAAAATTAATAAGGAGATATTTTAATTAATCTTCCATACAAGTCTTGAAGAGCAGCTAAAGGAGAAGTGTCTCATTGGTTTCAATGAAAAGAAAAGTTTTATTTTAATTGAGCTATGAGTTTGTCTATCTTGAGGACACTGTGAATTACATAATTGATCATTTTTCCCTCTTGTGTTGGTTAAGAGGGAGTTAGAAAGCTACGGTACAATTAGACATTACTTAGCTATGCACATGACTTCCTTAAATAAAGATTACATTTCTCACTTCCTTTACAGCTAGGTGTTTTCACATGACTAAGTTATCGATCAATAAAATGTAAGTGAATGTTTCTGGCAGTAGCTTCAGTGAGGTCTTCTTAAAAGAAAGTAGAGAAGTCCCTTTGCCTCGTCATTTCTTCATTTCGCCTATAGTGAGGATGTAATAGCTAGAGCACTGGCTCCCACTGTGTACTATAAGGGTAAGGGCTCCATCCTAGAAATAGTACAGTGGTGAGCTGGAAGAAGCTTTCTTTCTGAAGTCACCATACAAGCCCTGGACTGCCTGCCTCTAGATTTCTTTTGCCTAAAATAAAATAATACTTCTATCTTGTTTATCTCTTTTTTTCCCCTTGGGGAGGTACTTCCAATCACTGAACTATAATCTTAGTTGACACATCAGGAATGTAAATTTTCCTTGAATGTGATTTTATAATAAATAGCATGGCTCAAAGTAAAGGTAGTGAAGAGGCAGAATAGCTACTTGTTAACTGACTTTCCAGTAAAACATATATCTGTATTCTGCAAACACAGGAAACAATACCATTTGGATAGTGACAAAAGAACATAAAGACTTTGGAGTAGAAAGAATTTTCATACTCCTTCAAATTAATTCAGCTTTACAGTGTTTAAAGATGAATTTCCTTGAGATTTATCATCTACTAATTTATCTTCTACTTACAAAAGATTTGTCTTTGAAATGTGTCTTTACATTGAGAATTGACATACAATGCCAACAATAGCTACAATCTATCATTATAATTTAGTGCCCACTATGGGAAAAGCATCATGCTATGTGTTGCACATATGTTATCTCATTTAACCCCTACAACTATATTACAAAATATTAATTATTTCCCTATTTTACAGGAGAGGCTCAGAGAATCCAAGCAACTTACTCAAGGTAATACAATAACTTGGAAACAGGCCTGGGATTTGAGTTCATTTCTGTCTGAATTTTTCCATGCTGAATCTCTGACAACTTTTATAACATTCTGATAGTCAAGAAAAAGGTCCCAGGATCCTTCCCCATATATGCTCATTGCCAACTTTCTAGAGATTCAGTGGAACTGTTGACAATGGGTAGAATCTGTTAAATTTATAGAAGGCTCTCTGAATGGTATATTGGATAAAAGATCTAAACCAGAAATCACAATACCTGTTTTTCATACTAACTACGTGCCTAATGAGCTATATGACTGTCCATAAGTCATTTGACCTTTCTGGAACTCAGTTTCCTCATCTATAAAAGGAAAGGGCAGAACTAGGTGACATCTAAAATCTCATCTATTGTCAATATTCTATGATTATGACAAGTCTGTCAAAAAAAGAAATGAACAAACAGAAGACTGTTGGAAAAGAAAGTAGGCAATCATATTTAGAGTGCCTTAACTTTCATTGCTTGATATGCAGAATTCAATTTAAAAAACGAATGAACCTTCAATATCTTTCTTGGTAAAAAAGAAAAAAAATGAGTGAACCTAGCAGAGAAGTGTGGGAAGCTTGTTTTGATTGTTGAAACTACTTATTCTTGACTCCACTATTAACCTCACTGACTTTAACTGCTATGGTTCCTGAAATGTCTTTTGAGCAATATTTCTTAGAACATTCTTTGCTAGCATGGAATAAGCTCTTCTAGTTTTGTGGAACTGGATCTAATATTGTTACCCATACCTTAGTAGACTACATTCTTAATTTTACTGGAACTTAAGTTGTTTTATCCACTTAGAGTAAAAATGCTAATCACTAAAAATGAATTGAAATGTGAATTTAGGTTACAAATAGTTTGCAGATGTGTAAATTGAGACCCATAGTGGTTCAAGTGCCCAAGATTATATGGAAAGTCAGAGCTGTGCCAGGACATGGGTCATCTGCTGATTTGAGTGACCCAGAGATTTCATGAGGGTCCAGAGTGAGCAAAAGTTTTTAGCTACCTTGGGCCTGTGCAAGTTTAGGGATATATATTGGGATATATATCCAATCTGGAAGAAAATGTGTGTTGCAGAGACAGAGTAGAAGAAAATGATCTGTCTTAGTCTTGGGTCTATGAGGATGTTAAATATCAAGCCTCCTCTGAGACCTCATGGCCACTAGCCAGGTTTCATGTGGGTTTAGCGTTCGTATTTGTACTCTTTATTTGGCCTAAAGAATTGCAACATGATATTTTAAAGTTTACGCTGATTTGTAGCGTAGGCAGGTTTCTGACAGAAACAAATGTAAATCCTCACCAGAAGAATACTTTCTTCATACAGGACTTAGAGAGATTTCCAACCTGTTTGAGCTCACAATTTAAAAAAGCCAAAAACAAGAATGCAATTAATATCCAAGAGTTCAAAGAAGTAACAAACCATAGACCCACATCCACAAAGACTTCATATGCTGTATTTATCAGATACTGTATATAAAATAACCATGTTTCATGTAACCAAAAACACAATTAAGACGCAAAAAATTACCCAAAATAATGAGGCATATTTTTTTAAAAAACTAAGTAAATATTTTAGAAACAAAAAGTAATCATTGAAATGAAAAATTAATAAAAGGGTTAAACATTACAATAAGCATAGCTAAAGAGAGATTTAGTGAGCTAGAAGATAAATACGGAGAAATTGCTTATAAGATAACAAAGGGAAACAAAGATAGTAAGTAAGAAAAAGGAGTAAAGGACATGGAGGCTAGAATGGAATGGACAGTCTAAGGGAACTTCCAAAAGGATACCAAAAGGGGGAAAATCAAGATTCAAAGAAATAAGGACTGAAATTTTTCTATAATTTATGTGAGACATGGGTTCTTATATTCAAGAAGCTCAGCAAGTCCTAAGTAGGATAAAAATAATGAATCTGGCTGGATGCAGTGGCTCGTGCCTGTAATCCCAGCGCTTCGGGAGGCTGAGGCAGCCGGATCACAAGGTCAGGAGTTCGAGACCAGTCTGGCCAACATAGTGAAACCCCATCTCTACTAAAAATACAAAAAAAATTAGCCAGGTGTGGTGGCATGTGCCTGTAATCCCAGCTACTTGGGAGGCTGAGGCAGGAGAATCACGGGCGAAGGTTGCAGTGAGCCGAGATCAAGCCATTGCACTCCAGCCTGGGTGACAGTATGAGACTCTGTCTCAAAAAAAAAAAAAAAAAAATCCATACAGATTTTTTTTTTTTTTTTGACAGTCTTGCTCTGTCACCCAGGCTGGAGTACAGTGGCGCAATCTCGGCTCACTGCAACCTCTGCCTCCCGGGTTCAAGCAATTCTCCTGCCTCAGCTTCCCGAGTAGCTGGGATTACAGGAGCATGCCACCACACTCAGCTAATTTTTGTATTTTCAGTAGAGACAGGGTTTCACCATGTTGGTCAGGCTGGTCTCAAACTCCTGACCTCATGATCTGCCCGCCTTGGCCTCCCAAAGTGCTAGGGTTACAGGCATGAGCCACCACGCCCGGCCCATACTGATCTTTAAGAAAGGATATTGGGGTGTGAATTCTACCAGTGGCCTCAATTCTGAAGCATACACAATAAAGTAACTTGCCCTGCCTCTCAAAGTAAAGGAGTTCATTCAACTCTAATATGAAGAAACTATTACTTACCCTACTCATACCGTGTGGGTGTTATGAGACTAATAGAAACATTTTTGCTAGGCTACTGGAAATTTGGTAGCTGGGGTACAAGTCAAGTTCTTTATAGCAGACTCGACTACCCATTCAGAGTCTCTATGAGCCTGACTTTAACAAGTTTCTAAGTGAAAATTTATTGTCCTCACTCTTTACTGAAGAAATAATTTATGTCCTTCCCATCCCTCTTCTCCTTCTCTCTAATGATTCAGGGAAATATATATGTAAATCAAATCTCTGGAACAGTCCTGTAGGTATTTTGTATCATCAAAGCTCAATATGCAATCCAAACTCTAATAATGACCCTGGATCATGGCCATAATGATGAAATAAAAAAAACACTGGTATGTATTTGGAGAAAAAAATAAAACAATCAGATAAATGCAGGATATTTTTATTACAGGAATAGTATCATTCAGCTTATTTGGGGTAAGCATATGGCGTACTCTTCTATATCTCCAATCACCTGATTTTGGAACACAGGATTGGGATAATTTATTCTGATCCTTCCCCATGGCCACTAATTTTTACACAGTTGAATTATGGCTTCCTTCAACCTCTCTCAGCCATCTCCACCACAGAGCCTTTCTACTTTATCCTCCCCTGTCAGAGAATTTCCATGGCAGCAGGGCAAGCTGTAGTGGTAGACACTTTCTCCATAGGATCTCTCATATACAGGGACAGACACACCTTGTAAATACTTCCTTTTGGGATCTATTGTCACTTCATATAGCTAAAAATGAATTGAGAAAAATGACAAATAGCCAGTGAATCTAGAATTCAGAATAAGAGTTGAAGGAAGGGGAATAATGAAACACAAGATTTACCTGTTTTCTTTTGACATTTCCATTGGTCTGTCCAAATGGATTCTTACTGTACTGTACTTGATGTAAATAAACATGCACTCAGGTTTACTTACATTTTCTTGCTTCACAATTGCCATCTTATTTAAATATATGTCTCTGGTTTGAAAAATAGTTTTAAAGCTTTAATGGCTTGGAACAGTTAGTAGAGTTAGCTCAGACTTATAGAGAGGCAGCTGCAAACTTACCTTTTACTTCAAACTTGTCAAATTGTCAAAAGTTTCACTATATATTGCATTGTTGCCTGCTAATAATGGTATAACGTGTGGTTTTATTGTCTCAGAACAAAAATGTAAAAGATGTCTTTTGAAAACATTTGATATTTGATGTGCTTTAAATTGCCTTACAATCTTAAATTACTATATATATATATAATTATAAAATCTTATGGCCATTAAATGAACTTTTGTATAAAGATAAAGAATTTTTGGATCTGAGACTATTTTGTGGTTCAATTTCTACTTTCATTTGGGCCAAAAAAGGCCTGGGGTGACAAATCATCTCTGAGTCGGATGTATGGCTACGATACCACTATAATAGTGTGATTTTTTTTCCATTTCATATCTACCTCCCAAAGATATTCCTGTAGATTCAGTCTTACACACTTAATTTGACTTGGAATTGTCTTAAGGATGCTTTTGAATTGTATTTCTAGTGCCACCAATGAATTTCATTTACTTCAATAATCTAGAGTTAATGTTTTAATCTCACTGTAATGTTAATGAAATAGCTACCATGTTTTATGCAGATGCTTGTTTTATTTAACCAATCAAATCAGAGTCACCTTAATGTTTATCTTTTATTTTTTTACTGAGTAGAAAAAGAATTATTTTAAAATAAATGTGAGCACAGATTGTCATACTTTGAATATCAAGATGAAAATAATGAAGCCTGCATATGAATTAGGCATAAGCTTTTTGTCTTTTATCCACTAAAAAGCACTATAAATCCTCCTATCATATTTCTGTGACTACCTATATTTCAACTTTTTTCTTGCCCCATATGATCTGCAGAAATGAACTTTAAGTCCAGGGAATTTGTAGCATTATGATAATATTAACATTATTGCTAACTAATAGAAACTTTTTTTTTTCTGAGAACTCAGTTACTATTTCTAAGAAACCCAGGTGTGTGTCCAAAGCTGCAGAGAAGAATGTACCTGCAATCCTAGGTTCCTAATATGGTGACATTAACTGTCTCTTTGTCTACTGAAGATGCTAAATTCTAGATACCTTATATGTGAGTGGGCTTTTCCCTTCAGTGGCATGATGAATAGCTGCGTAGTTATCCTCATGGTGTGTGCATTACATTTTGAACAAAGATTCTTTAACAGATGGCACGTATGAGCCTGCTGTAACTGTTATGTGTAAAGGAAAAAAAACACTGTGTACACATGAATCATTACATAAGACCTAATAAATTCCTAGAAATTGCAGTAAAGTGATGCATTACATGTGCTAGACACGTAGAGTCATGTGAAAAATCTTTTGATTATTGGCACTTTCAATAAACGGGAGAACTAATAATGTTTTTAAAGCATATGGTACTTGTATAATCAAGGAAAGTTTCCTCAGCAACAACAATTATATAAACCTCTTACAACCTCCTCCTCTAATTATCTGTTTTATTAGTAGATGCATATCATCATCCATTAGGGAACACTTCAAAACGTAATGAGACATTGTTATAATGAAGATATACACACATACACATGTTTATGTGTGTGTGTATGTGTATCTCCATACATAAAGGGAAATCATCAAATAACATAGTCTATATATCAAAATGTGGATGTCCTCATAATGAAAACAAAGCTATTTACAATTAATAAACTCAAGAGAGTTTATGAACTAAATGTATGAACCATTCATAATCAGTGTCAATAGTTCAATATACAGTATTAAGAATCATAGATCTCAGTGTTGGAAAAGACCTCATGGGCCATTTTGCTAATCTTCCACTATTTCACAAATGAGGTGGCTAAGACTAAAAGAAATTAAGTTATTCACGGTCACTGTGTGTGAATACATGCACACCCACACATATACTGATATCTTTCTGATGGACAAGGTGGACACATGTCATAGGATAGTGTAAAAAGAAATATCCTTATAACAAAGCCTTCTGACATGTTAAGGAACTAACCTTCCTTAGAAGGGGCACATCATGATAATACCTTATATGATTTCTGCTGAATAGCAAATAGTATGTTGAAAAGAACCTCAAGGCCTAATGCTTCACATCTCTCCAGCTGATTAACCCACTTCTAAGATACAGCATAATCAGAGAGGATTGTAGCAGAGAAAGGACAAGAGTTGGCCTCTCTATTAAATGCTTACCACTTATAAATTTTGCTGTCAGTTATTTGCAAGTAATGATAGAGGGAGTGGTTCAAAGGAGGTTTCATCAAGAAGAGAGTAGTACAAAGTTCTAAACTGCTTTTATGCTCTCTTTCAAAGACTATGTGACCAGGACAAGTCAGATTTTACAAAAGGAATATAGCAGATACATTGTGCAATGCTGATCTCAGAGGCTAGGGCCAATACCCTTAGAATAGGCTAAATGTATTACTGAGATTTCATGATAAGGAGTTATGTTTTAAGGGAGCATGATTTGACCTGTGGTATATCCAAATCTAAAGCATATTATAACAAGCTTCTATTGTATTCCTCTTCAGGTATTTTTAAAGAATGAATGTGAAGTGTCGTGAGGTCATCAGGTTAAAGAAGCCTATATCAAATATCATTTTAGAGCTGTTAACAATACTCAATGTACCTAGAAATACAGACTGAAAATAATCAGTAAACCATTCACTATAGTCCCCCTGGTATCAGAGCAGCACAGTTAACATGCTAACAGCTAAGCTTCATGTGCTTAGTGGAAGAAAATGATCAATGGCAAAGAGCATATCCACCTTTGAAATGACATGATCCATTATAAGAATCAGATGTTAAATTGCTTCCTGTACTGAGCACACTCAATTAAAAGTCTGCACAGTGAGATCATCTCGATGGTTAAATATGCTCTGTGGGAACAACCTTTATGGAGCTTAAAAATCACAGAAGGACTATTCCTACCATGACACTGGAGATTTGGAAGGCATTTCCTTCCCTTATTTTTCAATCTGCTAGTTTTATTAGGAAGCCTTTTGCCTGAGAGGCTGCTGAGTTTTGGGTCATACCTATCCACCCTTTTGCTTCTGTGAACAAGAGATGATTCTAGTGATCTTTTTTCTTTGTGGTCCAGAATGTATGAATGTGGCTTTGGTCCAGACCTCTGTACAAAAATGTGTCATTTATGTACTTGGTATTTGATGTCCTTTATCTCCTTTTCAGCAAACTAATCTATTCACCTGAGTTCTGTCTCCTTGTCTAACTTTTCCTTCTTCCTTTGGCAGGAGTAGGGCCTGAGGGCTGAAAAGAATGATAGACATTACATAAAATCAGCAGACCTGGTTTCTTCTGGCAGGTTTGCAATTAGCCGGGTCTATGACCTTGGACCAATTATTTAACCTTTCTGGTTCTCAGTTTCTTCATGTTTCAAAAACTCATATATTTCTTGTTCATTTTTTACCATCTGTCTCTCCCTGACAGACTGCAAGCTCCGTTAGTGCAGGAATCTTTGTTTTCTTCACTGATATATCCCAAAAGTGTAGCAGATGGCACAAAGAAGATATTCAATGAAAATTTGTTTAATAGATGAATATTTCACATCTTGGTTAGTAGTGTTACCATTCATATAGTCTCCCAATATAGAAATCATGGAGTCAGTGAAATCCCTGTCTCCCCTTATACCCACATAGTCACCAAGTGCTATTTTCTTTTTTCTTTTCTTTTCTTTCTTTCTTCTCTTTTTTTTTTTTTTTTTGAGACGGAGTTTCGCTCTTGTTGCCCAGGCTGGAGTGCAGTGGCACGATCTCAGCTCACTGCAACCTCCGCCTCCCAGGTTCAAGTGATTCTCCTGCTTCAGCCTCCCGAGTAGATGGGACTATGGGCGCACGCCACCATGCCTGGCTAATTTTTGTGTTTTTAGTAGAGACGGGGTTTCACCATGTTGGCCAGGCTGGTCTCGATTTCTTGACCTCGTGATGCACCTGCCTTGGCCTCTCAAAGTGCTGGGATTACAGGTGTGAGCCACCACGCCTGGCCCCAAGTGCTATTTTCTAACCCCTCTCATATCTGTCCTTTCCTTTCCATCTACACTTAAATTCCCTTATATCAAGTTTGCATCATTTTTTTGACTATATTCTCCAAACCATTTACCGAATGGTAATGGTAATGGTAATCTCCAAGTCATTTACCGAATGACTTTGCTAAAATGCAAGCATGGTCATGACACTACCCTCTTTAAACACCTTAAATGGCTTTCCTATTGTCCTCAGGGTCAAGTCCAAGCTCCTAGGCATGGCATACAGAGACCTTCATGATCTGTGGTCTTTTGTGATCACTTCCTCAACCATCAGTAAATATTAAAGACTCTTTGCACATTGTATCTCTCTCTCTATCTTTTAGCATTTAGTGCAAGGTATTTTCACCTTTATTCACATTTGCCTCCCCAACTATAGATGTTTCATCCTTCTTTGTATACTATTGCCTCACATGCTGTCGGAGACATAATAGGGGCTCAGGCTCAAGAAATGTTAGGCAAATAAACAAGTAAATGAGGAGGTTTTGACTAGTGCAGTAGTTCTCACACTGTGAGGCAAACTGCTTAACTTCTCTGTGCCTCAGTGCATTAAAATCCATAGGGATGCTGAGATGGATGGAAGAGGAACATTTAATGAATATTGAATCAGATACCTACACTTTTTTCCAGATCTAATATTCTATAGGGCTATCATTTTTTCCCCTCATCATTTCATTTGTTTTGGTGGGTAAGGGTTGTTCGGGGTGAGAAAGGAGTGGGGTAGGGTTTAGGGTACTTCATCTGGAAGAGAGAGAAGGAGGGGGCAACATACAGGCATGTTCATAATTACCCTTTTCCTCCCATTCTGTGATTTTCTTCTTGGCCAACAGGACTAGTGCATGTCTTTGTGTGTTAGGGAGTAGGAATGGGCAGGGAAAGAGAAACTCTCAGTACATTGAATTTAATGTTAACTCAATGGAAATACAAATATTTGAATTTATGCAACTGGAGAGTAGTACATTACCAGGAATTTTATCTAATTCTGAGGCATCAGGAAGGGCACATAAAGGACGTGAGTGATCTGAGGGAGCAATTATATGATTCAGAATCACTGTTTGATCAATATGTATTTATTAAATCATATATAAAGAGGCAAGCTTTTGACTAACTGTAAAGCACCCTACCATAGTAAAGACATTAATGTTGGTGTTCTCTAGGGTTCTGATTTTCTTCATTCTCATTTTCCACACTCTCCCTGGACAGTAGCTTGCATTCCTGTGGTCCCAACTATGTTCCAAATATTTGTCTCTAGCTCAGGATTCTTCTCTAATTTCATTCTTGACTATCAACCCCTCGCTGGCCATATGCAAGCGGGATCTTCTGCAGATGCCTACAACACAGCATGTCCACAACTGAGCTCACCATAGCTGGCCCCTCTGCCCCAAACCTACTTTTCGGCCTATGTCTTTTCTCTCTCAGTTGGCGGCACTTACTTTTGCCTAGTCATCCAAAGCAGTTACCCTGTCTCTTTTCTCTACATCTACCGTGGTCATTCCTCTCTAGTCTGTTTCCACCTCACCATTCTCACAACTACAGCTTCAATTCAGGCCCTTCTCACCATCATGCTCCTTGACTACTCCAATAATCACATTGCACATGTCTCTTAGTTCCTTATATCATTCAGCTACAATTGGTCTTCTCAACAGTCTATCTCAAAGGTGGTTTGTTTTAAATCACTCAATGCTTTCCTATTGCAACAAGAAGAAATGCAAATTCCTCAGCATAGTGTGTAAATAAAACTCCCTATTTTCTGGCCCCTGCTCATCTCACCAGTTTTATCTCCTTCTGCACTCCTAGGCTATAGCTATACCCAATGGCTTGCAAGTCCCCAAATGTGTCATTTAGATTCTTAGCTCTATTTCTTTGTTTAAACTGCTCCTTCTGCCTGAAATGTTCGTTCCTCTCTTGTCCATGTGATAAACATGCAATCATCATTCTGGTGTTAATTCAAATGTTAAGACTTCTACAAAACCTTACCTGACTGTAAGGCTTCCTCTCACAAAAATAGTCTACTGCTCCCTCCTTTGTGCTCTGTGACACAGGGCCCTGGACATGGTCCAACAATGATACATTTTTATACGTGGTGAGTTAGATAATAAATTTTAGAGGACAGTGCAGTATAGTGGTGAAATGTATGAACTGTGAAGCCAGAAGCTATATGATTATATGATTGTCTCTGGGCAAGTTATTTCACCTCTCAGTGCCTTGGTTTCCTCATCTGTAAAGTAAGCATGATTATCATACTTACAGAGTTGTTATCAGTGAGTTAATATATGTACAATGCTTACAATAGTGACTAATACATAATAATTATTATGTGTTTGCTACAATAATAATAACATTAATATTATCATTTTTAACTTAAAGCTCTAAGCCATGATAGTGTATCTGAAACATGGAAGGATGGAAAGTATTCAGTAACATTTAGTAAGTAAATTAATAATCAAGTTAGGTCCCTATTGTACAGTCTCATAATACCCAGAAACTTTCCCTTTGTAACCTTTTTCTAACTTGTTCAATGTCTCTCTGACTAAACTGTAGGATCCATGTGTGCAAGGACCACATCCACCGTGTTCACTACTATAACCCTAGCATCAAGTACCATGCCAAGCACTTAGCAGGCACATGTATATTTGTTAGACATAAAGGTTATGGAGGTTATATATACATATAACCTCTATATGTATATAGAGATATACATATCTATATCCTATGCCTAAGGATATAGATATATATGGTTTTTAAGATTTTCATTTTAGTTATTATTAGATTACCTTTAGCATTTTGATCATTTTCTGAAATTGTAAAATGTATTCCTCTTTCCTGTATTACGTCTATGTGAGGCAACAAAATTTCAGTGAAGTATTGTTAGAATTGCAGTGAATTATTACGCTAAAATTAAGCCTTTTAACAGAGAAATTCTCCTCTTTCCTTATGGTGTAGGCACAGACTTTTCAGCTCATGAGCTAATCCAGTGGTACAAAAAGTCCCACACTGCTTCAATCTTTCCTGCTTACCACGTCATTTTACATCTTTAACAAAATTCATAGGCAGAGGCTTTCTAAGAGTTACCACTTATTAATTATACTTATTTAATGAGTACATGGTTTGAAGAAATGGTATAAAGAATGACTTGTTATTTTTAGAGCTTATAATTCAGGCGAAAAGACAAGCCATGTGCACACATATTTACATCACAATGTTTTCTGTGCTCTTTAGCAATGTGCATGGTAAGATTTCAGGGGATCCTGGCTGGTGCAGTGGCTCATGCCTTTAATCCTGCCACTTTGGGAGGCCAAGGCAGGCGGATCACGAGGTCAGGAGATCGAGACCATCCTGGCTAACACGGTGAAACCCCATCTCTACTAAAAATACAAAAAAATTAGCCGGTCGTGGTGTCATGCGCCTGTAGTCCCAGCTACTCGGGAGGCTGAGGCAGGAGAATCACTTGAACCGGGGAGGTGGAGGTTGCAGTGAGCCGAGATTGCGCCACTGCACTCCAGCCTGGGCGACAGAGCGAGAATCCATCTCCAAAAAAAAAAAAAAAATTAGGGGATCCCTGTTGATGTGATCAGGAAACAGTTTATGGAATGGCTAAAATTATAGTTAGTCTTGATGGACGGGTTGGATTTCACTAGGTGGAACTACAATAGCATCTCATGAGGAGGAAAAGGCATGGAGAAAAGCATAAAAATATGGTTCATTAAGGGTAAGGAGAGCACATAGATTACTTTGGCAAAGGAACGATTTATGCAGGAAGCAAAAATAGAAGATAGGCTGGAGAAAGATTTTTGGAATAGTTTGTGGTAGGCTTTTGATCATAGACTAGGACACTTGAAGTTTATCTACAGATAATGGGAAACTATAGAAGATGCTAGAGTAGGGAATGAAAAAAGGAAAGCAATGTTGTAGGAATAGCAATTGAGTGGCAATATAGCAATATGTAAAATGGGATAGAGTTCCTGGGCTAAGTTGTGCTTTTAAGTGATGGGACACCCAGTAGAAATATTTCGCAGATGGTTGGAAATGCCAGATTATTTGAGTTTGGGAGAGATATAATTTGAAATAATCTGCATAGAACTGACAGTAGGAGACTTGGGAATGTATTAAATAACTGTAGGAGAATACAAAATGAAGACAGAAATTCAAGCACAGACCTACAAGGAAAAACAAGATGAAAAAAATAGGTAACAGCGTGTTATAAATAAAAATGCAGTAAAATACTAACCTAGGACATACCTGGAAACCTCTTAGGACTCACAAAGGTGTACAGATCATATTTTAAGAAACACTGCCTTAAGGAAGGAACAGTTAGAATTTAAGAGTAGAGGAAGGAGAAGGAAATTAACTCCACTACACCTGTTGAGCAGTCAGATCCTGTCCACTTGGGATCACAGCTGCATACTCCAGCGTCCAGAAGAAAAGTTCCGTGTCCTGAGCACTGCTCTTGACATACAGGAAGTGGTGTTTCACAGTTAACTCCTCCCCAGCCAGTAGAACAGTGACATTCTCCTTTTACACAGATGCCATGGTTGGAACACATTGGGTCTAGGCAGTCCTCTGAAGGCACAAAAAAGTGGTGGGGAGGGGTGATTAACAGTGAACAGGTATGGCCAACATACCTTAGCATGATGAAACGGAGATTACATTGATTTCCTAGTTTATATCATCAATGCTGCTTTAATTAGGCAATAAAATGACTCATGCAAACACTCTGTCCAAACCATATTATTAACACTTCAAAACATGGTGGGGTATCACAATGGTTGCAATCTAAATTTAGAAGGAAAAGGAAACCACACATGTGCTGTGTGAAACTGTGAACAGTGTGCAGTACCCCCACACAAATAAGTGGGTGGAGTACTGTGGGCCTTCAACAGGAATTGCTCAGCTTCGCAAAAAAGCCCAAGAGTTTTTGCTAAGTCATTCCTTATCCTTTCTGAAAATGGAAGCAATAGCTCCCAGAGAAGACTTTTACTTGATATGTCTAGAGGAGTTTATATAAATTTTTGAAATTTGGATTATTCAAGGTATTGGGTGAGGTGAATGCTGTTGCATGAAATAATAAAATTTACATCAATTTATTATAATCTCTCATTTATTCCTTAAAAGTACTG
Source organism: Pan troglodytes (assembly GCF_028858775.2). NCBI lineage: Eukaryota > Metazoa > Chordata > Mammalia > Primates > Hominidae > Pan > Pan troglodytes. The sequence goes on from NC_072421.2 coordinate 122,144,192, forward strand.
AAAATGTAATATTTTAAACTTAATTTAAAAATTCATTTCTTCATGGCTTCTCCTTCTATGAGAACACGGTGACATAGTTTTCAGTGTCTTAGAATATCACAGATCCAATTCCATTTGTCTCTGAGTCTGTGAGTCTGGAAATTTTTGTATACATTCTAACAAATGTGTATACTGTTTTAGAGGTAGGTTCTTATGCTTGCCTGGGGGAAAAATTGTTTTGTGATTTTAACTAGTAACCATTCCATGGGAAATAGAAAGGTTGATTTCCAAATTTCTAGTCTTTCCATACAAATAAAATGGGACTAAAATAACTAATCGTAATGAGGACGTATGATTTGAATTACTTTTCCAGCAATGCAAATAGACTGTGACAACCCGCCTGCATTTCCAAGACTGCCTAGTTTTAGGGTGTGGCTTGGGTCTGTGGAACAGAGTAAGTCTAACTAAGCACTATTATAATTGGTGTTATTGCCACTATAATTAGCCCAAGATCTTGGAGTCATTAGCACAATAATTTATTATCTGAGCTAATAAGCAAATAAATACCAGAAGGTACATCTAATTTGATTCATGATTTGAAGAGAGAGGGAAAGTCCAAAGTATAGAATCTGTTTTCAGAAGAAGGCCATTTTGTTATATTAAAGAATAATAATTTTAATAAAGTAATATTTAACTTAATATAGCCTATTTTATTAAGAAGCCTGCTTCAATGTATTCATGGAAGTCATATTTAAATCATTCATGTCATATTTAATTTAGAAGCACAAAATCATATGGCTAAAGGGGCCAGGCAGGTGGCATACAGGAAGGAAATGGGCCATATGGAAGAAAAAAAGGGTGTGTTGGGAGCAAACTGAAAGTAAGTGCCCTTTTAAAAAGAACTGCTGCTACTTGGCTCCAGTTGATTGCCACCACGTAGCAATGTGGGCCCAGGGTCACCAGATTTTCTAGTGTTTAAAGAAGCCAGAAATAGGAATTCTCATGTGGCAGTTCCCTATTTTTAAATTTTGGCAAATAAGTCACATTAAACAACAGCAACAGCAGCAACACAGTGTGAGCCAAACAAAACCCATTCAGAGGCCTGGTTCAGCCTGTGGGCTCCCGCTGCAAAGTTTGACTTAAAACATCTTTTTTTCTATTGCGTTGGAAAAATTTATACCATTAAATGTACTGAGCATTATTCCTTAATATCTTGGTTATTCTACAGATATTCTTAGTGACCCTGGAGAAGACAAATTTAAGTGAACTCTTTTCTAAACTGCTTACAAAATTTAAATTAGAGGGGTCTAAATTAATTAGATTACATGTTTTTCATGGTAATTTGTAGATGTGATAGTATTTTTTTACTAACACTGTGTGGGTCTATATAGCATATGAATTTGCAACTTAAATATAATTATTTCAGCTGGATCACCATAAAAACACTTTCTGAAAGTAACTCAGAAACTCCAGTGCCTTGTCTAGGCCAAATGCCATTTATATATAATATAAATGGCATATATATATATATGTATATATAATATAAATGGCATATATATGTATATGGCAGATATATACATATATATGCCATATATATATAAATTTATATATATGGCATATATATATAGACATATACATATAAATTTATATATACATATACATATATATATACATATACATATATATATATATATATATATATATATATATATATGGCAGATATAATCGTCACACCAAAATTCTACTATTGCTAATGGGAGGTGAAAAGCTAAAGTCTTGCTTGTTCATGGAGTGGAATGAGATTAAACCCGTTAGAATGCTGTGTAATAGTCTTAATGAGACATCTTTAAAAAGCAATTATTGTGCATTTCCAGCAGCCTCTTTCCCAAACAACAGTTATGATGAGACCATCTCCCATGGTAATGGTTTAATATTATTTCTGAAATCAGTCTTGTTTGAGGAATGTAGCATGAAAAACGTCTGATTACTAGTAAACTTATTTTCCAGTGCGTCTCTTTAAATGATAAAACTTGCCATTTCAAAATTTTGGGGGGATAAAGACTCCTTTGGGGTGAATTTAATATAAAGGCATGGCTTTGAAACTCATTAGTAGTAAGCCTGCTTCCTTAGGCATGGAGGTCAAGTTTCAGCATGAGGTATGTAAAAATAAATAATATAAAGCAATAATAGTAATGGTAATTACAAAACACTCCCAAAGAAAACATTTGCAAAATGGCTGCAAACGTGCATATATTATTATTTTTATTATGTGCTTTAAAGTGAGATGTAGCATAACGCATTCTGTAATAATGAAATCATATGAGTTAACACCTAAAATCATCAATATGGACATTCTCAACCTAGAAAATAGTGAGAGAAATTAGGGATGTACAATACTATTTTTCATTATTGCTCTGAAAGTGTCACAGATACAGCCTCATGTATAACATTAGAATCTGTCAGAAGAGACAACAGCTCCGCTGACCCAAACCCTCCGCTGCATGTACTAAGATGCTGAGCATTTATTGTTTGCAAAGGCCACTTGCATCTCTACTAGGAGAACAGAATGACACCTTGGACAACTGAGTGAGAGAAAAGCCTGAAGCAATAGATTAAAATGGGATTCTGACCTTCCTCACATATTTCTCCTTTGTATCCTGGCACACAGATGCAGACTCCCATGATGCAGGTGCCGTGGCCAAAGCATGTTGGATCAATGCATTGTTCTTCCGGAACGTCACACTCTGGCCCCTTCCAGCCATGCCGGCAGACACAGTGTCCTTTCTCGTATTCTCCATTCCCACCACACAGCACAGGGCAGGAATCTGAAGGTTGGCAAATGAACTTGTAATGTTCTCATAATGCTTTCAAAGTCTCCAAAGAGCAATTCTCTATTGATTTTCGTATTTCAGGCAAAAAATTGTACTATTTCTGTCTTACCCTTTATTAAATAGGCACATGTTCATGATTACAAACAGAATTTTCCTCTTATGGGAGTGAAATAAAGGTAAATTTAAAATATCCTGAGTGGAGAAATTATTTCAAGTACTTGCATTTGATCTCACCCTACTCTTAAACTGTTATTGTTATTATTTTAAGCTAGGATTTTTCTTTCTTATATTTTTCTTCCTCAGGGAGATATGTGTTTACTTTTAGGAAGCAAAATCTGAAAATTTAAAAAGCAATAAATGAAGTTATTAATGTTATCAAATATTATCTTTAAAAAGTTGTGTAATTAAATAGATTTCTATTGGACAGATGTCTGTTCCTATAACACATTGTGCAGACCTTTATTAGAATGCTAATTCTGCTTTGTCATTGTTAGTCTCCTTATTAAAACTATGCACTTTTTGAGGACAAGGCCTGTATTTTTTGTCTTATTGATTTTTTAGTACCAACCATCACCTCCACACTCAACCCCCACCTCCTCAAGATCTATCATGGTGCTGGGAACCTAGCAAGTGTTTTAGAATTCTCTACTGAATGGAATTTAATAGAAAGAAACCAAGTGCCTGAGAAACCTGATATTAAAATATTAGCAGACTGGGAACTTTAAGAATACAGTGAAAATGAGCAGAAAACATCTCTAAAATAATAACTGTAAGTCTACGGGAAAACATGATGTGATTTACCTAAAGCTTTTCAAAAATTAAACTATGGGCAAGTCCAGGAAGAGTGAAGTTTGCTAAGTTTGACTTCTGACTTTCCAGTCGTTACTTTGTAGGCTCCTTACTCATTTGGTGATAACCCACCCCTTCCACATACATTGGTGTGTACAAGCAGTTATCAACTTAGTTCACTTTTAAAGTCAGCTCATTATGAATTAGTTTGTGAAGGAAATACAAGCATCACATAGTGACTGGTCAGACAACCTATGTACAAATCCCAGCTGTTAGGTAACCCTGGTTAAGTCACTTAAACTCTCTGGCATTGTTTCTTTGCCCATAAAAATTGGATAATAGCAGACCTAACTCATAGGGCTATTGTAGGAAGTTGGAATTAAAAGACGGAACACAAAGTGTTTAGAACAGTGCCTGGCATAGTAAGTGCTCAGCTTTTGGCAGCAGCCATAGGGAACACTGCTGCTGTTGCTGTCACCACTACTAATGTTACTTACTATGACTATTACTACTAATTCTGGGTTATGAAATCACATCTATTTTCCTAAACCAATCAGAATAACAGAGCAACATTACCTCTAGCACAGTCAGGTCCAAGGAATCCTGGGAAACAATGACAATGGCCAGAGATACACTCTCCATTTCCATTGCAATTGGTTGAACAGTCATCCATTATTTCTAGTAATACAGAGAAAAAGATAAAAAAAAAATGAACGAATCTCCAGGCTGTAGAGTCTTTATTTTTTTTTAAGTTGCAGGAACTCTGGACCTATGACAATTTTGCCCTTTGCTGTTTGTGGAGCACTTACTGCTCAAAATCACATATAAAGACATCTGTAAGATGTCACATGCAGTACAAAATTATAAAAAGGGCCCTGGGTTTGCTGAATTGGCCAATCAAGAGTGGAACCAAAAAACATCATTATCTCTAAAGCACATAAATGTTCTAGTTCAACTGTATTCTTAAGAGACATTCATGATAAAGCTAAAAAATGTACCAGGATTACAGGGCATTTCTCAAAAGCAAAACAGGCTTTAAAATGTAACACAGATGACTAAGTCTACTGTTTATTTTTCAAATTTAGGTTTTAGCAAATAAAGTTTCTTCTCTAGCAACTTATTTAATCTACTATCTCGACAGCTTAAATATGATATTCAGTATTTCATTTTCATTAATAAGTGACAATGGAAGGCTTTTAAAGTAAGTGTTCATATTAAATTCGCCACCACTAAAAGCATTAGAACCTAAGTATTTTGTTGAGAAATGCTTTCTGAACTGTAAATGCTTATCCGTTTTCTGCCACTAATTTCCTTTCAATCCATTCTTAGAGAAGAATAGATTTCAGATGAATTGAGATGGCTTTGAAGGTACCGATAGGTAGTTCTGGTGACATAAATATGTACCGTGCAACAGAACTTTTATAAGACTTACGGTAACTTCTCTGAAAATCTATAATATTATACAAATGTCGGTCTCTCTGACAATGAGGTGAAAAAATGTTTGTATTTTAAAATTGTGTTTGAGCACAATAATGATCAAATTCTAAGTCTGAACTATTATGGTACCTATGCTTTATTCTCGCAGGGTTTTTTTTTTGTGGTGTGTGTGTGTGTGTGTGTGTGTGTGTGTGTGTGTGTGTTATCGTCTCCTCATTACACCTTTCTATAAATTTCTCATACTCAGCATTCTTGGACTCTGAGTTTAGTGTTCTGGCCTATTAAACTCACACTTTTCTTGTGTACCATTTTTTCCCTTTTCAATCTAAATTACCTGCTTCACCAAGTTTCACTTGGATAAGCTATTTCTGATTAGAAGGAGAGATTCTAGGAGGTGGTCCTGATATCTTCCACTGAACAATAAGAGTGAGAATTTATAATGAGGGTCGAGAAATAGCATTTCTACAATTGTGGCCTGTGGATTACTTGTATGAGTAGATCACCTGGGGCACTTAAAATGGCGATGCCTGTGTTTCAGCTCTAGATCTACCAAACCTGCTTCAGAGGAATGCAGCCCAGTCATCTACATTCTGACAATCACCACATGAGAACATTGAGAACCAATGCTTTAAATAGTAACCTTGCATAGTTAGAGAACTTTGTTCTAAATGTTGCATTTTTGCCTTGAGAAGAATAAAAACAAGAAAAAGAAAGAGGTATCTAGTCCATTTGGGGGATTCTTAAAAGCTGAGAATGAATCCAGTGGCTGGATAGCCACCCTATTATCAATTGAAGATATTATTTGTCTAACCACTATGTGAACACATGCCTTTTGCGGGTTTATGCCAGTCTGGTCCCTCATCACAGTGTTAGAAAACTCAACTGGATAAGCAAATAACACCTGACATTCACTTAACCACACCTGGGCTGACTGAAATGTAGCATTCAGCAAAGAGCCAACTATTTTTAACTCATTAAAACACTAGTTATCATCAGAAAATCACTAATTTACTTGACAAGTAGTTATGAAAAGGCATAAAGAGACTTTTTATCATTCAGAGATGGAACAATTATTTATCTGTTTTCTACTTATCTAGCTTCCTTGTACCAAGCAGTAGTGCCACTTCTTAAATCTACATTTGAATTTCCCCCGTGCTGGATGGTTAGTAGAAGGCCATAGAGGAAGCTTTCAAAAATAAATATAGTTGAATTTAATTTCATACCAGATCCTATTGGAAACTTTATGGAAGCAGCCTTGTGGGAATGTAGCTCTTCTGGAAAAAATGTTTAATAAAGCTTGCTATCAAAATAAATAAAAATCCGTACATCTTATTGACTTATTTAAGAACTGTCCCTGAGCTCAAAGGGCTTTACAAAGCTTAACCCCAGCAATGCAAATGAGAAGAGAAGGCAATATAGGCTTTGAAGCTGCCACTTCCACTGGGTATCAAAGAGACATTGGAACAGCCGAGGGACTCCAGGAGGAAGATGGCTGCAGCAGGAACACATAAACAACTAGCCATGAAAAAAAATGTGTTTTTCTATTTATGTTGGCCTCCAGTAATCTTTGACTTCTATCTTTTAAATCTTACTTCAGAATTACTTCCTAGAGTCTGGTTTCTTAGAGGTGAGAATAATTTTGAAGTTCTATGTTTAAACCCTGTTCTTATGCTACAGTCAAAAGCCCCTTGATATTTGCATCTTCGCTGATGATAGGTTTTGTTTCTGGTAGTTATTCTCATGGGAGAAACTAAATGTAATGAATACTCTTATAGAATGAGTATAGTCTAAAGAGTATGGAATTTGGAATCAGACATACTGGTTCTCAAATTTCAATTTTGCCACTTGCTGTCTGTGAGACCTTGCCAAATTATTTCATCTTTTCAAGCCTCCATTCAGTTATTTGTAATATATGTATCACTATTCCTGAGCTATCTGGGTTGTGATGAGAATCAAACAAGATAACTGAGTGTAAAGCGTCTAGTACAGTGCTTGGGGCAGAGTGGCATTCCATAAATGCTATCTATTATCCTGCTACAGAGCAAGTTGCCTGAGATTAAGGGATACTGACAATGCTGCCTATACTACTGGAAAATAATATATAATAACTTAGGCCAGTGTTTGACCTATATTAGTCATTCAGTAAATGTTAGTTATTAATTGTCTTCATCCTTGTTAGTAGCAGACCAAATATAGTTGAGATCAATCAACTGATTCTAACATTATCATGAAATAGATAAATGAGCAGCGTTTAGAGCAAATTCATACAAATCTGACTTTGTTTAATCAAGTATATTGGCTTCTTTTTACTCTGATTAAGATAAACTTCAAAAACAAAAATAAAATGAGGAGGCTCATGCCTGTAATCCCAGCAATTTGGGAGGCTGAGGCGGGTGGATCATCTGAGGTCAGGAGTTTGAGAGCAGCCTGGCCAACATGGTGAAACCCCGTCTCTACTAAAAATACAAAAATTAGCTGGGAGTGGTGGCAGGCGCCTGTAATCCCAGCTACTCTGAAGGCTGAGGCAGGAAAATCGCTTGAACCCAGGAGGCGAAGGTTGCAGTGAGCCGAGATCGTGCCATTGCACTCCAGCCTGGGCGATGGAGAGAAACTGTCTCAAAAAAAAAAAAAAAGAAAGAGGAGAATTTAGGGTGAATGACTTACAAGCCTTTTGATTTTGGGAAAATTTACTTGAGTTTTCTTTAAGTGGAATGGTAGCAGAAACGTTTCTGTTGCTTCTAATTTTAAAAAGACAAGAGAAAAGTAAAGAGACTGACTTGCATTAAGCAAAGAGCAAATATGTTGTTGTATATGAAACTGACAGCTTGATATGTGGATGATATGAATTGTATCTCAAAGTTTAGGTTCTTTGGGAGAGGAAGTAAGGGACAGGAAAAAACCTCTAAGCATGTTTCTGGGTCTATTGATTTTTGGAAGGTTAATAGATCGGTTAGTGTTTTAACTTGAGCTTAAGAGTAAGAATAACAGGAAGACAGAAAGTCTTCACAAATATTTTATTTCTTCTAATTTATCTAATTTTTAGGAGAAACTCAACCTTTTATAACTCCTTGACATGCACATAATTAATATTAAGCCTCCACAGAAAAATGCCATGAAATATTCATCCATTGAACCTGCCCCACTGAGCCTGTCAATAGCAAAACAGTGACATGACTTAAAAATTTATTTTCTATTTTAACAAACAAATATTTTGTCTTTTGAAGATATAAGATCAGTGGAGTTTTTCTCTAGGGGAAACATCATCATTTCCATTGTATTGACTTTCTGATTACTTTAGAAGAAAGTTTTGATAATCTTACGGCTGAAATACCATTTTCTATTGACTCAAGGTCTTCAGCATCAAGTAAAAATAGAACATAATTGTTAAAAAGAGCAGATGGTATATCTATTAACAGTCAACACATCTTCCTAAACATATGGCTGAACAGGTTAACAAAAGGATAAAGTGGTGAGGATTGTATTGAAAACTGACAGCTGTAAAATATTTTCTTGTCTTTTAAAAGACATGTGTTTTAGGAAAATTCACACAATACGATACTGTGTCTATGAGTTGTTTATTTTCAGGACTCTAAAATTGCTAAGGAGCTCAGCTTTATTCACACAAAGGGTCACGAGGACTATTTATCCTAAAATGACAAAAGAGTGAGATGTCTGAAACTAATTAGGGTGAAAGTGAATGAGTATAGGCAGGCATCGCATTAAAAAGAACATGTTTTAAAAGGCGCTGAGCACACTGAAAGAGACATTGTGATGAATTTCAAACTAAAATATTCTATAAGAAAGGGCTTTGAATGTCTCAAGTTATTATCCTTAATATTCTTCTGTAAATAATCTTATGTTGTATTTTAAAGCCCTAATGCTTCTACAACCAGTTGTTCTAAAGAAGAACTGTACTGATACTAGTTTTTTCTATTTGAAAAAGGTATTCATTGCTTTTTAAAAATAACAGAACTTAAATTAACTTGCTTATTCCCTTTTTCACTGAAATTGTTCATCTACGTAGCCTTGGTAATAATATTACTAAGGTAATTATTCCTGTTGAGAGCACATAAAAAGATGTATGGCAAGTGTCCTAGCAGAGCAACAAATAAAGTAGCATTAAAAAAAATCTTAATCAGCATTTAAACAACATCAATGATAACAACAATATAAACTTTTATCATAGTAACTTTTCCTCAATAATGACTTCAACTCAAAGTGAGCAATAAGCTTAAATAACCCCCAGGACACTGTCATCACTGATTGTGTCTTTCTAGGGTTGAACTGTCAATTCAACATATTAGGCAAAGCAGCTTACCAATTGCTGTAGTTAACACGAATACTTGCTCCATCTTTTTTCCATCATTGTAAAATGCCAGATACCAAGGTCCTTGATCCATATACTCTATGAAACCTGTCTCCTGAAGCGAAGTTAAGATCAGGTTCCGAGGGGAGTGCTGTGTATCATCAGAGCCCTTGGAGTCCTGCTTGACCAGCTGTTTGCCATCCATTAGTTTTACAAAATCAAACTGGAACAAATACAAACATGAAGATGAGCCACTACTTTTTCTTCTAGACTGATAAACATCCCTAACTTCAAGCTGCCCTATTTCATACTTCTTTGCTTTGAAGTTGAGCAAATTGGAAGAGGAGGTTATCAATTTTTAAGTATATTTAGACTTGGCCAGGCACGGTGGCTCATGCCTGTAATCCCAACACTTTGGGAGGCGAGGACAGGAAGATCACTTGAGCCCAAGGGTTTGAGACCAGCCTGGGCAACAAATTTTATAAAAATTTTTAAAAGTTTTTTAAAGAGCATATTTAAACTCAAAAACATATTATTAATTATGAAGAAACCCTCACTGTAATTATAAATATTATAAACCTTTCAGTTTGAGAGTATTCAAAATAATTGTTTAAAAATGAATAAATAAAAAACAGAAAGAAATCTTGTTTAGTATTATGCAGGAGAATCCTGACATTTTACTAAAGCATCTGATAGAAGATACTTGAAAATGCACCTTCCACTCATAAATGTTACTGTGACCTTCTCTACAAATTAAAAACAGTTGTATAGTCTTTAAAATAAATAAATGAACAGTCAAAAATTTGAGAACATTCATCATAATTTACTACGTTTGTGGGTGACATATTTACATATTCAAAAGGCCCCTCCTCTCCATTTTTTCTAATCAGTTGACAAGGACCTGGCACATGTTTCCTTGAACATTTATTTTTTGAATCACATTTGAATGCATTCTAATTCCCTTTCTATTCTGGCCCAGAAGGTAAGGTTGTTTTTTAGTTTGTTTCTTTGTTTAACATGATCTCTTGACTAACTGAAGGTAAGGTTTTAACTACAGTCATATCTGTTGGGGAAAAAACAAGCCCCAGTGTTTGATTACTTTTTCTGCTTCTTAGATGAAGTAGTGCTCGAAATGGGTTCATGTGGGGAAAAAATAAGGAGAAGAAAATAAGAGAAATGAGATGTTTAAAGTTTATGGAAGGGCTATAAAAATCATAGAAGTTTTACACATTTAAGTTATTAACAACAGTAAAGAAAAATTTCTACCTGTAAGACAAAACCTAACTTTTCGACTAATTTCTCACTAATTTCTGATTAATATGCGTTCCTTCATTGGGAAAAGGGGACACAAATGTATGAAATCAGTGAAGGGACTGTGGGCAGTAAAGCTAAGCAAGATGAGAGGTCTGGGAAGCTCATGAATAGCCGGTTCCAGGAAGCAGAAGTCAAGTTTAAAGGGTTTGTCTTAAACTTTCTTTTCTGAATCTGCTCTGCTAAATGTTATTCCTTATTTCTCCATGTCATTTTTTTTTCATTAGTTTCAGTGTAATTATTCTGGATATTTATTCATGACAAATATTTTTCTGTCCTTACCTTTGACAACCACATATTTCATAAGTCACAAACCCTGAACTGTTCAACCCATCACCCTTGAAAAGGGTTTAAGAAAATACCTATAATATCAAATACCTGAGTATGTGTAGGTGGAATGTTTCTTCTGCCATAAATTCCCAGCAGAGAGTCCTTGGCTAAAGAAATATTGAACTTCAGATATATTGGATGGTGGATAGTAATCTGGAAACGCCAGAATAAACCAGGTGGAATGGTCTGCATGACCTGTGCACCAATGTCAACTTCTCCAGTGTCTATCGCCCGTCCCTTCTGAAACACTAGTTTTAAAGGTAGAGAAAATTACACACCATGTTAATCTTAATTTATAAAGCAATGGTTTTTAGCTTTTCAAGAACAGATATATCAAAATAACTTACTCAGCTTTTTCTTCCTCCCCACCCCATCTGTCTTTCAAGGCCTTGCCCAAATTAAATATCATCTAAGGAGCCTTCCCCAACCACCCACTATGTCAGTCTCTCTCTTCTCTTCAAACCCTATTGCATTTATTTCAATCAATTTCACTCCTTTTAACCATTATTTACTGAGTGCTGTCTTGGTAGCTGCAAGAGATACAAAGATGAGTAAGAGGCAGTTGTTGCTCTTAAGGAGCATTGAAAAGAGCAGGGAAAATAGGACAAGCACATATAACCTCACTGTAAAGAAAAATAAGCGCTCTGTGTATTTGAAAGAGGGAAAGTTATTTGGTTGGAGGATACTCCTCATGTCTAGCTATCTCTATCCTCTTTATCTTCTTGTATTTCTCCTTAGCACTTATCACCATCTAACATACTACATATTTTACTTATTTATTGTTTATTGTCTATTTTCCCTCAATAGAAAGTAAGCTCTGTGAGGACAAGCACTGTGGCTGTTTTATTCATTGGTTTATTCCCAGTACCTAGAACAATGTAGGCAACTGTAGGCAAAGAACATAGATGATACATATGTATTCATAGAACAAATGGATGAATGAGAAAAAGTTACTATGGGAAGTGGCACTGAAGATGAGCCTTAGAGGAGGACAAGGATTTCAAAAGAGTTATTGGGAAGAGTGGCGCACATGGAAAGGATGGCTTGAACTAAAAAGAGGAAAGAAACTGTAAAGCTAAGGTGTAGGGTATGCGTCTATAGAGAGGAGCAGTTGCAGTTAGGGCTGGAGGGAAGAAGGAAATCATGTTGTCTAGGGCCTAGAGGACCAGTCAAAAGGGTTTATTTAATAAAGGATAGAAAGCCATTAAAGGTTTTTCAGAAGAGGGAAGAGGTTTGGGTACATTAGAAAGGCTAATCTTGAGGCAGAGGTGGGACGAATTAGAGCAGACGGACACAAGAATGACATAGGAATTATGGGTGATTCAAGTGAAATGACATGAAGATCTAAATTTAGGGTATGCCCAAACAGCTCATATAGAAAAACTATATCTCAGTGAAAAATAATTTCGTGTGAATGGAAAGAAGGAGAAGATATGAGAGACAATGCTAAGGAAGATACTGCAGTAGAGATTCTCAAACTTTAATGCGTACAAGAAGGCAGTTTTTTAAAATACAATTCTGATTCAGTAGGTCCAAAGTCAGACATTTTTAACAAGTTCCCAAGTGATGCTCATGTCGCATGGTCTACAGCCCACACCCTGAGAAGCAAAGCTCTAGAGAACATTAAGTGTTGGGGCCAATGGAGGGTCAAAGCTAACCCCGTGATTGTGAGTTGGGGGATTTAGACAGTGGTAATAGCAAAAACAGGAGCTGGTCTGTGAGGGAGGATGTTGAGTTTGGGCAATCAGAGCTTTATTATTTATTGTCATATTTTCCAATGATTTCTGATGTGCCAGTTTAATATGTGTTTTCATGGAATTTTTTGTTTTGTGGTAATGGGGAGGGTAGGAATACAAGAGGAGGAGCAAGATTTAGTTTGCCTTGATTTTAAGCAAGGAGGGTTACATCTCAGGTGAGAAAGCTCAACTTGGCCTCATTTCACATCACCTTTATTTTTTTCAGCCATCAACTCCTTGTCCAGACCAAACACAGTTTTAAAACACACATGGTCTCTGTTCTTTGTGCTCACCCATTATAAAGTTAGCAGCCCATTAAGAAACACACCTGCAGTGGCTTTATTCCATGGCCAATGCCTTGCAGCTTTTAACTCCCAAAAATACCTCCATTATTGCTTTTTGTGTTAAGGCCAACAGTAATAACTATTTTAAGAATGTTCACTGTTAACTGTTAATAATAGATTTCAAATGCAATTTTGTACATAATTATGTATTACAGGACACATAATTTTGTGGAATTGACATTTATAATAAAATAGGCTCTTTGAAAAGATAAATGACCAACTGAGGACCTTATTTTTCACTGAAAGTTACTTTTTTCCATGTGAGACAGATCAATTTGGCCCCTAAAGTGTTGATTATACATTTAACTCTTAAGTCCTAGAGCTGACAATGTCTTCAATGAGCAGACAATTAACAGACCATGTTTATGTGGCACTTCTGTTCGCAAGTTAATGTTCAGTTTATTCAACTGCTATCCTCATTAGGGGCTTTTATCAATCTTAAAATGCATCATTTGGTTATGCAAACAATATTATAAATATAAAACAATTCAAAATGTTCTAGGTTTGACAAACACTGTTTTAAAGGTGCTAAGAATAGACTTTAATGAATAGATATTGTCATTTTTTAAAAATCTGAACAAAACTGGTTGATGGACATTAACCTTTATATTAAAACCTTACCAAATACTACACCATCTCTTTATTCTGCACTTTATAGCATCATATATTGCATAATGAAGCTACTTAAATGTTATTCAATAAATCAAAAGAAAGGAAGTTGTGTTGTTGGGCTTCTCTGTTTATTAGCAATTCTATGTATGTGGAGTACATATGCATAAGTTATGCATGAAAATAATTTTAAAAGAAGTTGATCTTATCCCTTGAAAGCTTCATTACAGCTAAGACAAGGCAGATGAACAGAGATGACAACATACGAATGAGCACGTGGACTGTAATTTAAATAAAAATAGGCAAAGCAAGCTAGTTGTGGTGATTTGGTATTAGAGAAGAGACATTCTCACAGCTTGCAGGTGGAAAATTTCTCAGCCTCTTACCTTTTAGAGTTTCATGCATCAGAAAGGAAGATATCTCCCTGTTAGCAATCTACACCACTAAATAGACTGCTCCATTTTATCATCTCTCAAAATTTGTTATAGACTATAATACAATAACTATGAATTCATTATTTAACTATTTTCCTTAATGTAGCCAAAAGGTGTGGCAAACTAAAGAGAAGGAAATTAAATGTAGAAAAACAATACAAAATAGTATTTTTTGAGGCCAGGTGTGGTGGCTCACGCCTGTAATCCCAGCACTTCGGGAGGCCAAGGCGGGTGGATAACCTGAAGTCAGGAGTTCGAGATCAGCCTGGCCAATATTGTAAAACCCTGTCTCCAGTTAAAAAAAAAAAAAAGGATTTTTTTTCCAAAAAATTCTGTATTAATATAGGTAAATGGAATCTATTTGGCCAAACTTAACACTGACTCTGATCCTTTGTTTGCAAATTGTCAACAGCAGAGATAGAATACAGCATCCAGGTACAATTTTATTTATTTTTGCAATATGCCTGTTCTAATTGGCATTTAATCTCTTATTTTACTAAAGCATACTGGAAAACCTAGGAAGACCATATTCTCCAGTTATAGAACACTTCCTTGCACAAATTTGAGATTAAATGCAGAGAGCCACAGAGCATATCAAGCTGTGCAGTACTGTAGTTATCACAGTCTCACCAATATCCACCAATTTAGTTTGAGCTAAACACTCTCTTTATAGGTTGCAACACAGGCATCAACTGCTGAGCAGGAAAAACCAATGGTAGACAGGCTGTGTTGAAGGAGGGCACACTAAGTGTTGGTAACTTAGTTCAAAAAGAAAAGGTCAAGATACTTGGAAGGTGAAAAAAAAAGGGGCCTGGAATTGGTGACAGACAATGTGTGCAGTGGCGGTATCACCTAAATCAAGATTCCATTATATCTAGACTCAGACACACACTTGAATACTAATTACATGATTACTAATGACATTGTTCATATAAAATAGGAGGTAAATAACTATATTCTGCACATATGTGTATATTTATTTTTTCTATTTAATATAGCTAGACGTGGTACATTCAATGATCCTATGCAAAACTCGGTTGAATATTGATAGAAGATAGTGAAACATGGTCATTAAAAAGATTCCACCATTAAATTTTAAGGTAAAAATGATCAAGTTAAAGGCTATGGTATAGCCCATAACAGCAATCTGAGTTGTATTTTAAAGACATTTGCAAGTTTCATAAAGTATCTAAGCTATGTTTTCCAAAGAGAAGAAATATATGCATTAAGAGCATATTTGTCCTTAACTTCACCCTATAACATGCTCAAAACCTTTAAAAGATATTGGTGTGTTTTTCAGCCAAATTAGACCTAGTGTGTGTCTCACGATATAAGTATCATCTTCTTTATGTTCCTCTAAATATAATACTTGTTTAACAGTAACAAGTCTTCGCAAATTTAGATTAGCAGTGCTTGGAGCAAAATGGGAGGTGGAACTAACCTCTTCCCTGTGATTAAATGCTTTAAAGGGTTCAAAGGGGTATAGCAAAAGCCATCTGAAAGGTAAGTGGAAAGCTACTGTTTCCATCTATGTAGCTTAATGTAATTTTCCTTACGTGAACTATCGAAGAGAAATATGTATTCAACTCTCAATTTTTCAGGGGTAGATTTTCTGGGTTATGGATTACACATGCTTTTGTATCCATTATATTACCCAAAAGTAGTCAAGAGAAAAAGAAAAGAATAAGCCTTGCGCCTAGTGGGAACTTGGTAAACACTGCTTGGATACATTAATAAATTAGTAATGTTGATAATTTTTTTGTTGATAGTAATTTTGATAATATATTTGACATTTTAGTCAAAATGTACAACTTTTTTATTACTCTCAACTATGTGATAGGTAGGTCATCATATAATTGTAAATGTCCAGTAAGTAGATGTCAAGAATTTACTGGTGAGAGGAAGAATTATAACTATTTACACACATAGGCCTTGGCAATTAACTGTGAATAAAATATGTTTGTAAATAAAATCCTCTGATATGACACTGATAATAGATAGCTCACTGTGTAGAAAAGTTAATTAACTAATCTTACAATTGAGAAATACATTACTTGTATAAGTGTAAACAATTATGTCCAAACACCAAAAGACTACAGATACCAGTACAGTAGCTTATTTAGTATTGCTTACATCTTCTCAGGTAGAAGTAAAATGGCATTGCTAAAATCTTATCCTTAATTAAAGGACTTATTTTGAGTTGCATTTTGACTCTGTATATCTGTTTTTGAAGCTATATCATTTAAAAGACACAATTCTCTATTTAGAAGGATTTCTTTAAATTTTGTTGTAAAAACTTCCACATTCCCAAAAACTTTAAAGTTTCACAGTTCTTCCGGTGTGGTCTATTGACCATTAGGTAGCATTCAGAAAAATGAGTTTCCAAACTTAAGGCTCTTGTGACTTGCTATACAATCTCACACGGTGTAATACAAATTACATTTGTAGACGTTTCTGTATACGGATTACAAATGGGTACATGAAGTAGCCAATTACTTTGACTTTTCTTGGTGAAAACTAAAATTCATATAAAGCACAAATGTATCATCAAGTTGTTACATATTCAAACATTTACTCAGACTCATGGGTCAAGGTGGAATAAAATATCTCTTGAAAGAAAATATTGCCAATTGCAAAAAATCCAAAGATTTATGAATAAATATGACTATATGCAATGAAAACTCCAAAATGAAATTAAGAAGAGAATGTCCATTTGTAATATCATTAAAAAGAATAAAATACTTAGGAATAATTCAGTAAAAGAAACTGTGAGATTTGTATACTGAGAAACTACAAGACATAATTGAAAGAAATTAAATATTTCCTAAATAAATGGAAAGATATCCTATGTTCATGGATCAAAAGACTTATTATTGTTAAGATGGCAGTACTTCCCAAATTGATTTACAGATTCAATGCAGTCCCTGTCAAAATTCCAACTCTCATTTTTTTTTTTAGAAATAGACAAGCTGATGCTAAAATTAATACGGAAATGCAAGGGACTCAGAATAACTAAAGCAATCTTTAAAAAGAACAAAATTGGAGGCCTCACACTTCCTGATTCAAAACTGATTACAAACCTACACTAATCAAGATAATGAGTACTGGCATTAGGATAGATATATAGATCAATGGAATACAACTGAGAATCTAGAAATGAAACCTCACATTTACGGTGAACTGATTTTCGACAAGGTCACCAAGACAATTCAATGGGGGAAAGAATAATACTTTCAACAAATGATACTGGAACAACTGGATATCCACATGCATAAGAATAAACGTGACCCCCTTCCTCATACCATATACAAAAAACAACTCAAAATGGATCAAATGCCTAAATGTAAGGGCTAAAGCTGTACAATTCTCAAATGAAAATACAGGCATAAATCTTTGTCACCTTGGATTTGTCAATAGTTTCTTAGACATGACATCAAAGCACAAATAACAAAGAAAAAAATACATAAATTGAATTGGGAGGCCGAGACGGGTGGATCACGAGGTCAGGAGATTGAGACCATCCTGGCTAACACGGTGAAACCCCGTCTCTAATAAAAATACAAAAAAATTAGCCAGGCGTGGTGGCGGGTGCCTGTAGTCCCAGCTACTCGGGAGGCTGAGGCAGGAGAATGGCGTGAACCCGGGAGGCAGAGGTTGCAGTGAGCCGAGATCGCACCACTGCACTCAAGCCTGGGCGACTGAGCTAGACTCCATCTCAAAAAAAAAAAAAAAATTAAAAACTTTTGTGCTTCAAAAGACACTATCAAGAAAGTGGAAAAGCAGCTCACAGAATGGGAGAAAACATTTGCAAATGATATATTGGATAAGGGCTTGTATCTATGGTATATTAAGGAGGCTTACAATGCAACAATAAAAAGTTAAATAATTGAAAAAAGAGCAAATGATCTGAATAGACATTTCTCCAAAGAAGACAGACTAATGACCAATAAGAACAGTAAATGAAGGTTAACATCATTATTCATCAGGGACATGCAAATAAAAACCACAATGAGATACCATTTTACACCCATTAGGATGGCTAAAATAAAAACAACAGACAATAACAAGTGTAAGGATGTGGAGAACTGGTATTCTCATACATTGCTGGTGGGAATGTAAAATGGTGCAGTTGCTTTGGAAAGCAGTTCATCAGTTGAAGAACTGTTAAACATAAAATGTTAAACACAGAATTACCATATGACCCCGTCATTCCACAACTTGGTGTATACTCCAAAGAATTAAAAACAGGTTTTCTAATAAAAACTTACACATGAATGTTCATAGAATCATTATTCACAATAGCCCAAAAGTGAAAATCCACAAAAGATCTATCAACTAATGAATGGATAAACAAAATTTGGTATACCTATATTATGGAATATTATTCAGCCATAAAAATGAAGTATTGATACATTGCTGTATATTATATGATTCTATATGAAATGTAGAAATAGGCAAATCTATAGAGACAGTAGATTAGTGGTTGCCAGGGGTTGGAAGGAGGTGGGGATATGGAGTGACAGTCAATGCCTATGAGGTTTCTTTCTGATGTGATGAAAATGTTCTAGAATTAAATATTGGTGATTGCTACACAACTCTGAATAGGGTAAAGATCTCTGAATTGCGCACTTTAAATTAGTGCACAATTATATTATGCTATATAAACTATATCTCAATAAAGCTGTCACAAAAATACAGTTAGATAGTGTGAATTGGCATAGCATATACACAAAAACCATCATGTACTGTCACAAGAGTTTTGATGTATTTCCAAGTGGTTTTAGAATGTTACCTGCTACCTAGAAGCTGAACTATCCCCTGGCCAGTATTTTAGAATGTGTGATTGGTAGTACACATCAGGGATGCCCATTTTCTATATTTCATACAATGTTAGATACTGTTATATGTCAGTTATCATTATCACATCATTCTTAACTTTGGATGGTGGCAGGATGGCTGATTATAGCTCAGTTAATCCAGTTCCCTCTCCTTTATTTTAGAATATAAGTCCCCAGAGGATTGAACATTCACATCTGTCTAAATTTTCGACAGCTACTCATTGGGCATTTAATAAAAACAATTATATGATGAACTACCCATGACATAGTTGAGAGTAATGAGGGAATGGCATATCTTGTACTAGTCCTCCAGACTTGCCATATTGCTATAGCCTTTGATTTCTACCTTTTAGGCATGCAGAAATCTTCAATTACATGAATTAAAACTTCTCACAGACAAAACCCATGTCAGAGAGTAATAATAATAATAATAGATGCTACCACACTTACTGTGTCCTCTTTTTCAGTTCCTATCTCTTATTTCTAAAATATCAAAATGCCTCTTTCATACTCAGTATGCCATCCAATTTGATGTCCCAGTTTATCTCTAAGGCTCCTCCCTCCTCTTCTCTCCTGCTTATGCTGGGACTTTGGTCTTTTTGCAATCTTCTTTCTTACTCATACTCGGTGTCTCCCTCTCTATTGGCTCCTCATTCTTTGTCTTCAAACAAACACAAGTCTCTCGCAGTGGCTCACGCCTGTAATCCCAGCGCTTTGGGAAGCTGAGACGGGCGGATCACAAGGTCAGGAGTCTGAGACCAGCCTGGCCAATATGGTGAAACCCTGTCTCTACTAAAGATACAAAAAATTAGCCGGGCGTGGTGGTGCGTGCCTGTAATCCCAGCTACTCAGGTGGCTGAGGCAGGAGAATTGCTTGAACCCGGGAGGTGGAGGTTGCAGTGAACCAAGATCGCGCCATTGCACTCCAGCCTGGACGACAGGGCGAGACTTCATCTCAGGAAAAAAAAAAAAAAATGTTTCTCTTCTTTTGAAAAATTTGTAAAAAAAACTAATAACATGACCCAACTGCCCTTTTGTCAAATTATCATACTGTTTATCTCCTTCCTTTCCTTGCTGAACTGTTTCTATCAGCTGCACTATTGTTTCATTATCCACTTACCACCTAGGCTATTACCATCTGCATTTCCCCCTTACCATTCGATTATTCCATTCTCCTAAAAATGTACTCCTCAAGATCACTAGGAGTGATTTTTCTTGTTTTCCAAGGTCTGGCGCAAACTACTTCTCCAGAAACAGTCGTATTTTAATCTTCTTTCTTTTTAAGCCTGTTAATCACCTAACCATCTTATTTTTATTTCTGTACAACAGTTTGTTGCATGTTGTTTGTATTGTATGTGTATGTATGCATGTTTCTTCCAGCTCTCCTATGTAACGGGAATCTGCTCAAGGGCAAGCACTATGTCTTCTGTTTTATTTGTTAGCTTTCCACAGTACTTAGTACAGTTAAAGTAGCAGCTTGGCTGATACAGGATTAAAAATTATGAGCTTCTGTGTTTCTGAATACTAAGAATTTCATTTTTGTTCCCTTGCTATTAGTTTAATAGAGCATCTGAGGTGGTCAGGTATGGTTTCTCTTTCAACTCAACTTTTTAACTGTTATTCTTCCCTCTCCTAGAACCAAGAAGAGAAGATGGTATCTGTGTATAGCTGTGGCTGACACTTTCAGTATAATTATAATGAAAATAGAAAATGACCATTAAAATGACTAAGGGAAAATGGAAGCTACAAGAAGAATACAGAAGTAAACGCAAGGACTCTTAATATTAGACATGTGTAGGCTAAAAAAGAATGTGTGATTATCATCTAGGAGATTACAAAAGTTACACGCAGGAAAAATGCAGATTTGTGCATTAAATTCTGGAACTGTAAAACTTAATAGTCAAAAGTAAACTTCAAGTAACTAGAATTACATTGGACTCCACAAAAAAGGCTAGTAAATGTTTAAACTTCCTTGAAAAGTAATACAGGTTCAAAGATATAAATGGATACTCAACAGAATTAAATATACACATGGCCGATAAACCTCTACAATGGACTAGCTCCTCCACAAAACTAAAATGTTGTAAAAATGTTATGGGAAGATCCCTTAGCTTTGAAAGGACTAGTCCAGGAGGATAAACATGGCATTCTATAGCATACCACTTAGTGACCCTGTCAGATGCAGACTGTTAGACTAGAGGGACCACAAGACAGACCTATTTCTTACTGCATCACAGGAAAGGTGTGTATTAGTTTTTTTTGGTTTTTTTTTTTTTTTAAGTAAAATGAGGATGAAAATGAAACAAGAATGAAACACTAAACATATATGACCAAGGACATTTAACGTGAATTTTTAATACAATAAATAAGTTTGTCTTTCAGCATAGGGAACCCTTTCCATAAATCTGTTTTAGAAGTCAAGTCTCCAGTATGCTTTAGGAAAGCTTTTGTTAAAACTGAAGTATATTGATAAAGTGATTTAATATAGTTGAAAACAAGCTGCAGCACTCTAGCTGGGCCCTCTGAAACCTTATGTGAGGGAAACATCTATATAGCATTATAGGAAACATTTACTGTAATTCGCCATCAATCTTTAAAAATAATACTGTTACACTCCCAACAATGTTGTCTTTGTTAGCGCATTACTTCTATTTTATTCATGTGGTTTGTTGTGCTTACATGAATTATTCCCAATTCTACCTCAATATCTTGGGCTATAAAATCCTTTAAATAAAAGATACTGAAACTATGGGTTGACTCAAAGGGCTGCTGAATATCCACATGTCCTATGAACCAATATTGCAGAACCACAGAACTATACTGCAGGACTGCGTTCCATCTGAATGCACAATGATTACCTGGGTGGGGTTGGTGCGGTTTTTTAGTTTGGTGCCACATAATGAATCTTTATCTACTGACTGGGTCTGTGAAATAAATATCTGCCAAACCTTAAGTAAATTAAAATTTAACCTGTTATTTCAGGTCCACAATTGGCATTGTATAAAATGTTCCAAGGCATTTATGCCTCAGATAAAGCAAAAAAAAAAAAAAAGCAAAACACACACATACACACACAAACACACCCCTCTTCTGGATAGGTCCACAATGAAAGGTGGCTGTAAACAGTACATTTTGCACTGTCATTTAGTTTTCAATTCCCAAGAGTACTTGTGGTGTGTGTGTGTGTATCTTTTGCTTTGTGGAGGAGGGAGAATGCTCGCTGAAAGGAGATCTTAGATGTGAAATATAAGATTTGCCAAGTACTCTTAAGGAAGAGTACAGTATTTGAACTGTATGCATTGAGATTTTTAATCAAGATAGCCGTTATTTAAACAAACTGGCTTTGAGAAAGGAATTTTTTTGAAAAATGAAAGAAAAAGCCCAAGGAAGGGTGCTAACAGTAAGGAGAAACTGGATCACAATCTCAGCTCTGCCTTTAGTTATGTCTATTGTCTATTGCGCAAGGCAAGTCATGTAACTTTCTTGTGTTTTCCTTTTCAACTATAAAACATGGGTAACACGGCTGGGCGTGGTGGCTCACGCTTGTAATCCCAGCACTTTGGGAGGCCGAGGCGGGCAGATCACCGGAGGTTGGGAGTTCGAGACCAGCCTGACCAACGTGAAGAAACCCTGTCTCCATTTAAAAAATTACAAAATTAGCCTGGCATGGTGGCACATGCCTCTAATCCTAGCTACTCGGGAGGCTGAGGCAGGAGAAGCGCTTGAACCCGGGAGGCGGAAGTTGCGGTGAGCCGAGATTGCGCCATTGCACTCCAGCCTGGGCAACAAGAGCAAAACTCCGTCTCAAAAAAAAAAGAAAAGGTAACAATAGCTGCCACAGAATAAAACTATTATGTGGATAAAAGACATTAAAGTATTTTACAATTGTAAATGCTAAGTGCAAGCTGTTAGTGTTATATACATGTCAAAACTCCAAACTTATAAGGTAGGAAACTGGGAATTAATTGTTTGAATTGCAACGGAATTCTCTGCAAGTATTTTAAATGGCAAATGTGGTTTTACAAACTTTATAGATATACATTTCAACCTCTTTCCAGGAGTATATCCCTTTTGCAAAAATAGGTCCACTTTTACTTGTATTGGCTCATTATTCTTCCTTAACTGCAGAATTTGAACACTAACGCATAGTGTGTACAGCTGAAAGGGATCTTACAGATAAGTTAGCCTTGTGTTTTGTCAAAGCCTTAGCAGCTGCTGAGAGAATAGAGGGCAAATAAAGCAAAGAGGAAGGGAACGGGAGTTTTGCCAGGAATCTGCCCCCTTCCCTCGCCATATCTGGAGAAACTTGGCTTTTATCTGTTTTCTATTTAAATTTGTAATTTCTGGGTAAGATTTAATTTGTAAAAAGGTTTTCATTGCCTGCTAGCCCCGCCTCTTCTCTGCCCCTAGAAACGGTTGAAAGCCAACTCCCTTATTTTTCAGATGGGAAACTGGAGCCTAGAGAGGTGAGGCAGTAGTCACTATTTGGTCTTGGCTAAAGCATCTTCATGACAGGCTATAAATTGTGTCATATCAATCAGCTGTATTTTGTTTACATGGTCGTATATTCAGCAGACACTGACTAGAAAAACGTCATTTTTTTTCAACTTTGTGGAGATAGATTGTGCAGGATGAATTTAAAAGAAATGCCACTTTCCCCCAAGGCCAGGCTTATGCAAAATTGTAATGGAGATAAAGGCTGCTTTTAGTATTCTTTAGTTCTCTCTTTCCCCACCCATCCTTGTTTGTTCCCAGTGTTCTATTTTGGCATCCAACCTGCAGGAATTCAATATCCTCAACTACCCAATAAATTTCATCTTCATTTATATTGCTACTGACAATACAAGACTTTACCTGAGCCCTAATGCTCCTGGAAAACAATTTTGCTTAAGAAATTCCCCAACCTTTTGTTTTCCGAAATTCTCCCACTTTTTTGTGTCCTGGGAAATGGCTTATGCAAAAAAACCGTAACAATGACAACAAACAAAGTCCAAACAAACACATACAAAACACCCTTCCCTAAATGACTTAAATAAAACTCTCTGTCCCTTCTTTCCCATGATTTCCCTAAGACTCACCTATAATTCCACCCCTGAAAAGACCAAACACAGACTTTTCCCCTATTGCCTGAACCCACTGAAAGGCCGTATACAGACCCTCCAATTTCCTATTCTTTGTCTCATGAATAATTAGTTGAGATTAGAACTGTCTGTTTCCCTGAAACTAGCTAGAAACAAAGATACACATTTCCTGTTCAGCTAACTGATACTTCCCCTGATTGCAACACGATCCCACCAGTAACTCATCTCACATGTAACCCATCTACCCCTTCCTAATAAGACCAAGACAAAACCTCCCTATTGCAATAGCCTGAATAAAATCAATTTTTTTACTTGTTCAGTTTTTCTGTGATACTTATTGAAAACCTTTTCAGAAATTTATATACTTAGTTTATCTTATACTATTACAATAACAGGTGAAAAATATAAAAAGTGAAACTCAGTACCTTCTCTCCTAGTCCCAGCTCTTTCTATGTGATCTCAACTTTTCTGGACCTAATTTTCTTAATTTCTAAATAAGGATATTGGATTTGATAATCTTTAAGATTTTAACATTCTAATTTATTGATAAATTACGTGGGGGTAGTTATTTTTAATTTTATTTATAGACATTATATAACTCAGGTCTAGGAATAAGTCTTTTATTTGTTCATATCCTCTGGTCTGTTTAAAGCAGTTGTTACATAATGTTTACTGGTTAAATAGTTATAGGCCAGGCACAGTGGCTCACGTCTGTAATCCCAGCACTTTGGGAGGCCGAGGCAGGTGGATCACTTGAGGTCAGGAGTTTGAGACTAGCCTGGCCAACATGGTGAAACCCCATCTCTACTAAAAATACAAAAATTAGCTGGATGTGGTGGTGGGCACCTGTAGTCCCAGCTACTCAGGAGGCTGAGGCAGGAGAATCACTTGAACCTGGGAGGCGGAGGTTGCAGTGAGCCGAGATTGCACCACTGTACTCCAACCTGGGCGACAGAGTGAGACTCCATCTCAAAAAAAAAAAAAAAATTATGACTAGTTTGTAAGACTCTAATGTAGTGAGGGACTATTTTGGTACAATACTTTCAATTTTATAAATATTTAATACTGACAACTGAGATTTTTCTGGTAGATTACAGTATGTGGTTGTGACTTATATCTGCTTATTGAAATTCTAGAGTGTTCGTAAATTTTTTAGCATACTAAATGTCTATAATCAAATACTCTTTTTCTTTCATTTGGATAACTAAGTGGTGAGAAAATTCTATTTTCTCATGAGAAGCAGATATATAATATATATATATATAACAACTGTTAATGGGAAACCAATTCCAGTAGAATTTGATGTTTCTTTAAAAAGTGCCATTCATCACCATTCTAACTGGTGTGAGATGGTATCTCACTGTGGTTTTGATTTGCATTTCTCTGATGGCCAGTGATGATGAACATTTTTTCATGTGTCTGTTGGCTGCATAAATGTCTTCTTTTGAGAAGTGTCTGTTCATATCCTTCACCTACTTTTTGATGGGGTTGTTTGTTTTTTTCTTGTAAATTTGTTTCAGTTCTTTGTAGATTCCGGATATTAGCCCTTTAGAATGGCGATCATTAAAATGTCAGGAAACAACAGGTGCTGGAGAGGATGTAGAGAAATAGAAACACTTTTACACTGTTGGTGGGACTGTAAACTAGTTCAACCATTGTGGAAGACAGTGTGGCGATTCCTCAAGGATCTAGAACTAGAAATACCATTTGACCCAGCCATCCCATTACTGGGTATATACCCAAAGGATTATAAATCATGCTGCTATAAAGACACATGCACACATATGTTTATTGCGGCACTGTTCACAATAGCAAAGACTTGGAACCAACCCAAATGTCCATCAATGATAGACTGGATTAAGAAAATGTGGCACATATACACCATGGAATACTATGCAGCCATAAAAAAGGATGAGTTCATGTCCTTTGTAGGCACATGGATGAAGCGGGAAACCGTCATTCTCAGCAAACTATCACAAGGACAAAAAACCAAACACCGCATGTTCTCACTCATAGGTGGGAATTGAACAATGAGAACACATGGACACAGGAAGGGGAACATCACACGCCGGGCCCTGTCATGGGGTGGGGGGAGTGGGGAGGGATAGCATTAGGAGATATACCTAATGTTAAATGACGAGTTAATGGGTGCAGCACAACAACATGGCACATGTATACATATGTAACAAATCTGCACGTTGTGCACATGTACCCTAGAACTTAAAGTATAATAAAAGAAAGTGCCATTCATCATTATCTGATGATGATAGTGGTAACAGTTTAAAAATAATAGGTTTTAGATTGGTGAGTAGAGACCAAACTTTAAAGAGAGAAAACACTTCAATCTCAAGAAGGTCATCATTCAGTGCAAAGTTCATACTGGTTTGAAAGCAGGTTCTATAGCACCTAACGGAATGTCAATGAAGTTCAAAAACCTCAAGGCGATTTTCCAATCTTTTGGTCCAATAATAACTGCTGCTAAATTAAGCAATGTGTCAGACACTGTGCTATATGCTTTATATCAATTGTTTAATTAACTCCTTACTATGACCATATGAGACAGGTACTATTATTATCACCCTTATTTTACAGATGAGGGTACTGGCTGGGCGAGGTTGTGTCAATTACTTGAGGTTGGAGAGATAATGATGGCACAGTTAGTATTTAAAGCCAGGTCTCTCTGACTCCAGAATCCAGGCTTTTAACCACAGTGCTATAATGCCCAATCTTCTAGGAGAGTAGAGAAAACAATTTAGAAAGAATGGTCTGGTTGTCAGTTTCATATTTTAGTGCATACAGTATCAGGACAAGCTTCTAGAGCTGTATTTATGGGACGTGTCTTATGTAGAAAATCATAAAAGGATACAACTGAACATTTGAAAATATCCTTCTACTGTATTATATCTTCTGCAAGGTTTGGATTAGTATACATATGGCATTAAAAAAAAGGAGCTATGTTTTTACTTGGTAAGTAACATGCAGTAAAGACCTAATACAGCAAAACCATGATGTGCAGTTATAGTTAAGGTTTTGTTCAGGCTTCCAGAAAAAGTCAGGTTAAGCTAGCAACTTGGTATATGAGGCATCAACCCATAAGGATTTTTCTTAATAAAGTATTTAATTGAAGTCGGTTTGCTCTGTTTGTTGTTATAATTGAGCAGAAACTTAAATCATTTTTCATTTATGAGACTTGTCACAACACATTAAAAATAGAGGTGAGTAGAATTTCTCTAAAATCTATCATGAATAGACTCTGGGACTTTGCTTTCATTGTGTAAAAAGTTTTTTGTGGTCTTCACAGATATTTCATATGAGGATTTTAGTACAGTGTAGAAGTTAAGAGACTGGACTCTGGAATCAGACCACCACTTACTAGCTCTGTGACACTGGGCAAGTTACTTAACCTCTCTGTGCCTCTGTTTCTCATTTGGACAATGGGGACCATAATGTGACCTTCATGATATAATCCACGTAAAGTTTCTGGAACAATTCTTGACACATGGTAATTTTAATTTAATTTTAGCCATCATCATCAACTTACTTTATGGAAAGGAATCAAAAGAGGTCTGAATTAGAATATAAAATCAAATATACTATAATGGCAACTATGTGATGACCTGCTGTCTTGCATGTTTCATTTTCCTCAGACAGATAAATTCTGATTTTTAGTGTGAATGGCAAGAAACCCTAGGCAGATAATACCAAATGATAGCTCTTGTACTTTCAGATATAAGGGGATAAAATAGCAGAAGAGAAGGTAAGGGAGAAAAAGCAGGTAAGGGAGATAAGGAAGAAAAATCTGAGCAGTAAGTGTGGCAGACTTTTTAATCTGCCACCTCTGGCCCCTCTACTCTCCTCAGCCACTCTCAGGAGTAACAGTGAAACTGCTGGGAAAGGTCACTCCAGGCTAGAAACAAGTATTTTTGAAATGAGAACATACAGCAAACTGCATCATGAATTGAAAACTAGAGCAAACCATAATATTTTCCTGAACCCTAAGCATTAATTTTTACTGAAGCATGGATTAAAGTTACCTTTTCAAAAGCAAACAAAAACAAGAGGAAACAAAACCCACAAACAACACCCTCCCCCCCCACGAAAGGAATTAAAAACACAAGGGAAGAGCAGTAACCCAAATAACTACTGTATTAAAAAATGATGTCTTAGTTGCAACTAATGAACCAAAACAAGACTGTGTTACCACCTGTATAAAATTGTAAGCTTCATGGAGGTAAGGTTTTGGTCATTCATTCATTTATTTATGTTTGGTCTCCAAAAATTACTCAGGATATTGCTGGCTATATATATTATTCTCAATTTCTACTGTTTAAATTGACTTCCTGGAATTTTACATGGCTCAAGTCCCTCTGTACTGAATCCTATTTCAATAAAAATATAAATTTCCAGCTATTTTCACTGCTTGTATATTAAGACTAAGATCATTCAGTGTGAATAAGATGTTGGGAGTGCTGGTACTGTGACATTTATTATAAATAAGTCAGGTAGTTCAAGCTCATGTTGGTTAAACTTAACAGTTCAGGACTCAAAGTGATTTTTTTTTTCTTTCTCCCAACTAGGAAGAATTCATGTTCCCAAACTAGAAAAAAATCATGTTATCCAACTTTGACATAAACATTCACCTTTACATTAAGCAGAAAAAGCTTTTTCGTATTACAAACAGAAGAAATTTCCATATACCCTTTGTAAAATGCTATATATAAATGCTGGGCTTGGACACAGAGAATGTAATCAAAATCCCACGTTGCTTCAGGGTAGTTATATGCGAAATGCAATTTCCATTGTATTGAAGCCTCCATTCTGTAAACATTTATCTATTTTCAAAATTGCCAACATATTTGAAAACTTTAATTGGTTTATACTCAAGGCACTGGAGACAAGGAAAATTTGCTTTCACAAGATATTTACATGCATTTATTCTGTCCACGTAGAGGACTTCTTTCAAGTGATCATGAAATTTAATGTGAAGTGAAACCATCCCAGCTACAGTTCTAATGACCAAATTAGAAGAAAAGTAATCAACAATCAATCATTTTGATCACTGTACCTTTTTTCTCTGATTTATCAGAAACTTTTCCTCCAATTGGAGAGTAAGTAGTGTCCATGGACTCGGTCCCCCTGTTCCCTTTGCTAACTCCATTTGCATACAGCTCTCCTTCAACTGGTTGCAACTGCCAAGTCAGGCCGAACAAATGCACTGCTGCAAGAGAACAAGCCATACATTAATTTATTCCAGACTCACTGAGAAAATCTCCAAGCCAGGTATCCCTTTGCACCTAAAAATGTTACGAACAGTTTTCTTTTAGTTAGGCCAAGTAACTGGGAGTTTATACCTATACATCATACATGTAGCTACTTACATGCTACTACACACATATAAGTGTTAACAGCTGTTAAAGTAGCTGTTGTTAACATTTTGAGGCTAAAGCTATCCCAATGATAGGATTAGAAATTGTAATCAACTATAGTACAATTAGACTTAACTTCTCACTGCTGTGACCCTTTCCTTTTCTATTCCCCTTAGTCATGTAACACTAGTTTCCATATGGAAACTATTACAGAGTAATGGTGGACAGATTATCATGAGAACATGGAAGACCTTCTCTATGGCTTCAATTCAGTTCAGCAAATATTTCCTGAATGCCTAGTATGAATAAAGCCCTATGATAGTTGCTGCAGGTGTTAAATTGTAGATGCTTATTAGGGTGGGATTTGGTAGTAATACCAGGATAAAATAATATTATGCAGAATGATTGACATAAGACAGGTTTAAATTGCTATCAGAAGATTAAAAAGTACCCAGTGTTGGTCACTGTGCAGGAAGATGGGCACTCTCATACACTCCTGATGAGAGGATAAAAATACAGTGACCTTTTTTGGAGGGCAATGTGGCACCATTTATTAAATGAACTTAAAATCTGATTTACCCTTTGAGCTAACAATTTAATTTCTGTGAATTAACTATGAATGTTGCCAAAGTACAATGCTGTCTATTGTAACATCTGAAAACAATATTAGAAAGTTATGATCAATCTAAATATTCATCAAGAGGGGATTAATCAAATAACTGATGAGACAGTAAATAATACAAGATTATGCAGCTGCTAAAAATCATGTTGCAGAAGACCATGCAATGGCATGGGAAATATTCATAAGGTATCAAATGAAAAATATTAGGCTACTAAACATTATAAATAGTGTGATCTGAAGTGTGTGTGTTTGTGTATGTGTGCACATGTTCATGTCCGGAGAAAAAAAGGTTTGGAAGAATATATAGCAACATGTTAACAGCATGGGAAGCTTACAGAGAATTTTTATTTTTTTTTATGATTTCTGTGTTTTCCATATTTTTTTTACAATGAACATGTGTAACATTTGCCATCTGTGAAAAAGAAAGCTTTGGTTTAAAGGAACAGGAGGTTAAAATAGGTTGGGCTGATCAAGAATAATTTTTGAAGGAAGTGGGAGTAGATATAGACTTTGAAGGATGTGTAGGGCTTTGACAGGTGACAACAATTGGTGGGGAGAAGGGACAGGGCTGAACAAAATATGACTTTGTAAAGTACATGATGTATCTGAGGCAAAAGAAGTTGCTGGGGTTCACTGGAGCTTATCTATGTGCTGGTGCTAGTGGAAGTTAACACCAGAAAGGAAGATTAGAGCCATATTGTGGAGCACACTGGTGCCACACTTATACATTTGGATTCAACTTATTAGGCAACGGAGAGGCATTTCTATTTTTTGACAGGTTGAGTGATATGATCAGAATTTTTCGGATGATTAATTTGATAGTGGGGAGCAAGCACTGAAGGTTTTTAGGCAAATAACTGATATAATAAAAACATCTTTTGCAGAAAGATAAATCCAGCAGTAGTATGGAGAAGAATGAATTGGAGACCTAAAGGTTTGGCAAATAAATCAATTGGGATGGCATTGCAATAATTTAGGAAAGAAGTAATTAGTGCCCCAATTAGAGTAGTGTCACAGGAGTGTCTCAGTTATTTGCAGTGGGAATGCAAAGAAGGAGATTTCTTAAGGAGAAATTGCATAAATGGCATTTCAGGATTTGGCAAGAAGTTTCTTTCTCTCTCTCTCTCCCTCTCTCTCTCTTTCTCTGTCTCTGTGTGTGTTTGTATATACATTCATGCATGTGTATAGGTGTGCTGAGGGAGGGCGTAGAAAAAAGTGAGAGAAAGGAGGGAGGAATCCAAAATGGTTAAGGTTTTGAGTCTAACTGAAACAATGGTGGAACCATTAATAGAGTTAGAGAATTCTTTATTAGTCTAGCACTTGCCACAAATAGTTGGTACTGGATTTGTGTTTTGTTGATTGATGACTATTTGAATATGTGGCTTGAGACAGGATGAGAAGATGCAAGGAATGCAATGAATTCAGCCTTTGGGGCTGTTGGGTTTCTGGGACTGATGGGCCCTCCAGATAGTGAATGCTAACTATAGGAGGTTTGAAGTTCTGGAGGATATTAGAGCTAGAAAAAGAATGAAAAGTCATATATGCACAGAGGCAATAGTTGAAGTTGTGAGAGTGAATGAAGTCACTGAAGGGAGAGAATGTTAGGAGAAAACAGTTCCTAGGGCAAAAAGCTGGAGAAACCTCTTGTTTGTTTTCTCATTGCATTTTTCAACATCAACCAAATCCTACCAAAAGGCAAAAAAAAAAAAAAAAAAAAAAGTGAATCTGCTCATAAGCCATTTCATATTTCTCTTTGTGTTCCTAGGTGAACTGAAAGGGGCTAATTAGTATGTGTAACACTCATGTATAGTATTTGAGTTAGTGACCGAGAACAGAGAAGGATAGCCTATTTAAAAATCATTCATCCACTTTTAGTTGGAGCTAAAGAGATTTCTAACACCTACTTCCTAATTTATCCTTAAAACTTTTAAGCATTTAATTGGTTTCTACCCTTTTCTTTGGATTAAGGCCAGTGCTGCCTGATGAATTTCTCTTGCAATTATTGGAAATAATTTTAACTCAAAGGATAGTGGTTCTGAGTAAGGTATGGTATGGCACATTAATAAAGCTATATTAGTGACATCCTTGAGATTTCCTTGCCAATGGACTCTAGTTTAACACACCTGTTCCAATTAGAGGTATTTTTCCGTTTTACAGAAAATTTGGTCTACTCTGCCTCCCAAATAATTTGAATATGATGGATAGTAGGAGCTATATTGAAAATGTGTTTCATTCCCTGGGTTCAATTACTTTTGTGAAATTAGATGGACCATATGTAACAAAAGGAATAGTAGTTCTCATTTAGAAGACTAAGGGGGCTATTTTATATACTTTAAGTTGAGCCAGTTTCCTGGCGGCACTTGAAAATGCGAGAAAATGCATGTGGTGAGATTCACTTCAAAATATATAAGGTAAGGATTAATTTTTCACCATCGAATGAAATGGACTGCTTCCAGCCAATCAAGACAGATAAAGAGGTATGGGCACATTTAGTAGAACACTCTTTGAGAGCAGTGAAGCTTTGTAATTCTTTGAACTTACTATATCTTTCCCAGGGAACAAGCTGTTTGTAATATATGTTTGTGTGAATATATAATGAAAGTTAATTATTTGCTACAGACCACAGACAGGTATCATGGCAAGGCTACTGGCCTTTTATTTCTTCCAAACATAGGTACTGGCCAACCAAAATGGCTATCAGATATAAACAACTAATACAGTCTAACCAGTGTGTACACACTGGCTGAATGTCAGCTTTAGATGCAGTATAAAGACAGCTTCCTTAGTTTCTAGTGGATTCCCATCCAGATTTATGCTATGTGTTTAGAGCCACACTGTTTAGGTGAGTCCCCCAAACCCAAGAATAGACATTATGAGCCAATTGGCTAGAATAAGGGTAAACTTAGTAATGAACAAACAGGGCAATATTAAGTCATATTCACATGTTGATTCAACAAATACTTTTTTAAGTGCCTACTTTAAACCAGGCACTGTTTTTTTTTTTTTCTGAGTTTACAGCAGCAAAAACATAAAAAAACCTCTACCCTCCCAGAACTTACATGAGAGGGTAGTGGGTTAAGACAGGCAAATAAAAAATACATGATATAAAATATAAGATAGAATACAACGTTATGGGAACAAACCAAAAAACAAAAAACAACAAATAAACAAGATAACGTTGGGTAGTTATAATAAGTGCTATGAAGGTAAAAATAGGTAAGGGTGGTCAGAGAAGGCCTCTTGGAGGAGGTAACATTTGAACCAAGATTAGAATGAAGTGAAGCCATTGTGACTATCTAGTGGAAGAACCTTCCAGGCAGACAAAACAGAATTTATAGAAAGCCCTGAAGTCTTACATGAAGTGTGTGAGAAATACTAAGGAGCCCAGTGTGAGCTTAGTCAGAAAGGCAAAGAGTGGTAGGAACACTCATACACATAAGTCCTGAACCCATAATCTTGTTACCTCAGTACACTAGCCAACTTTGCAAGCTGGTCACCAACAAATAAGAATTAGAAAGTAATAAACCTAAAATCTCACATACCAGAATATATACCTCCAAATGAGCACTGCTGGTTGAAGTAGATGTAATATAAGCACTCTTGACTGTAAGCAAGGTCAAAGTTACTGTTCCCTAAGGCATATATATATATATACTCAATGAATGGAGATGGATGCTACCCAGATCTCTGAGGGAGTACCCATCCTGTTATTTGCATTTCACTGAAATTCAATGGTTGGACAGAATGTTTATGTCTACTCAAATATTCCAGGAATGGTGTATTTTCAGCAGATTAAAAATGGCAGTCCCTAATGCTCTTTTAGCAAATGTTCCCTGGTGCTGAGCCCTGTACATTTTACAATTATTCTCCTTCCTTTTCTATCCAATTGCAAAGAGCTGTGCTCTAAAATTATAAATTCATTACAAAGTTCAGGTAATGAATGGATTGTCTTGGCTCTCCTCAATTCCAAATTCAATCAAGCACCTTGGAACTCAAGGTAGGCTGACCCCATGTACAGAAGCTCTTCCTCTTCTTAACTTACACATTTCTGTAGCAACCTCCAAGTCTCTCTGCAGTTTTCTTTCTGCATACTGTTAGAATGTTGGACTATGTTTCTCATAAATAAGACTGGTGGTCTCTAGCAACATTTATAATCAATAATCCTTTCCCATCCCACTCTCTTTCAAGAGGCACTCATTGACTCAAAAAAAAAAAAAAAATCCCACAGGAATGCGTCAGAAGTAAATGTGGGAAATACATGCTGAATAACTTAGGCCTACGCTATCCAATATGGTAGCCACTCATCACATGTGTCTGTTGCACACTTGAAGTGTGGCTAGTCAGAGTTGAAGACTTGATATAAAAGAAAAAATATAAAAGATCACATTAATATTTTTATATTATTTACACATTGAAATGATAATATTTTGGATATATCAGGTTAAATAAAATATTTATTTAAATTAATTTCACCTGTTTCTTACTTTTTTAATATGGCTACTATAAAACTTTAAATTACATATATGGTTCACAATTATTTCTGTTGAGCAGTGATGATCTTGGACTACCTACATTTCACAAAGAGATATGATGTTTCTCTTTTAGCACCCTATCATAGAATCTACCATACTATATTAAAGATATCTGTTCACATGTCTGTCTCATCATTATTAAGCACTCCAAAGGCAGGAACAATGCCTTCTGTATTTTTCTGTTCCTGCTACCTAACTCTGTGATTGGTAGTCAGGAAGTACTCTTCATTGCTGATAGGAGTGTACAGTGGTAAAGTGGCTTTGGAAGACAATGTTGATATCTATCACTATTTAAATTGAGAATATTCCTTGACCAAGGAATTCTACTTCTAGGAGTCTGTACTAAAGAAATAATCACATGTGGGGCATAAAGGGGCATGTGCAAGGAAATTCGCCATTGCATTGTTAATATATTGACTTTATTAATGTAGTTAAAAATTAGAACAACCAATATACCCATCTATGGAAGAGTGGTACACGCTTACTATGAAATCCTTTATAAGAATTAAAAGGACTGATACTGAGAAATTATCAGATTGAAGGAAACTAAGGAGACATGATGACTAAATACAATATGGGGATCTAGAAAGAATCCTGTAACAGAAAAGACTGTGGAAAAACTGGAGAACTCTGAATTAAACTCTAAGTTTAGTTAATAGCCTCATACCAATGTTAATGTCTTAGTTTTAGTAATTGTACTATGTGCAAGATGCTAATATTGGGAGAAGCTCAGTGACAGGAATACAGTGATTCTGTGCTATATTTGTAACTTTTCTGTAAGTCTAAAATTATTTCAAAATAAAAAGCCAAAAAGAGAGAGAAAAAGGACTGATCAAGTGATATGCTGGAGCTGGCTTATACTGGTTTACAAAAGCCAACTGTGCACATCTCTTCCCAATTCCACCTCCAATGACTTTATATTGGCAGTTGAAATTGACCATGGCGGGTGTATTTACATCCTGGGAATTAGGAAATGTGGCAGATCAAGGCTTTTTGGGCCAGAGAGCTTGTTGTTAAACATTTATCAACACATCACTGGATGATCTGTATGTACTGAAATGAAACAAGCTCTAAGATTTTATGAAAAATATTGTAGAACAATGCATATTCTACGATCTGGTTTAAGTAGAAAATATGTATTTATATATATCTACATTTTTTAAATGCATAGAAAGAGACCTGAAAAATGAATACCAAACTATTGATGTTTAGAGTAGGGAGCTGTGAAAACCAAAAGGATACTTTGACATTTTCATAGTATTGTTAGAATCTTTTACAATGATAATGTATTCATGTATTATTATATAATTTTAAAATACCAGGTGCTCAACAAACCTTTGTTAAGCTGAATGAATAGTTTCATTGTTTTATTCTATCTCTTTTATTGCTGTTTTCTGTCTAAAATTGGGCTTTTCAAAACATTTCAAAGCAGCAGAACCATTCAGCAATTAAATATGAACAGTTCCCAGATACATAAAACAGATAAAACAGAATTTGGCTGACAGGGATTGGCTGTCCAAAAGATCCAAATAATATAGTTTGAAATCTAGTGGCCTACATAATTATCTTCAAAATATCTGAATAAGGAAAATTTGGGTGTTGGGAAGAATTCCTTTTAGGTATTTAAATTTATTGAAATATCTTTATAGTGCTACTGTCAGGAGACAGGACCCCTTTTCATGTTATTATGTATCTTTTGGGGTTTTGTGTCCACTCTCTTACAGGTAATTTTTGAATACACCTAACAATAAATAGGGCTTTGATAATAAATATACAAGTTAACCTTGAAATTATAAGACTTTTAAGACAAATGTAACTTTGCTTTCAAGGAATTCATCTTGCACCTTGAAATGCAAAGATATTCAGCTAGGGGTGTTACATTTATTTGTTGCAAGAATTTTGGGTTTTTATTTTCTAAATCCACTAAATAAACCTATTTAGAAAGTTTGAAACCTATCTTACAAATAAAGTCCTGACCATTATGGATCATGTCCTGCTTCACAGCATGCCAAGACAAAAGTATATAATATTTTATAAGATACTTTGTTTTCCCTTTTTGTCAGCATTCTCCCCCTACTAGTTCCCTTCATGTTTCTTCAGGCTAGGGAATGCTACAGCTGTTGTACTTTACTTCCAAGGCTTGTCAAAACTACAGATCTGCTTGTATGTTGGACAGTTCCCTTCCTGAAATATATACGAAGTACATTACCCAGATGGTGACCCCTGATGACTTCAGGCTTTCAACTAACTCCCGTGGGAAGCAATTTCACCAGACCGATACTTCAGTGGCCATGATGTGAGACTAGATGCTTCTGCAATAAGGAATATCACTGCAAAAATAAATGCTACTTGAATTAAATGCAGTGACTGCCAACATTACAGAAACCAGGTTATCTTCCCATCTTAAAATAAATTCCATTTTTATTACATTAAACATCAAATTGGCATATGAGTGAACTATAGCCCTTTGATAAATTACCTTCAGATCTGAATTTTATCCTGATAATAACCATATTACATGCAGGATTGAAAACTATTTTCAGAGAAGCATTTTTCAAGAACTAAATTAAAGAAGTAATGCATGTTTATTTATGGTATCTACTATTGCCTCAGCAGTTTCATTCAACTTTTCTCTTTTTTTCCTAGGGCTATACATATACATTTTATACTAAAAATATTATTTGTGCTTGCACTACATCATGAACATAAATAAAACATACTTAAATGTTTCTTTTTAAAGCAATTTAAATGTAGTCAGTATGGTTTTGAGGTCTCTTTCAAACATTTTTGAAAACCCGAAAAGCTGTTGTGTTGTATATAGGTAGAATTCCCTTTGAAAGAAAGAACTTCGCTAATTAAAAGAAAAAAAACAAAAGGCATTTTAACTTGAACTGTTTTACAAAACACATTTTGCAAGTCTGCCATGATGAAACATTAAAATTAAATGCCAATTAAGAAAAGATTGAGATAGTATAACAGAGCAATGAGGACACCTTTTTTGTTGCTCCACGTGTTTGAATCCCTACTTTTCCTCTCCTAAATGAAATGAATTATTCTCTATTGCAGCATGCTTTTTTCTTTTGCCTTAGTATGGTGCTAGTTTTATCCAATACTCAGGATGGAAAAGATCCTATCAGAGTAATAAATCATTTTAATATCCCAGTTCTGTATTATATTATCTTAAAACTTTCATTTACTACGTATTTTATATTTTCCATTCCAAGACTACAGCAATATTTATAAATAACATGTCTAGTTAGGTATCTTATCACAAGTTTAATATATGATCTCCATTTGCAGTTGCATAACGGGCCCATCTGTGTATTCCTTATCAGACAGACACAATTATTTAGTGGTTTCATCTCAAGTCACAGCACCAATAAGTGCTCTCCATAACTCAAATCTTATTTATTTTTGTATTATTATTTGCTTTGTGGAGTCAGGAAGAATAAGCAGCATAATGATGGGATAAATTTAAAAAACAGTTTAATGAATAATGTAGCAAAAATATAAATTTAGACATGAATCAGTACTTTTAATTCTTCTTTAAAATTTTATTTTTTTTCTATTTTACTTCATTTTCTGCTCAACTAATTCTCCCTTTCTCTATGGTCCAAATCACTGCCAATCACTTCTTCATTATTGATGATGGGAGTTTCTTAGATTCCTAAATATTCTCCTACTCTCTTTCCTGGTTTGAGTACTTATTGGCAATAGTAACCAGGTTCTTTTAAAAAGACCCAAATAAAACTTGTGACTATAGAGAGTAAGAAATAGACATACACAGCTATCTCTTCCTCTTACCCATTTGACCTGTATATTATTTAAATTTTTAAAATAGAAATGTATTCATTGATTTATATCCACAACCTCTGGTAGCTGATACTTTGAAACTCACTTTTCTGAGTTAGCATCATGTAATCATAGCCATAAATATGTGGTATGTGTCCTTCTGCAAACTTTTAGATATTGGAATTTTAAAAACCCTGTGATTAACTTATTATTCACAGTTAACGTTAAGGAGCAGGGCTTATAGAAGGCTGGGAAGACAGGATATGATAGAGAAGATGGAAAACGATGAGTGATGAAAAACTATGAAACCTTCTTATCTGCCTTATAAGATGTGAACAGATGAGGAGGTAGAGAGAGTGAAGTGGTGATTATAAGGACCCAGTTTTTTCTGGGTTTTCTGAAGTGACACCATGACAGTGTTCTTCTGAAAGAGTCACTAATGTATTATTAAAATGGGGTTGATTCATGATCCGGATCCTCAAGTCTTCTCCTTTAATGCAGTAATTATTTGTTGGCTGGATCCTATGTATTAGACATTGTCCTAGTTGCTGAGGATACAACACTTACTGTTTGGTTGCAAAAAGAACTGGCCCTGTTGGGGATTTCACTCTGTGTAAAGGGAGGCAGTTGTCATATGGTATAATAAAGAGCAGGGACTCTGGAGCCAAGGTTTCTTGGTTCAGATCTCAACTCTGCTGCTAACTAGTGTGTGTAATAATCTTGGGTAAGTTATTCTCTGCCTCTCAGTACCTTCACCATAAAATGTGCACAATAACAACATCTGCATAAGGTTGTTGTGAACACTAAATGAGTCAGTATATGTAAAGTACCTAGAAAAAAATGCCTGGCACATACTAAATGCCCAATAAAGGTTAGCAATCATTATTAAGCCTGTTTAATTGATCCCTTTACAAAACCATCCTGGAAGTGGAGAAAGGTAGAAAGTCATTGACTCATTGAATTCTCTACTTTCCTGCCCTAGGAGATGATTGTGTAGTTGTGATTCTCTGAAGAGAGTAATATAGAGGGCCTCCGGTCTTTGAGAGAACTTCAGCTGCCATCTTCACACAGCTGTAGAGTTAAAACAAAAACCTCACCTAATTTCCTGATTCCAAATCCTTGACTTAATATACAACAGACATTCATTTATGTTCCCATCCCCATCAACATCCCCCAAAGCTGCAAATTTCTTTAATTTCCTTTCCTCTATCATCAGGGCACTGGGGATCTGGAAGTTGTAGGTTTTGGGTTTTCTTGGTAAAAGGATTCCAGAAATTAGAGCATCCCTAAGATTTTAAAAGGTATCATCATTTCTTAGTAGAGTACACTTTTTATAAAGGCTAGCATAAAGCAGTTAGAGTCTCATTTTATGAATAATAACTGATAATTCTCACGTAGCTATATAGTATGAAATGGGTCCCAAGAAAACTTTCAGCTGAGTTACCCAGCACAAGTATGCAATCCTGGGTGATGGATTCTACTCTATCAAATTGATCTGCACAAGTAAGGGAATCTGTCTGCAACAATAAAATCATGCTATGTTAGAGCTCAAAAAGACCACAGAGTAATCCAGTATGGTTTAGAAAGGAGGGGGCCAGTACATTTAAAGTGAAGAAGCCTGGAAAACACTACCTCAGCTGGGTTATCATCAATGATAGCATGTACATTATGGCACAGACACCTGATATGATGCAATGATAATGGCACCTCTGTGGTCTTCCTCACCAAAAGCATACTGCCAGTTTAAACATAAGCACAACATCAGCAAAACCCAAATTGAAGGACATTAAAAAAACAACCTGGCCAGTGCTACTCAAAATTGTCAATGTCATCTAGGTCAGAAAACTGTTATAGACCATGGGAAGATAGGAAAACATGACACGATGTAATATCCTATTTTGAATTGGATCCTGGAAAAGAATAACTGGTGACATCCAAATGAAGTGTCAAATGCAGTTAACAGTAATTATTGATGTTCATTTCCTAGTTGTGACAAATGTACCATGGTGATATAGGACGTTGACAATAGAAGAAACTATGACAGCCTTTGTACTATCTAAAAAATATATATGAGAAACTAAATGAGGAGTATATGGTAATTCTCTGTACTATCTTTGCAACTTTTCTGTAAGTCTAAAAGTGTTCTACAATTAAAAGGATATTTTGGAAAGAACACACCACACACAAGCCATTTGCCTCAATCTCCTCATTTTACAGAAGAGGAAAATAACACCTAGAGAAAGGAAATGCTTTGCACCTAGGACACAGAGAGCTGACACTAGGACCCTATTTTTCTACCTCAGTCTTGTTTCACCCAACCACACTGATTCAGTCTTACGTAAGGCCAAGAGAATACGTAATCCATTTCTTCTTTTCAATGACATTTAGTACTGAAGTAATTTGACTGGAATATCAGACTAATGAGGCCAATGTTATAGGTTAAGTTTTTATTCCAACCCGTTACTTTTGCATAGGGAAAAATTCCACTATTTGTCATAGCCTGATTATTCAAGCTATTTTTTCCATCAATCTCAGGTAAGTACATAAGAGAGAAATGGGAACTCTGTAAAAACCCTCCAATTCAAAATACATGTACATCTGCAAAATCTTTTTATAATGACACTGAAATTTTATTGAATTACTGGGTCACATGTAGCTGAAGTAAAATACACTGTATGTATTTTCTACTGGTTCTACAATCTTTTCTCTTGTTTACTTCAATCTTCTTAGCATTTTTGTCAAAACGGATCACTTTGTTGTCCTAAGCTTTGCTCACTATTTTTGAAAAAGATGCAAGTTTCTCTTTAAAGAAAAGGTAGGCAGTGGGAAGTTAACTCAATTTCATATCACCCCTGAAAAGGAGTCAAAATTTTTTTTAATGTTTCCTGAAATGCTTTACCATGATATCAATAGATGTGGGAAAATAATATGGCAGTATTTTAGTTTCATTATTTTTGTATGGTTTGAAACTGTAATTTTGGATTTTAAACAATGTTAAAATATGCAGTTTATGTTAAAATCTTTAATATATAAAATTTCTTATAAATCAATAAATATCAGCTGCACCTTTCAATAGAAACATGGACAAAAGACATCAATAGGCAATTCACAAAAAAGAAATGCAAATTAACAGAGACAATTTAAAATATTCAACCATAGTGGTAATTTTAAAATGCAAATTAGAGGAGTGATGGCAACAATATGGCAGAATAGGCATTTCCAGTGCTTGCTCCCTCATGGAAACATCAACTTGAACAATCATTCAGGCTAAAAAATTCCTTCACAAGTGCTAAGGAATTCAGGTGAGAGATTACAGTATCTGGTGGAACACAGACATAAAAAAAGATGCATTGAAGAGTGTAAGAAGAATAGTTTAGCATTACCTGCAATACTACTCTCCCAGGCTTACACAACACAG
This sequence comes from Pan troglodytes, assembly GCF_028858775.2. NCBI lineage: Eukaryota > Metazoa > Chordata > Mammalia > Primates > Hominidae > Pan > Pan troglodytes. The sequence continues at coordinate 122,185,947 of NC_072421.2, forward strand.
TGTGGAGAGAAATACCTTCCATGTGGCAGAAGAGAGTGAAGTAAACACCTAACTTCACTGTAGAACCCAGCACCATGCCCACCCCAGGGAACCCTGGTGCCAGGCTGGCACCCAATGACCAAGCTTATAGGCCTACCCTAGTGATAGGCAAGGCCTCAAGGCCTGAGACTCCAGGCTGGTCCACATAGACCCAAGCTCCAGGCCAACCACTAAACATGGCTGGTCCCTGTGGCTCCAGGCTTTAGGCTAGCTCCAATGGACTCAGGCTCCCACCCCAGTATCAGGCTGGTTCCCACGGATCTGACCTTTAGTAAAGCCACTGCCAACCCAAGATCCAAATTCATCATAGCACAAGGATGGCCCTTATAGCCCTAAGCTGCATTCATTCTTCATGGCCCAAGGGTTTAGGCCTACCCCAGGGCCAGGCCATCTTCCATGGCCCCAGGTACCAGTCTGGCACTGGTGAACCCAAGCTCCAGGCTCAACCATCATTACTGACCCAGGAACCAGGGTGCCATTACTGACCCATGCACCAGGCTTACCAGCCCAAGGATTTCAGCAAAGCCAACCCAGAGACCTTCCCTGCTGGTCCACACAGAATCCCTGGACAAGCTGACAGGTGAAGAGCTTCTCCTGGTGAAGCCAGTCTTTAATGACTGGAGAAAGTGCCAATGCCACAAGGATCATGAATAATCAGGGAAACGTGACATCACCAAAGGGAAAGCAAAAAACAAACAACAACAACAACAACAACAACAAAGCACCTGTAACCAACCCTAAAAAAATGGATAGCTATAAAATGCCTGAAAAATAATTCAAAATAATTAACTTAAAGAAGCTCAGTGAACTACAAGTTCAGTGAGCTACAAGAGAACACAGATAGACAAGTGAATAAAATCAGAAAACAGCACATAAGAAATACGAGAAGCTCAACAAAGAAATAGAAGCCATAAAAAAAAAAAATCCAGAGCTGAAAAACACAATGACTGAACTGAAAAATTCCATCAACAGCTTCAACAATAGTCAGCGAAGCAAAAGAAAGAATCAATGAGCTCAAAGGTAGGTCATCTGAAATTACTCAGTAGGAGGAACAAAAGGAAGGACAAATGAAAAAGAGTGAAGAAAGCTTATAGTCTCTTCAAGCAAATCTGTTTTTTTTTTTTTTTTTTGAGATGGAGTTTTGCTCTTGTTGCCCAGGCTGGAGTACAATGGCATGATCTTGGCTCACTACAACCTCTGCCTCCTGGGTTCAAGCAATTCTCCTGCCTCAGCCTCCTGAGTAGCTAGGATTACAGGGATGTTCCACCATGCCCGGCTAATTTTGTATTTTTAGTAGAGACAGAGTTTCTCCATGTTGGTCAGGCTAGTCTCGAACTCCCAACCTCAGGTGATCTGCCCGCCTTGGCCTCCCAAAGTACTGGGATTACAGGCGTGAGCCACCATGCCTGGCCTCAAGCAAACCTGTATACACATTATGGAAGTCCTGAAAGAGCAAATAATGAGAAATGTGTGGAAAGATTATTTAAAGAAATAATGACTGAAAACTTCCCAAATCTGAAGAAGGAAATGAAAATCCAGATGCAAGAAGCCCAAAGAACCCAAAATAGAAATAGATTGAACATAAAGAGATATATACTGAGATATTATAATGAAATTCACACAAGTTAACAACAAAAGAGAATTTTGAAAACAGCAAGAGAAAAGTGGCCTATCATATACAGAGAACCTTCAAAGGAATATAAGTGGATTTCTCGGCAGAAACTCTGCAGGCTAGGAGAGAGAGGGGTGATATAGCCAAAGTATTAAAAAAGAAAACCCTACCAACTGAGAATAGTATAACTGGCAAAGCTGTTCTTCAGAAATTCAGGAGAAATAAAGGCCTTTCCAGACAAACAAAAGCTAAGGGAATTCATCACCATTAGATCTGCTATTCAAGAAATGCTAAAGGGTGTTTTTCAACCTGAAAATAAAGGATGCTAACTAACAACTAAAATAAATATTAAAACATACAAAAGCATAAAATTCAGAGCTTGATTCAGCCATTCGACAATATATACATATTTTAAAACAATATATTGCTTATCCCTGATGAACATTGATGCAAAAATCCTCAATAAAATATTGGCAAACCAAATCCAGCAGCACATAAAAAAGCTTATCCATCACGATCAAGTCAGTTTCATCCCTGTGATGCAAGGCTGGTTCAATAAATGCAAATCAATAAATGTAATCCATCACATAAACAGAACCAATGACAAAAACCATGTGATTATCTCAATAGATGCAGAAAAGGCCTTCAATAAAATTCAACATCCCTTCATGTTAAAAACTCTCAATAAACTAGGTATTGATGGAATATACCTCAAAATAGTAAAAGCTATTTATGACAAATCCACAGCCAATAACATACTAAATGGGCAAAAGCTGGAAGCATTCCCTTTGAAAACCGACACAAGACAAGGATGCCCTCTCTCACCACTCCTATTCAACACAGTATTGGAAGTTCTGGCAGGGCAAGCAGGCAAGAGAAAGAAATAAAGCATATTTAAATAGGAAGAGAGGAAGTCAAATTGTCTCTGTTTGTGGACATGATCCTATATTTAGAAAACCTCATCGTCTCAGCCCCAAAACTCCTTAAGCTGATAAGCAACTTCAGCAAAGTCTCAGGATACAAAATCAATGTGCAAAAATCACAAGCATTCCATATGAAACCAAAAAAGAGCCCATATAGCCACGACAATCCTAAGCAAAAAGAACAACGCTGGAGGCATCATGCTACCTGACTTCAAACTATACTACAAGAAACCAGCATGGTATCAAAACAGACATATAGACCAATGGAACAGAATGGAGACCTCAGAAATAAGACCACATATCTACAACCATCTGATCTTCGACAAATCTCACAAAAACAAGCAATGGGGAAAGGATTCCCTATTTAATGAATAGTGCTGGGAAAACTGGCTAGCCATATGCAGAAAACTGAAACTGGACCCCTTCCTTATGCTTTAAAACTTTAACTCAAGATGGATTGAAGACTTAAAAGTAAAACCCCAAACCATAAAAACCCTAAAAGAAAATTTAGGCAATACCATTCAGGACATAGGCATGGACAAAGATTTTATGATGAAATCGCCAAAAGCAATTGCAACAAAAGCTAAAATTGACAAATGGGATCTAATTAAACTATAGATCTTCTGCACAGCACAAGAAACTATCATCAGAGTGAACAGGCAACTTACAGAATGGGAGAAAATTTTTGCAATCTACCCATCTGACAAAGGTCTAATATCCAGAATTCACAAGGAATTTAAACGAATTTAAAGAAAAAAACAACCCCATCAAAAAGTGGGCAAAGGACATGAACAAACACTTCTTAAAAGAGACAAAGCAAGACACAGAAAGACAAATACTACATGATCTAGCGCACATGTGGAATCTAAAAATGTCAGACTCATAGAAGCAGAGAGTAGCGTGGTGGCTGTCAAGGACTGGGGGTAGGGAAAGTAGGGAGCTGATGCTCAAAGGGTCCAAAGTTTCAGTTACACAGGATTAGTAAATTCTCGAAATCTAATGTATAGCATGCTGGCTATAGTTAATAATGTATACTTCAAGATTCCTCTCCACTCCTCTCCTCTCCTCTCCTCTCTTCTCTTCTCATAGCATGCTGGCTATAGTTAATAATAATGTATACTTCAAGATTCCTCTCCTCTCCTCTCCTCTCCCTTCTCTTCTCTTTTCTCCCTTCCCTTCCTTTCCCTTCCCTTCCCTTCCCTTCCCTTTTTTTTCTTTTCTTTTCTTTCTTTTGTCCAGGCTGACATGCCTGGGATGTCGGCTCACTGCAACCTCCACCTCCCAGGTTCAAGCGATTCTTCTGCCTTAGCCTCCCAAGTAGCTGGGATTACAGGAGTTTTCTTTTATTTTATTTTTCTTTTATTTTTTTAAAAAGTACAATTTCCATTTTATTTTTCTCCAGAGAGTAGTTTTCCTTCAGTCTGTAAGGACTCAGCTCCTTACAGGGGCCTTGGTTGGGGCCATGGGGAAGAACCCACAGGTCTAAATAGCGGTAGGGGTGTTTAGTCCTTGCAGGCTTCACAAGATCAATTCCTGACTACCTTGCTGTGAATGGCACAATTCGCACAGCAATATAGCTTCACATACAGCTTGGAAAACACTGTGAGCATTGAGGGCTCACTTCAGAAATGTCCCTCACTGCTGTGGCCTCTGCTATGTTTTTAATGACAAACTTCTTAATAGCCTTATTCCTGGGCATGCATTGAGCACAGTTCTTGCAGCGAACAGGCTGCAAGCGAATGGCATGACCATTGTTCCTTCTTTCCTTTGGCATTTTGGAAGCAAGGATCCTACTTGAACATTTCTAAGAGAGTGGATCTTAAATGCTCTCATCACCGAACAATAAAAGGCAACTATGAGGGTGTTAGACATATGAATTAATTTGATTATAGTAATCATTTCACAGTGTATACTGTATGAAAACATCACATTGCATACCTTAAATATACACAATTTTTGTCATTTATACCTCAATATACCTCAATAAATATGGAAGGAAAATGCAAACTAAGACACTGAAATACCCTTTTGCCTATCAAAATGGCTTCTTTTCTTTTTTATAAATGATGATGTCAAAAGTTTTCCAGAGTTCAGAGGAACGAACACCCTCACATACTGCTGGTAGTGTAAAGTGTTGCAAAAATGTTTGGACAAATTGGCAATATATATCCAAAGTGTTGGATTTTTTAAAAAATATTTTTATCAAGCCATTTAATGTTTAGAAATTTATGGTAAGAAAAAGGTCTGAATAGATTTAAAACATTGGTATTCAGCATATTGTATATAATAGCAAGATTTTGAAAATTACTCAAATGTCCAACAAATGGGATCAGTTAGACAAATGACTATATACAATAGAAGATCGTGTTGCCATTAAGAATATTACAGAAAATATTTCATGATAGAGAAAAATGTTTACAAAGCAAGCGCAATAAAGCAGTATATAATATGAGCTCCATTTTAGAGGCTGTTTAGTGTAATAAGTGAGGGCACAGGCTCTTTTTGTATCAGACAGATTCGAAGAGTAATGGCTCTTCTATTTATTAGCTATGTGATCTTGTGCAAGCTCCTAAGCTCTCTGAGTCTCAGTTTTCCTATATGTAAAGTAGAAATAATACAATACGCCCTCCTTATCAGTGAGGAATATGTTCCAAGACCCCTAATGGATGGATGAAACCACGGATAGTACCAAGCTCTACATATACTATGTTTTTTTTCCTATGTGTACATGCCTAGGATAACGTTTAATTTATAAATTAAAAAGATGAACAATAATAACAAAATAGAACAAGTATAACAACATACCATGATAAAAGCTATGTGAATGTGGTCTCTCTCTCAAAATATCTTATTGTATGTCATATTTTCAGACCATAGTTGACCATGGGTAACTGAAATTGTAGGAAGCAAAACTGTGGATAAGGCAGTACTATTGTAATACCTAATTTGGATGAGACTATGATTATGCATAAAGGGACCTACATGAGTTAAAGTAGAACACATGCCTATTTCTAGAAATTAAATGATTAATTTTTCCATATTACAAATACTAAATTCTTTTTGTTGTTGTTCAGTGTATAATCAATTACCACCATTCTTCTTTCTGACACTCAAATTTGGCCAAGGGGAATCCCTTCAAGTTGGCTCCTGTGTCATTTTGGCATCCTGAACACTTCCTTGCTTTCTAGCACAAGATATCCCAGGCTTACCTTATACTTACTTTCCCTGCCACAGACCTAGAAACAGCCAATCCTTCAAGGAGATTTTGGTAGGAAATGTGTTTAGAAATCAAAGTTTGGGTATAAGGTGTATTAATTACTACTGAGGTGTTATTGCTTTTAAGTCCTTTCAGAGGACAGACTAGGAATATACAAACAAATAAAAAAATTTTTAGATTCTATAACCTGCTTTGTTCGTGTGTGTGTGTGTGTGTGTGTGTGTGTATACACACATATATCTATCTGGATTGCTATAGTTTGGATGTTTGACCCTCCAGATCTCAGGTTGAAATTGGATTCCAAATGTTGAAGGTGGGGCCTAATGGAAAGTGTTTGAGTCATGTGAGTGGATTCCTCATAAATGGTTTCGTGCTATCCTGGCAGTAATAAGTGAGTTCTCTTCTTGTTCTACTAGCTCTTGCAAGTGCTGGTTGTTAAAAAGAGCCTGGCACCTCCCTCTTCTCTCTCTTGCCTTGTGATCTCTGCACACACTGGCTCCCCTTCTCCTTCCACGATGAGTGGAAGGGCTTTGAGGCCCTCACCAGATGCAGATCCTGTGCTATGCTTCTTGTAAAGCCTGCAGAACCATGAGCCAAATAAACTTCTTTTCTTTATAAATTACCTAGCCTCAGGCATTCCTTTATAGCAACACAAACAAAGACATGCATATATGCAGTTTAAAAGCACAAGCTCATATATATATATATATCCCCAATTCTAATCCAACACTTCAGAGTTCTTCTTTCTCATTCCATATTTTTATTTCCTTTTCCACACAATGAACCTTGTTCCCAGTAACATCAATATATTTACCTGTTTGCTTATCCTATAAGATGCACAAAACAGTATTGGAATTATTATAGCAAAACCATTACTAGAAATGAGCCTACTAAGTAAAGTTCAAATTTTGTGTTTTTGTCCTTAGAATATATTCCCCTGAGGGTATACAGTTAGAGTTATGTATTCAAAATAATGACTCTTCTTAAACTCTTAAAATTTGAGACAAAGAAGAGAAAAAGAAAATGGAAAAAAAGGCAAGAGATATGAGCACACAGGTAACAAAAAAGATCCTTAAAAATATGAAAAGATAGCCAACCTTACTTTTTCTTAAGAGAAAAACAAAAGAAAACTACACTAAGATGTCATTTCTAACCTGTCAAACTGACGATTCAAAAGCTTGCAGCACAGTTTGATGGCAATGTCCGTGGAGACGTAAACACGTTCATACATTGCTGGTGGGTGTACAAAATGGCTCAATCATTATCAAAAAGATTCATGAAAAGTTGCCACTTACAGTTTTTTTACAACTTTCCTCTGTTTCAATAGTTATTTCTCCTCATTTCTTACTTTGTATATATTTCCCCTTTTCTCTTGATTTCAGATTATTTGTGGTCTGCCTACTTGTTAATTTTTAACACTGTTTTATCTATCTTTCTATTATTTTTGTTTCCTATTCCATTAATTTCTGCTATATCTTTCTTATTTCCTTTCTTGTGTTTTCTTTTTATTTTATTGATTTTTCAGATTTGTTTTCTTTCATTTTATTGATGTGAATTTTCATCTTATACAAGGTTTAATAGTATTTTAACATGTGGTGTGTTCATTATAATTTTTTCTTAGCTATTTTAAAATTTTATGTTTTATTTCCCCTTATACACAAGAATTGTTTAAAATTAAAAAAAATTACAGATAGAAGGGCTTTTCTGGTATTTAAATATTCTTATTAATTTGTACGTTCATTTCACCATGATCTGGTAATGATGTTTGTATTGTTTCTAACTTATGAAACTCACTGAGTTGTTACCTAATATTTGCTGAAATTTTGTGAATGTTTTATGAAACCTTGAGAAGAAGGTGTATTCTCTAATATCAGGGTGTTAAGTTCAATACATAGCCATGGGATCTATCTTGACTAAATATTCTCCCTTATAAGTGGGAGCTAAACATTGAGTACACATGTTCACAAAGAAGGGAGAAAGAGACACCGGGACCTACTTGAGGGTGGAGAGTGGAGGAAGATGAGGATCGAAAAACTACCTATCAGGTACTATGCTTATTACCTGGGTGACAAAATAATCTGTATATCAAACTCCCTTGACACAAAATTTACTTATAGAACAAACCTGCACATGTACCCCTGAAACTAAAAGTTAAAATATTATTAAAAATTACTATTATAATACATTAAAAAGGATCTATCTTACTGATTTTGCTTTCTTAGGTCTTCTCCTATATATTTACTATGTTTTTGTCCACCTGACATGTCTTGAACTGAAAGTGGTGGGTCAAAATTTCCTAATCTAGTAGGGCTTATGAGTACAGTATTCTCTGAGTTCTTGCATGTTTAAAGTATTTTTCTAGATCCTTAATAATTAAAGAATAACTGGTTTGAATAAAATCCTTGGCTCATACTCTTTCTTGAGTTATTTGAAAATTCTGGCCGGGCACGGTGGCTCATGCCTGTAATCCCAGCACTTTGGGAGTCTGAGGCGGGCGGATCACCTGAGGTCGGAAGTTCGAGACCAGCCTTACCAACATGGAGAAGCCCCGTCTCTACTAAAAATACAAAAAATTAGCCGGGCGTGGTGATGCATGCCTGTAATTCCAGTTACTCGGGAGGCTGAGGCAGGAGAATCACTTGAACTCGGGAGGTGGAGGTTGCAGTGAGCCAAGATCATGCCATTGCACTCCAGCCTGGGCGACAAGAGTGAAACTCCATCTCAAAAAAAAAAAAAAAAGAAAAAAGAAAGAAAGAAAGAAAATGCTGCTCTACTCTTACCTTGCTTTGTCTGTTGTCAAGATGTCTAATGCCAATCTGATTTTCTTTCTTTTACAAATGACTCCTCCCACTACAAGGCCCAGAGATGATTATAAATAATAATTGAAGTTTAATATTTTTAGTAGCACATGACTTGGAGTTGATAGTTTTGAGTCAGTTTTTGAAGGTACTTGGAGGTAATTCCAAGGTATTAAAGGTTGTGCCCTTCAATACTTACAGTCAGGCCTATTATTTCTGGAAAATTTTCTTTGATTATAGTTTTAAATATTAGTTTTATTTCATTGTTTTGTTTTTCTTCTTTGGGAACCATTAATATAATTATATGTAGTTTGTATTTATTTGACTATCTTCTACAGCAATTATTTTCTCTGATCTTTTCTTAAACTTCTTTCTTTATTTCAATTTCGTTCCCTTTGCTATTCAAGTGCCTTTCATCATTGCATCTTTTTCATTTTAATATCTTTTCTCCCTTCGTCATCAGTCAGTATAGTATTCATTTTCACGATGGGTTTATCTTTTTCTTCAATTTATTCCCTGAGTTTAGTCAACTCTCATTTTGTACATTTCTGTTCTGAGTTTTTAACTTTATCATTTGAGCCTTTTTCATATCTTCAAATGTTTGTTTAAGGCTTATTAGGACTGAGATGTTTTATTGCTGTTTTTTTCTGCTTTGGGGTTGGCTATTAGAAGTTTTTTTTTAATCAAATGAAATGATTAATTCTTATTTTCTAGTTCCTTCTTATAGAGCTTTGTGTAGGTGTTGTCTCCCTTTTATGTTCATTCTGAAATATTTTAGTTTCCTGGACCAGTAATAGGAGTTGTATGTAAATAGGAATCAGGAGTTTGGTGACTTGTTAGATTACTAGAATTATTAGTTCTTATTAAAGTGTAGCTTTTAAAAATCAATAATGGCTTTTGGATAGGGGGTTTGGTAGGTCGCTTAATTTTGTGATTCACTTTTATTTTTGCTGTATCCTGAAATTATACCTCTTGCTTTCTTTTTTCTCTTCACCACCAAGCCTCCAAAGGACATCTCTTCCAAGTTAATGCCCCCATGCCCTCAGAGGTTGTGCCTTCCCAAGGCTACCAACTTTACTTCTGTGAACTTTAAAGTACACTCCTTTCCATTTTCAGTAGCCATTGCTCTCATATGCCAGGTCTGAGATTGTTCAGACAGTTTTTTAATGGGAGTAATTCTTCTTTTTAATGGGAGTAATTTGATCAAGTCTGCCATAGCTGGGCCCTAGCTCTCATGTCTTCTTTTCCATTTAGCCTCTATCTGACTCTCAGTCCTGGCATGGGCTACAGAGACAACTCTGTGTAATTTGGGTGCTTATTTCTCTACCTATGTGTAATCTGAAGTTTGTAGAATTATCTATCTCCTATTTATGTTATTGAGTGGGTTACAGGTGGTTTTACTTGCTTCCCTTCTGCATTTGAATTTCTTTTTGAATAAGGGAATGGAGAGATTTGGATTTAAAAGGCCAATGTTACCCTATGGGAACCCAGAACTCACTGTTAATATTTATTTTTACGTTTATATAATACATATGCAGACACACATACCTGAACATTGTGTACCCAGTATCTATAACACATTGATTTGAAACAAGTCTCTAATAATGGGTATGAAATATAATTTTACTGCGTGCTGTTCTTTACGTTCAGTTCCATGCATCTATGAGAGAGTCATCCATGGTTAGGGCCATGATTTGTAACTGTGGATAAATCCAGATGTACTAACAGGGTGACTGTGTTGTATTCTTAGGCATGTTTTCCTGCCCTTCACATAATTTCTCCACCTGGATTTTTAAGGCTTGGAAATTCATAGTGAGTATCTCACTTCTTTGGCTTAAAGTAGTGATGGCAAATATATTTCAACTTCTGAGTTGACTCTAATTGCAGAACCTAGACTTTTTTAGAATTAACACTTTGTCTCCTGATAAAGTGCAAATTACGTAACGGAGATATAATACACTTATCTTTGTTATAGCCATTTATACCTCAGTGTGAGTTATTTTATTATGTGGCTTCAGGCTTAGATATCTACATAGAAGGAAGGCAGATAATATAAAAGAGTGAAGAGGGTAGGATGGGTATTCGATGGACTGGAGCGTTCATGGTCCTATTTAGCCCCAGTTAATGGTTCTCATACTATTTTTGCCACAACAAAGACTGAAATAATCCTTGACACATAGTAGGTACTCAATAAATGCATGGGGAAATGGGAGAATGCAGGGCCAGGGATGACAGATCTATTTTTAAAGAGAAACAAGACATTTTATGTAAAACCTTCTTGACCTAAGATTCAATTCTGAATTCAGGTTTTGTTAGGGAGTAGAAGACAGGACTAAGTTCCTGATTTGGGGAGGGAAACACAAAGGGAGATTGAGACTATGGGTTTTGGTAATGAAACAGAACAGAACTGAACTGACAGATTGAAATAGTAACTGAACCCATGACCTCAGCCTCATTAGCGAGAACGCTACTGAGGCAGTCAGTGAGTAATCCAAATATTTTTATTTCTTTCCTACCTACTCAAATCACAAAAGACATATGCACTGTAATTGCCTATAAAAAAAGAACTATATTCTTTAATTTGCTATGCATGCTAACAATGAATTATGCTTCTTTTAGGCCAAAATATGTCCCTACCACTTGACTCCACAGTCTTCATTTTTTGAAAGTCTATTTAACTGTGATTGCCCATTGAACCTCTTATTTTTAAAATTGAGGGATTTTTTTTCCTTCCAGTTAATGGGTTATACATTTAATAGTTCATTGATTCAAAAGACTAGATTGTTGCCTATCAGCAAAAAGATTTATATGATGGCTAACCCAAGTTATATAATGGCAGAATTTGTTCAGAGAAACCAAACTAAAAACATACAGAGGCAGGAAAAGAAACCAAAGATACTAATGGTTTGTTTGGGTTTTGTACAATCTTAGAACAGGCTGTGTTTTAGGCATGACAAAGAAAGGATCTATTTGTACCATCTGGCTTTCAATACTCCCACAGTCTCCTATGTTGGTAAATCTTAAGTAGTGCTATCTCCACAACATTCTATGAGATAATATTGGAGCATGTGCTATTATAGCCTGGAGTAGCATTGAATATTTCCAGTCCTTTACATTTTCCCACTGGTATAAGAACTTTCACCTCCAAAGAGCCAAATAGTTCAACTAGGTTCAAAAGTCATCTGATTCTTCAACTACTTATGGACTGATTGAGGCTAGATTTACCACTACAATCAGACATTTAAAAAGAAAACCTTCTTGACTCTCTGCTAGGTGGTACAAAAACCAGCGAACTATTTGTTAGCTTCAGAGGATTAGGGTTCAATAGGTTTCTATGTCTGGAGGTAGCACATGATCTTTAACAAAACCACTCCATTTCAAAAATTTCCACTTTCTTTCATAGTGCAATATACTTGTTCCTAGTTTCTTGACAGCTGGTATCTCTCTCTCTCTCTCCTCTCTCTCTTAAGCATTGTACAACTAGTATTGGCTTAGCTGCTTGTTATGAGTAAAATCCAAAATCTTTTATCTGCTCTCTTTATTTAATATTATTTTCATTTAACTCCATAATTTTATTAGTTAATTCTGCAAAGTATTTGTGGATATGATATATATAAAAGACTGCATTATTGTTATTTGCCATATTTAATATCTATGCTTAATTAAAATTAAAGTTCAAAACCAAAGGAAATGTAGATTCATAAGTGAACAAAGGGCAAAACTGAATTAAGACCGTTGAAAAATGGGCTATTTGATTTAATGAAACCTATGACTACCAAAGAGCGAAGTCTTTGTCTGTGTAGCACAGAATGGTTGCAGTCAAAAATCACATTTCTATTCATTTTTGACCAGAGCCGCAGCTAGTTTATCTGAGAGCTCAATCACCTCCTCTGGTATTCTATGTATATATGCTAGCCTACAGTTCCCTGATCATTTGATCAGGAAAGCTCCTTTAATATGAGCTAAATGAAATAGAAGCAAGAGTGCTTTTCAAAGTGCCAGATCATATATCTTTTCTTCCTGTTAAGAATTTCCCATTGTCACATCCAACCCAATAATCAAACATTTGTGAGGCCCTTCCTTAGAAACTCTTGACTAAGCAATTACCCTGGAAGTTAACTACAACACAGTACATAAGGTCTATGTTAATTAGACTGGCAACGCTTTGATGAGGCTTTGACGAGTAGAAAATTACAGTGGGCCATCTTGGATCCTCTTAATTTGTTCATTACTGTCCCATAGAGAGGAGTAGGAGCCCCAAGGAAGGTGTTCCTGAGAAGTTACACTGTAATCTGAAATTCCACGTGGGTCTTGCCTGTATGGAGGATCCAATACAAACTAGTGCTATTATTTAAATGCTATCTGTACTTTGGTGTAATTTGTTAATGGGCTTGTAAGTCTACCCAGGAAAGACTACTTTGTGGGATCATACCTAGACAAGAATCTAGCCTTCCATGAACAAATGACTTAGTCTTAGTACTTCTTTATTGCCCTTAAAAATTACTGAAGATGCCAAAGAGCTTTTGGTGACATGAGTTATATCTATATTAGAAATTAAAATGGATAATTTTTAAGTATTTATTAATTTATTGAATAATATATAGATACCATTACATTTTAACATAAATGACACATTTTGTAATAAATAATTATAGAGTATTTTGCAAAACCCAAAAAATTAGTGAGAATAGTGGCATTGTTTTACATTTTTGAAGATCTCTTTCATGTTTGGCTTAACGAAAAACAGGTGGACTCTCATAGCTACTTTTGCATGCAAATTCTTGTGATTTCACATGTCATGTGGTCTCTGAAAAACTACACTGTACACTCCTGAGAGAATTACAGTAAAAGAGATAAATAACACTTTTATGGTATTATGAAAATAGTTTTACTTTATAGATGCTTTGACAGGTCTTGGAATTCCTAGTGGTTGCTAGACCACACATTGAGAACCACTATTTTATCTTCACCATAGAATGTTTTCTTCCAATCTTTCTAGTTGTTTCTTCATAGTCTGCTTAGCAGATTCCTTTTCCCTGGGCTTCTTGAACACCAGTATTTCCCAGAGTTCAAGTCTTCATACTCCTTTTTCCTTCCTACTCCCACGATTTTGGTGTCCTCAAAGGTAGTTACCTCCAAAGTTTCAGCACCAAATATTTAATAATGTTCTAGGTATCTCTACCTGTAGGTCCATTTTCACCCTTAAGCCTCTTCCTTCCATTTGCTATCTATCTTGACTAATAGCATCACCATCTACCCAGTCCCTAAGCCAGATAACAACGTTCTCTCCTGATACATCTTATTAGTCACTAAGTCAAGTGAGTTTTATCATTTAAATATTTCTCCATTCCATCTCCTCCTTCTCCATTACCAGAAGTTTATGCTCTCACTATCACTAATCTGTATTACTATTATAGTCTTCTAATTTATCTCCATGTTTTCAATTTTACAAACCCATCGTCCTGCCTGCCAAACCCAACTTCAATACTGCCATTAGGGTGATTTTTCTAAATGTAAGTCTGAGTAAATAATTGTCTTGCCCTAATGAAAAACCACAAAAACTCTCCATTTGTTCTTGGAATAAATTTCAAGGTCCTTACCATGGCTTAAAACGCCTTCCATAATCAGCTCCTGCTTACCGTCTTCATTTCCTGCCACCTTTCTGTATCTTTCCTTTTTTGCTTCCCCAGGTATTGCAATATATTTGTATTTATTAAAACATATTATGCTTTTCAACCTTTCTGTGAAGCAAATATTGCTGAACCCTAAATGGATAAGCCTCCACCCTGTAAGATGCCACCTGTTAGTGTTGACTATGATAAATCAGTTATTTTGTTGGTGATACTGGCCCTCCCCACTCTGGCTGTTCTAGATAAAAATTTAGTCATATTTCTGAAGTTTAAAATGGGTTAACCTGCCATCTGTTTAAAAGCCATTGCTCTAATTTAGTTTATTCTTATTCACTTCAGAGTAAGTATAGCTTAACGACTTATGCAATGTGGCTCTAAAATATTCACATATCTATGTATGCACTATATATACAATTTGGGTGTAGAGAAACTGAGTTAAACAGGAGCTAAAATTCTTCTTTATGAAATAGAATTCAAGTTATTTACTGTGAAGTCATAGATTTCTTGAGATATTTTTTTTTTGGTCTGAGTTTGCATGATTGATTCTTACTGTTCTAAAATATCTTAAGCATGCAAAACTCCAAAATGACTAACCTCCTGTCCAGTCCCCCTTTATTATGCCTACCAGTAGATCTTTATCTATTTCACGGAGTCTCATTTTAATTTTCCTAGCCGGGCTAAGAAAGTACTGTATGAGAAGTACTTAGTAGAGTGATTGCCTCTCCTTGAGACAATAATCTCTTGATGCAAGACATATATTTAGTATCTACTACTTGTTCACCCAATAAATTATTTCTCTTACTCTGTGTCTTAAATACATTCTGGAGTTCTAAGAAAAAAAAATAAGTGCAGTATTTGCCTTTCACCAAGATGCCCTTAGTCTGAGCAACAGGACCTAACTCTGATTCTAGAAATTAGTTTTATTTGACATGGATTCATCATGTCATTTTAGTATGTTTAATTTGGATTGGATTTATACTTTTATTTATGACAGGCAAGAGTGCCACTTAACATGGTGGGGATAAAACTTATGGAATATATTATACCAAAAGGTGATGTGAGAAGAGTCTATAAATCTTTTTTAAAGAAAGGTTCTGATAAATGCATGGATAGCAGATTTGTAATTAGACTGAAGTCATACCACCATTTTCCAGATCCCTGCTTAGAGACATTGCTAGAAGGCTGGTAGATTCATGAATAGGAGGAAAAGTCAATGCTAATATAAAAACTGTCAGTATTATCATGATTGGGTCTATAAGAGTGAATTAGAAGAAGTAATAAGTATTAAGCATGACAGCAAAAAGATTGATAATGGTCTATAGGATAATGTGAAATGCTTTTTAGCATTTTATGCTGAGTCATTTCTTAAATGTTATAAGCTGTAATGCATTTTAATGAAAACGTGTTTCAACCTAGATATGGCCTTCAGATAAAAATACAAAACCATTTGAAGGGTCAAAACATCATAGAAGAGGGATATTAGTAAAATAAAGGCAAAGTGACAGCTATTTCAGACCAGGCAGAAGGAAACAACAAACTCATTAGAGGATTCTTGTGAGACAGACATTCATGGTCTGAAAAATTGTTTTAGATGACTTTGGAAAGAAGGGAAACAAAAGCAGTTCATGTTAGGATGAATTATATCCTCATTACCCTTACCCCAGCTCAAACTAAATAATCTTCATAATAATTCTATTTCACTAATAATTATCATTAATCTTTATTCAGCTGTGCTAAGCAATGTCCTGAGTGTTTTACAAGCTTCAACTCATTTAATTATAAAGACAATCCTTGAAGAAAGTATTATCAACATTCCCATTTTATAGATGAGGAAACGTAGGCACAGAAAGATTAATGAAGTTGCTAGCACTATAAGTGAAAGAGTTGGGCTTTGGTAAGCATATTTATCTACATTTAGCAAATACTGTGTGAGGGAGCATTTTTATATTTAGATTTAATGGGGAAAAAACTCCATTTCTATCCTCTCTGTTAAAAAAAATCTAAATTCTTGAATTTTCCAAAGTCAGAACATGCCACAGTCCACTTTATTTCTTCCCTGTATAGTGAGGTATTTGCACTTTCTTTTTGAGGGGGAAAAAATGAACACACACCACTCCTTTCATTCTATTATTTTCAGCACTCTTTTACTCCACTGTAGTAAACCCCCAAAATAGGGCAATTTGGGCCAGTGCAAAGAGGCAAAAAAAGCACTTGAATCTATGTTATTGAATTTTGCTGCAGAGAGCAACATGAAGAAGGCCCTTTGCCCTCTTGAATAGTTTCATCTCTAACCTTTGGATCAGAGAACTGGGTACAAAACTCTATCTCTTCTAGTTCTATATTGTTAATATCCATTGTGGTCAGCTTTCTACATGTAGGCTATATAGTATGTCATGACAAGATTTATGGACTGAAATTATTTCATCTGCACAGTTGGAACACTACCTGTATCCCCTGAAGGTGGTATGGATTGCTACTAATCTCATGGCAAAGGAAAAGGATCATCCATGTCATTAACTAATGATAATGGGTACGAGAGCCAGAAACCCCTACTCTTCAGCTCATTCAATGTAACAGCGCACTTGACCCCAGGCACAATGTATTCATGTGAGTTTCTATGCATGTGAGATTCTGTAGCCTCTTATACAATCTGCTGACTGTGAAGAAACTTGATCAAAACATCAAAGATTGCCAGAGAAGCTGTGTTTGTGCCCTTCACAACCACTGATGAAGTACCTTAACCTCGCCTTCTCTTGACACCTTGCATATGGTCATCTGTCTTCCTGACTACTACTTCATATGGCTTATTTGTAAATTCAAGCAAATGTGCTTCTGACTGGCACTGATACATCACTGATGCCAAAATATCAGAAAAGATGAAGCATAAGGACATACTTTTTGATTCAGATGGAAAATATTACAGATTTATGAGGAAGTGATGACAATAGCCATTCCATGCTATCTTCATATAATCAGTATTTTTCCATGCCTCTCTTCACCAACTTTTTTGAACTCAAAACTTATTCAAAGGAATGATTTTTTTCCCTGATCCAAAAGGTATAGTGGGTAGGTGTGGAGATAGGACTGGTTGGCTGAACAACCCAGCTCTGGCTTTTCACTTGCTGGATTTCCACTGCTTTCCAATGACCACTTACAGAGCTATAATGCACAGAATGACTATTGATGTCCCATTGATATCGATGCGATTTCCCCTAGTGGATTGAGGGCAGCACAGCATACAGCCATTAGTATCTAAAGGTTATGTATAATGGATAATAGAGGAAAATGAAATAGCAGAAAGGAATTTGCACGGGAAACAGAAGCAGCAAGTAGTTTCAGTGAAAGATTTTACTTGGGTTATACAGCAACTGCAAATGGGGATTGAAAAAAATGATGACTTACAGACTCAGCAATAGTCGAGAATGAAATGGTTTCATATTTTGAAATATAATACTTTTTTATTTCAACCACAGAAAGCCATTTAAAAATCATCTTGTATATTACAGCTCTTATGTGCCATCTTTCACCTGAATGCCTATTTATGAATTTTTACTCTATCCTTCTGAGGTGGTCACCAATATGGCACAGATGGGATAAATCAAGAGAGATTTTTACTGACTTATCCACTCACATAATGTCCAGTTCATGACAGAACCAGCAGCAAAGTTCCAGTGTTTGCCATAAACATCTTCTCATATTGAACCCACTCAAATTACTGTGCCAGCATTTAGCCTGATATTTCTGCATCTAAAAAATCTCCCAGTAAATGATTTCAACAAATATTGCTTACCAATCAACCAATCTTAGTGGCACTCACCATGGGAATAGATGACTTGGTATATCTAATTGAATTTGTAATTTAATAAGAAAAAATATCTGGTGGATTTATTCAGTAGACTGAGAAGTAAACAAGTTATAAAGTTTACTTCAGTGCTAGAAGAGCAGCAAGGCCTAGCACTCAAGAGTCAGTCTGCTCTGGCTTGAAGCTCAGCATCCTTATTTCTTAGCAAGGCACCCTCTTAATCTCAAAAGTGGCCTCTATGTGGCCTCTTAACTTTGTTGAGCCTCAGTTTCCCCATTTATAAAATACATATGTATTGATACCTATCCTTAAGGATTGTTGTGAGAATTAAATGAGCTAATACAAGGAAAGAGCTTAGCATAATTCATTTTTTTTCAACAAACTTTTACTGAAAGGGCTTACGTGTGCCAGGCACTGTTCCTGGTGCTGAGATACAGCCATGAACAAAATTGTTAATTCTGGGAACTAGTGAATTTTAATCGTGAATAATAATTATGATGGTAACAATGGTAATATTAATGATAATATTTAACATTTATAGGCTACTTACTATATTTCAGGCACTACTCCATGTGCTTTACTTATATTAACTCATTTAATTCTTATAACAATCCTATGCTATAGGTACGATTTTAAGCCTGTTTTACAGATGAGGAAATGGAGACCTGAAAAGGTTAAGTAACTTGCCCAAGGAAACATACCTAATAAGTGGCAGAGGTCTGGAAAATCTGTGTTAATAACTATTGAACTATACTGTCTTACTTCCATGCCAAATTGATATGCCATTGTTTATTCTATTAAAAAAGACAGTCCTTGAAATAACTGAAATGTTCCACTTTTGCTGATGAAATGAATAAATATACAACTGAATTAAACAAGTTTCAGAATATGTAATAAAATTTTGATATGGGAGTGGCCATAATAATAAATTTAAATAGAAAATTAGTATTAAACATGGTATAAACCTAAATAAAGAGCTTGCTATTGCTTGAGCTTGTTTATACCAAGGGTTAGGCCTTGTATCTAAAACATTATCTCTCTATACAGTAAAAGTTAATAGAAAATAACCCATATAAAAGTTTATCTCAATTGAGCAAGACCATTTTAAAGGGACTCTAATGTATTTAAACTTTTTATATTATTCCTTGTTTTTAATGATATATGAAAATCATGTTTGAGTTGTAGAACTTTCTCATCCTTCGCCTCCATTCCTTCAGCAGTATTTCTCATTACAGGTCACCACAAACCAAATAAACACACATGTTGGGTTATCCTGAAATGTCTGAGACAAAAGACACAGTTTTGATATTATAGGGTAATATAATCCATGTTAAATAGAAGCATTGTTCAAATATATTCAGCTTGTGTGATGAAAATATGAAAGAGAGAATCATGAACATCAGGGCAGGCTATGATCCTATACTGTTTACATCATCAGTGACCTCCCTACAAAATATAGCCGTTTATTTACTTACCATCCACTGGTCTACGATGCCCGCACAAACTCATTATGTGAACTTTTAGATTATTCTCATTTTAGATAAATGGGAATCAACCAAATGTACTTTATTACTTAAAGAAAGTCTAAGTCTCTTTTTATCTGCCACTCAAAATCATATTCATTGTCTCTTAGTGGGTAAATCTGCTTCAAATAGGTAACTGGGGTAAACCTGAAAATAATTTACTAGGGATATACTTGGATAGACTTTGTTTTCTACAATGACATTCTATTCCTTCTAGGAATAGTGCTGCCACAAAATACACACATTTCTTAAGTCAGTTTACATTTTAGACTGCAGAACCACTCAAGAAAGTAAATTAATATTCAGTCACAATAAAATGACATCCAGAAAAATCAATACAATTTGCTACCAAATGAGGGTGACTTTAATCAGGGTGACTCAAGAACAACAACATTTTTCCTAAAAGTGGAAAGAGCACCTTATAACTGCTCTCTGCTTTACTTTTCAAGACATAGTAACTAAACAATTTTGCAGACATTTACCTAGTGAAATAAGAATACATTTTTTGGTCACAGTGTAAAAATCTGAATTCTTGGGAAGAAATTATGTACTGATTTTTCTGATAGCTTCCAAATAACTGGGGCTTTAATGAAATTGCTACCTGAAAATTCCATAGCAGTATTATTGTTTAACTGTAATTTAAGAAGCTATTGTAGATTGGTACTTATGACTTCTAATGGGAAAACCATAACAACCTTTTAATTGAAGGGAAAATGGTTAACTACAGTAATTGCGATCAATAAGACTGTGTTAGTAGTATAAATATTTCTTCTCAAAGAGCATTCCTTACTCTCCTCAGCAGTATTTAAGGTTAGGAAGAAAAAGAAAAGAAGAAAATCAATTTGTTATAATACTAAGCCTAGGTCCAAATGTGTACATGCCAGAATCGAGAGAAAAACCCCCCATTCCCACCACAAGCAAAACAAGACTTTGATTAAGAACAAAACTGAGGCATGACAAAAAGGACTTACCAATCACATAGGCTAGTAACAAGGCCAAAGTCACTGTGATTGCAGTGGCGCTCAATGCTGTGCACTTCCAGTTGCAGCACCTGTAAGGTTTGTTAAACGTAAAGGCAGGTCGGGAAAAGGTGCTTCGAGGAAGAGGCCTGGGAGGGGGCGAGTACACGGTATTGGATGTCAGAGGGTAGTTCTGACTGGCTGCACTGAAGATCGCAGAGGAACCAGATCCATGTTTGAACAGGAAATGCCTGTGAAAAGGAAACACGAGTTTGGGCTATAAAAACCAAAGCCAGTTGCTACAAAAACACAAACTCCATTAATTTCAAACAATCATGCTATAGCCAAGCTCAAGAGAACTGGATGGAGCTCAGCAACATTTTCATATACCTAGGAGATAATTGTAAATTGCCCTTGTTGTTCTCTCTCTTTTCTTTGTCTTTTTTTTTTTTTCTTTTTTCATCTAGACCTTTAAGAAACAGGCCTTGTGTTCCCCGATTTGCTGGCTAGTGAGTGCTAACATTCCACATTTGGTGTTACACACTACACCCTTCCCTTTCATTAAATATGATCATCAAGAGTTGATTCAAAAACAGAGATGCATCATTAGGCATTTTGATCATTAGAATGGCCTAGACACCAGTGTTTGAGATTATCCTCACTACCAAACTTTAGAGACTAGCTTCACAGTCATATTTTCATTCAACATTTTATTATAAAAATTATCAAATATACAGCCAAGTTGAAAGAATTTTATAATAAACAACCACATACTAACTAGATTCCACAGTTAGCATTTGACTGAACTCACTTTGTCACATACTTATTCATTTATCCATTCTTCTCTCCATCTGTCAGTTTTTAGTTTTTTGTTTTGTTTTGTTTCTGTTTCTGTTTGTTTGGTTTTGTTTTGAGATGGAATCTCGCTCTGTCACCAGGATGGAGTGCAATGGCGTGATCTCGGCTCACTGCAACCTCCGTCTCCCAGGTTCAAGTAATTCTTCTAACCTCAGCCTCCTGAGTAGCTGGGACTACAGTGCGCACCACCACGCCCAGCTACTTTTTGTATTTTTAGTAGAGATGGGGTTTCACCATGTCGGCCAGGATGGTATCCATCTCTTGACCTAGTGATCCGCCCGCCTAGCCTCCCAAAGTGCTGGGATTACAGGCGTGAGCCGCTGTGCCCGGCCAGTTTTTAGTTTTTAAGCATTTTGAAGTATGTTGCATACATCAGTACACTTCCCTTCATATATTTTAACTCACATATTATTAGCTAGTTTGATAGTTTTACAAATTTTAATGTAAAATTTATGCACAATAAAATGTGCAGTTTTATGTGCACATTTGCTGAGATTTGACAAATGCTGTCACCTATGCAACCCAAACCCCTATCAAGATGTATAACTTTCCCATCAAGACAAGAAGTTCTCTTCTGTCTTTTCTAGGTAAATCCCTATTTCTATTCCCAGAGAAAACCACTATTCTGCATTTTTTTGCCACCATACATTTGTTTTGCCTCTTGTAGAACTTCATGCAAATGGAGTCATGCTACTGTCATGTTTGAATTACTAAAGAATGATTGTTGAGTGTTCATGACTATTGTAATATGGGCATTTTGTAAACAGTAGTAATGTATTCACATGGAAGGAGTTGCCAAAAACAAATAAATAAATAAATAAAATTGCATATACTTCTTTTATACTTATACAACAAATAAATAAAAGTACTTTTATACTTGCTAAGTGCCAAGTGTTGTGCTGAACACTCATTAGTATCTCTTTTGCTCTTTACTCTTATGAAATAGTCTATATTATTCTCATTGTGCATTTATAGAAATGGAGACCAAAAGAGGTTAAACAACTTGCCCAAACTCACCTAGCAAGTGAAGGACAGAGCCAGAATCAGAATCTAGGTCATTTGGGGTTCCAAAGTCCTTAATCTTTTTTTTTTTTTTTTTTTTTTTTGAGATGGAGTCTCGCTGTCACCCAGGCTGTAGTGCAGTGGCACGATCTCATTCACTGCACTCCAGCCTGTAACTTCCAGATCTCACTGCACTCCAGCCTGTAACTCCAGCTCACTGTAACTTCCACCTCCTGGGTTCAAGCAATTCTCCTGCCTCAGCCTCCCAAGTAGCTGAGACCACAGGCTGCCGCCCTGCCTGGCTAATTTTTTGTATTTTAATAGAGACGGGGTTTCACCATGTTGCCCAGGCTGGTCTTGAACTCCTGAGCTCAGGCAATCCGCCTACCTCAGCCTCCTAAAGTGCTAGGATTACAGGCATGAGCCACTGTGCCCGGCCAATCATTTTTTATAAACTTTTTTCTTTTCTTTTTTATCTTTAATTGACATATATAACAATTGTGCATATTTATGGGGTACATATGAGACAGGAATAATATAGTGTGGTTGCAGGAGAATAAAAAAATTCCAGGCAGCAGTTTCACATGATTAGAGGCTATGGGCTATTAAGACCCTGAATAATAGGATTTGAACCAAGCTGTCTAAGACTGACTGGACCCAACGTGGTGCGGGATTTGACCTAGGTTTCACCTCGGACTTCATTATATCCTCATTAACATACTAAATCACGCAACCCACCAGCACCATGACAGTTCCAGAAATACCCATGTTTGGTGTAAAAATGGGTGGCACCACAGTTCCGATAAATCTCCACCTTTTTACAGGAATTTTCATGAATATTCTACCCCTTGAATAAACAAACCCCAAAAGGTAGCAGCTCCAAACCCCCTTGTGGGTGATTCTCTCTTGAGTACACTTATACTCCCTTTTCTTGAGTGTGTACATTTCCCTTTGCAATAAATGTCCATACTTCCACTATTTTCCAACTTGTCTTTGAGTTCATTCTTGCAACAGTGTCAAGAGCCTGGACATCAGCTGTGGCCAAGATCCCGTCAGCATTTGGGGACTTCCCCCAGCCTACCAGCATCACATAGTGTTGTTTCAATACATATACATGTAGAGTGAGCAGATCAGGATAATTAGCATATTCATCACCTTGACCAAAGTCTTTAATCTTAAGCAGTCTACCGTATTACCTGGGGCAGTAAAATAACAAAACACATTCGAGTGCTACATTTTAATGTACAACAAAAAATTTCACTAAGCATAAAGCCAACATCACCTTGTACATGTAATGTGTGCACAAATGCATAAATTACCAACATTATTTTAAGACTGACTTCTAGCTTCCATATTTAAAGAACAAAAGCATATGTATTTAAAGGGATTAAAAAAACCCTATATGAATGTTAATGGAAAATACCCACAACAGAGAATTTTGCTTCAGTATCATGAGGTTAAAATTTTTTTAAAGGACTGGGTTGCTGAGGGGAGTACAGATTCACAGGTCTTTCTGGAGGGCAATTTGGCATTATGTATCAAATGACTTTAAAAATGCCTATTCTTTGATGCAATAATTATGGCTATAGGAATTTTTCCTCAGGAAATGATGTGTATGACAATGCATATAAGAAGCCATTCATTGCAATGTTATTTATAATAGCAAAAAATAAACATCTAAATGCCCAGTAATTGCTATTTCATTAAGTAAATTATTTTATAAACACATAATATAGTACTACACAATCATTACAAATTGTGTGGCAAATGACTGTCTATTCACTGGGAAAAGTGTTTACAGATATTACCAAGCAAAAAAAGGCAGGCTTCAAAAGAGTATGGGCAACATTATTCAATTTTTAAAGGAAAAAAAGTACATATGTTCAAGGAAAATAATAATTTATGTTACCTTTGTATGGTAGGGGTATTTTCTGAACTGTTCTGCCTTGAGCTTGTATTGATTTTGTAACTAAGATAAAAAAAAAGATTCATGAGTATTAGGGAGTGGAAAACATTTACAGGATAACACCAACCACAGGAATAGTTGGTTCCATTTAAGTTAACGTGATTTATTGAGCGCCTAGATGGGCCAGGCTCCAAGTTAGGCACTTTGTCTCCAATTTTGATCCTTATATGTCTGTGAAGCTGATACTATTATCCTAATCTTCTAGATGACTGAACTGAGACCCAAAGAGGTTTAGTAGGAGTAGAGCGGTGATAATAGTAATTATTATAATAATGTTAGTAAGAGATAACATTTGAGTGATTATTTTTGACAGGCATTGCTCTAAATACTTCACAAAGTATTATATTATTTAATCTTCATAACAACTTTATTACAGTCGATATCTCTATTTTACAGATGAGACGATCTAAGCACAGAGAGGTTAAGTCACTTTTCCATGGCCCCACAGCTAGTAATTGATTAAACTGAGTTTCAAACCCAGGCAGTCTGGCTGCAGAGCCACTGCTCTTAAACAATATACTATAACATAGTGAGTTGTTTGTGATGGGAATACAGGCCTGTTGAGGCATAGAATAAGTATGCTTTGTGTTGAATTTGGCATGAGGATGATGTTTAACTGAGCCACACTATTACGTTCCTTTTCTGACTAATAACAAGAATGTGAGAATGATGGCTACAGAATCACAGAGTTGGAAGGGACCCGCAGAAATCATCTAGTAGCCCATCCCTCTCATTTTGACGTTAGGGAAACTGAGGCCAAGAGAATGAAACTTTCTTACTTAAAAATAACATAGCCAGCTAATAGGCATGGATGAAACTGAAATCTGGGGCTTCCAAAATAGTGTATTTACATTACCCCATGCTACTTGACAACCACAGTCTTCACCAGATTAGCATCAGGTTCTAATCATCTGGGTTAACTGACCTGGGCCCAACAAATACTATCTGTTCAAACAGTACTACATAATACACATCTATTCTTCTGTATGTCAAATGTTCTTCTAGTAAATTTTAAAGACTGTCTTAACTATTTTGGATGAATGGGTAAGCATTACAAAGAAACTACCCTTTAGTTGATGAAAACCTAAAAGAGTTACTACTGCTTCTAAAGGCACCTAATTTATCCCCAGAAGGAAGAAACAATATAAAAATAATAATAAGATTAAGTATATTTTAATGAATAAGTGACTCTTAGTTGTCCTCTTTTCATTTGATTGTGCTGTTACTTTAAGGCTTTTAAATAAATAACCTCCTCCGCACCATAAAAAGATGAATTTCTTTTTTAATGTCTGCTTAACTCTCCCAGACTGTTTTTTTCCCCTTTGACCATTTCATTTACTAGTGAGCAAGAAGTGTAGCACTATACAGGCAGCGTAGGGATGTAGCCTCCCTACCTCCCCACTCCTGCCCTGTGGTTACTTTGGAGGTGACAAAATGTCACATATTATGGATTCGATGCAGCAACACTCTCATATGGTCCTGTGGGACAAAGGAGAAACCCAGCAGAATGAGGTTCCTTTACTTCATGTTTGGAGATAAAATCTTCAATCTTTTGCATATTTATGAAGGAGAATAATTGGATTTTTGAGACAATGTAAGTGTTCCAATATGTTGGATATTGATTTGGTTTGGTACAATATTAAGAGGTGGAAGGAAGGAAAAAAAAAGACAGAGAATTGTTGGCTATTATGACGGCAATTACAAGAATAATCAATATCCCTGAGCCCTGTAATTTCATCCTGATGTACACCAAAGGATTTCCAAATGCAGTTTCATAAGTAAAATATTACAGCATAATGAATAAATTCAACGGTTGCAGCAGAACAACATTTAAACTAATTTTTATTTGCGTGGAATCCAAATCACGGTTCTCAATGAGGGTAGATAATAAAATGAGTTCATGTACTAAGGTTCTTGTTTTCTTATTAACAAACTCAGATTAAGATTCTATGCTGAAAGTGATCTATACTTTGTTGTGAACCATGAAAAAGAGCAATGCAAATGACGTGTTTTGTCATAGGCTTTGCAGTCCATTGTTGGAAAGTCAAACTAGTGCCTAAATGTGTTTTCATAGTCCCTGAAAGAAGCAGGAGCAGGAAGACAAATGCTCAGTGCTAGATGTTAGCTATGTGCTCATAAAATCAGATCATCTGTCTAAGCACATTGCTTTTCCCTGGGGACCTGAGGATATACTAAAATGTTGCTATCAATTTCATACAATTGGGTTTTTTTCCACAGAGCAAATGATAAAAATGCAGTTCAAGAGTTTATGTGTAAGTAGTACTCTTCTTTGCATCTGTTTTAATATTCAAGTTCAAATTTAAAAAGGAAAGGCAAGATATTACCAAAAGGAAATGGGCATATAAAGAAATTAAAAAAAAAAATCTTCAAGAATGATGAGACCCAGTGGTGGTAAATGGGAATATAATAAATGCCCCTGTAAGGATTTTAAAATCATCTATAAAAAAGGGGAAAATGTGCTCTCTATTTTTAAACCCCTCATACTACATAATTCTGAGGGTATCTGCTAGCACTAAATAATGTGATTTAATGTGGCACTTAAAATTCTATAGGAAATAGAAATCTATGACTTTCTAACAACAGATGCATAAATAACCAATGATTTTTTTCTTTTACATCTTGTAAACATTCTTATGAGACGCATATCTATACCTATATTCCCTTAGCTATAAGCATCTGACTCATTTTTGTACCCAGAAGAAGGAATTCAACTTGCTTCCAGTAGAAGCTGAGGTTGGGTTTTTAAAAACAAGAAGACTAGAAGTTAATAGGACCAAACCATATTTGGATAGCATAGTAGAATTTAGGTATTTTTTTAAAAGAACAAATTATAAAATGAATTTTTATTGTGATAAAAAGCATATGGCATAAAATTTCGCATGTTGAATTTTTTTAGTGTATAGTTCAGTAATGTTAAGTATTATTGACATGGTTATAGAACAGATCTCTGGAACTTTTACACCTTGCAAATCTGAAACACTATATCCCCATTAAACAATTATTCTTTCCATCCTCTTCCAAGCAACCACCATTCTCCTATTTGTTTCTATGATTTTGACTACTTTACATACTTCATATAAGGGGAATCATACAGTATTTGTGTTTCTGTGATTTATTTCACTTAACATAATGTCCTCCAAGTTCATCCATGTTGTAGCATTTGACAGGATTTCCCTCATTTTTAGGCCAAATAATATTCTTTTGTATGTATGTACCATATTTTGTTTATCTATTCGTCCACTGATGGACACTTAGGTTGCTTCCACCTGTTGGCTATTGTGAATAGTGCTTCTGTAAACATAGAAGGTGTGCAAATATCTCTTTGAGATCCGCTTTCATTTCTTTTGGATAAATACCTAGAAGTAGGATTGCTGGATCATACAGTAGTTCTATTTTTACTTTTCGGAGGAACTTCCATACTGTTTTCCATAGCGGTTTCTACTTTACAACGCCACCAACCATGTACAAGGGTTCCAATTTCTCCACATCCTCACCAATACTTGTAATTTTCCTTCTTCTTCTTTTTTTTAATAGTAATGATTCTCATGGGTGTGAGGTGATATCTCATTGTGGTTTTGATTTGCATGTCTCTGATGAATAGGGATTTTGAACATCTTTTCTTTTCTTTTTTTTCTTTTTTTTTTTTTTTTGGAGACAGAGTTTTGTTCTGTCACCCAGGCTGGAGTGCAGTGGCACAATCTCGGTTCACTGCAACCTCTGCCTCCCAGGTTCAGGTGATTCTCCTGCTTCAGACTCCTGAGTAGCTGGGACTACAGGCGCTTGCCACCATGCCCAGCTAATTTTTGTATTTTTAGTAGAGACGGGGTTTCACCATGTTGGCCAGGGTGGTCTTGAACTCCTGACCTCAAGTGATCTGCCCACCTCGGCCTCCCAAAGTGTTGGGATGACAGGCGTGAGATACCGCACCCGCCCTTGAACATCTTTTCATATGCTTTTTGGCATTTGTATATCACTTTTGCTGAAATGGCTATTCATAGGTATTTATTCTCACGCCTCCAAAAAACACAAGAAAATGCCATGCTGGGTCAGCCCCATTTTCTTCTCTAACAAGAATACTTAGAGTTGTTTTGTGGAAAAGAGTCATTACTGGCAAAGATATCAACCTCAACATCTCTACTAACAACTATATAAAGGAGAATTTCATTTTATTTGCCCTGTGATTCTTTCTTCCAAATACTAAGCCACCTCTGTCCACATATTGCTTCTAAACCTCGGATGCCAAGTGTTGATAAAAATTCTATGCTCCGTCCACATCGTTCATAATTTTAAGAGCTTTTAAATGAATTTCTGGATACCTATCTAAGCTTTAATTTTCCTAGGCTTAAGTCTTAGTTCTATAATATATTCTCAAATAGAAATACTCTGTAGTCTAGATCGTTACTATCGTGATTTGCGAAAAAAATTTTTTTTTTTTGAGATGGAGTTTTGCTCTTGTTGCCCAGGCTGGAGTGTAATGGCGTGATCTCGGCTCACTGCAACCTCCGCCTCCTGGGTTCAAGCAATTCTCCTGCCTCAGCCTCCCCAGTAGCTGGGATTACAGGCATGTGGCACCATGCCCGGCTAATTTTGTATTTTTGGTGGAGATGGGGTTTCTCCATGTTGGTCAGGCTGTTCTCGAACTCCCACCCTCAGGTGATCTGCCTGCTTCGGCCTCCCAAAGTGCTGGGATTACAGGCGTGAGCCACCATGCCCAGCCGGCAGATCCTTTTTAAACCTTTCAGTGGTTATCATCCCTTCTCCTCTTTTATTCAGAAGCAATATCTGCCCTATCTGGTCAACTATCTCTGGATTGCATATTCCTTGAGGACAGGAAACAGTCTTAATTTCTAGGTACATTGTCTCTTACTTCAGAGGTATTCGATGAATACATATTGATTTGTATGATGCCTTTGCTTCTTCTAAATGGGTCTTGAATCACTATGCAGAAGGAACAAAGGTTGGGTAGTCTAAGGTAAGTGTTCTATTTGCGGGCAAATATTTCTTGGCTTGTTGAATGTAAAAACAACTATATGCGCTCATTTCATTTTCACATAATCTAAAATAAATAAATCAAAGAAATAGTTGATTCACATTTCATGTCTTCTTGTGAGATATTTTAGTCATGAAAGAATTACTATTAATAATTATACTAATAATTTAAAGATAATTGCTGTTAATGATAATGGCAACATCATTGTCCACTTACTGAACATCTATTATGTGCCAGGTACTCTGCTAAAGTACTTTATGTGCTTTTTCTCACTGAATCCTCACCATAATCCTATAAGGTAGATGATATTATCTGCATTTCATAGGTGAGGAGGCTGTGGATCAGATAATAGGATTAGATACATTTCATCAGGTTACACAATTGGTAAAAGGCAGAGTTGGGAATCAACTTCAGTTTTGTTGATTGCTAGAATGTAAGCTACATGAAAGTACAAATGCCTATCTTATTTATTACTGTATCTTCAGTGCTTAAAATGGTGCATAATAAACAGCAGGCACTCAATAATATTTTAAAATCCATGCCCACAATATCACTCATAATATTAATCATTGAGGTAGTATGATCTTCTTAATTCACCTGGTCATCTGATATTTCTCTTCTCAAAGATGAATACATATAAACTTCATATTTAACTGAATATGTTTTTATGGAATTTGTTTTCAACTCTTAAAATTACAGAAATGATCAAATGATATCAGGAGGATACTTATCATCATTGTGAAAGTGAGGTAACTGTCATGGCTCCCTGCTTAGAATGTGGGGGACATCAGAAAAGTTTCATGCAGTACTGTACTGGACTTTCCCATGTCAATTAATATAAACATAAATATAAATTAAATATAACTAAATATAAATTCAACATTCTTTAACAGGATGTTTAGAGATAAATTGAAAGTAGGAGTAAGGGCATAGATACATAAATGGTATAGAAAGAATATACTACATATTTTACAATGTTTGATCAAGTTGCTTTAGTAGACCTCAAAACTAATTAAAATAAATAATTAATGCTTCTCTTCATAATAATGCCCTTTCAAGTCACCCTTTCATTCTCCTTCTCCAAGTTAGATCCATGTTCTGTTAACCCAACTTTAATTTAAAATTTGATATTAAAAAACTCTATATCAGTTGAAGAGTAAATACCAAATTAATATTTTCTATTAATGCAAATGTTCCTGTATTAAAAGGCTCAGGCCAATGTATAAAAATTATTTACTTAGATAAGTAAGCTTATCATATTTTCATTCTCTTTATATTTAATACTAATTTAGGTTTTGAGATAATGGTGTGGAAGCTATAATCCTTTCAAACTACAAAATAATGTGGAAAGCTATTGGTAGGTGAGCTTATCAATCCTCTTACAATTTTATACATTTTCCCTATGGAGGAATAATGGAATGCCACCCTATAGTTTTCAGTAGTTCATTCCCTAACAGAGACTAATCAAAATAGGAACAAACAGGTGATGCAGGAAATACTTGTGACTATACATTTAAAAGTAAATCAGACTCTAAATTTCCTAGGACTTAAAAAAAAAAAAAAACTCTTCATTTTGTAAAGAAACTCAATTACATTTCCCTTCGCTGAAAGTCAGTTCCCAATTTTACTCAACAGAGAAACTGATGATTTTATAAAATTGATCTTCAGTGGTTACTTGGATTATTATGGTTATTTTTTTCTTTATACAGGAGGGGGTAGTGGGCAGAGTATTATACACTTTTATTACCTCTTTTTTCATCTTTTCTTTTCTTTTTTTTTCCTTTTCTTTTCTTTTCTTTTCTTTTCCTTTTCTTTTCTTTTCTTTCTTCTTTCTTTCTTTTTGAGACACAGTTTTCACTCTTGTTGCCCAGGCTCGGTGCAATGGCGTGATCTCGCCTCACTGCAACCTCCACCTCCCGGGTTCAAGCGTTTCTCCTGCCTCAGACTCCCGTTCAACTTCATTTTCCACAGACATGTATTTTCCTGGTTTATTTTATGAGCCAGTTGACATGGTATACTTTTCTGTATCATTTATTTTTATTGAGTTATAATGTACCTCGATAAGGACATCTTATATAAAAAAAAGTTTCAAATTAATTACGAAGAAGTACAAGAAGGACAGAGCCTAAGAGTTTCTCACTAAACACTTCAGGTTGAAAATCTAGATCATTATGCTAATGCAACTTTTGAAGGATCTTGATCAACATTTGGCTTTTATCAGCTTTTATTTCTTTGAAAGACTTATTCATACATGTACATTAAAGGTAAGAATATTTTATAATGTCATAAAATAACATAAGAAATGCCACTCAAATCAGTCCCTTAATCTATCCAGCATAACATTTTTCTTCTCTAAAGAACAAGCTGGCAAAACACATGAATGTCCTTTGAAATAGCCTCAAAATAAAACAGCCAGAAGCAGAGACTGCTTCTCACCAACATCCATGTTCTCCTCTCTTCCTGGGCACACAAATAGACTACAATTTCCCAACCACCATTTTTGTTAGGTGTGGTCCTGCGACTGAGTTCTGGCTAATGAAATGTAAAGTGTGAGCAAAAGTGATGTCTGACACTTCAAGGCTTGACCCCTAAAACTTTCCACCCATGATCCCCAATCTCCTTCCTCATCCACTGGCTAGAAAAAAGCAGACCCAAATATGGAAGGAGCCTAGTACAATTGTTACAGGTAAATAGGCATGAGTGGGGCAGGAGAGGGCTCTCCCTATCACCCACTAGAAATGTCCATTGATGGTTCAGCAATTATTGCATTGCCTTTCAAACAGTGACAAATTGGTAGCCGGTGCCATTTCCTGATAGTCCACACCTGTTAACATCAAAATGTTAATTGAATGTAGGCCCCAAGGAGAAGCAACTTCCTGGACATGCACATCAAGAGACAAAAATAGCGAAGTATGATCTTCCGGGTACACGCCACTGGAAAAGGAAAGAAAGCCTCAGATGGGCATGTGTATAACTCCCTAAACACACTGTGCGTGCTCAATTCCAAATGGTAAGGAATGCACTGAGTATGCAGGAAGCCCACCCTAAGGGTAGAATCATGGGAGAGACGAGCCTATAAAGCCCTAGGATCAAAGTTAAAGGCACCTTTTTTTTTGCTCTCTTTTCTCCCTTGGACCTTCAGGTGCCCCCTTGAGTCTCCTCCAAGCAAATTTTCCTTTCTTTCCGTTCTGAAGACTTTTAAAATAAACTTCCACTCCTGCTCTGAAACTTGCCTCAGTCTCTTTTTCTGCTTTATGCCCCTCAGTTAAATTCTTTCTTCTGAGGAGGCAGGGACTGAAGTTGCTACGGACCCATATGGATATGCTGCTGGTCAGGGTAACTCAGATCTCTTCTACTGGTAACACATTCATTCCATGGAATATTATGCAGTCAGAAAATCCAAAGAATTGGTAACCTCATAAGCATATTAGATATGTAGATCATTGTCTCTCAGCACAGAGACCTAGACAGGACATCCATGATCCCCCTATGCCCACTCCCCACTGCCTGCAGCCATAGTCCAGAATTGGATAACCAAACTTAGAGGCAATTGTATTCTCTCTTTCTCACTCAGAAATCTAGACATAGACACACAACTGGGGAAGCCAAGATGCAAGGTCATGTTGAGCCAGAGCTGGAGTTACAACATTATAGGGGAACAGACAAAGAAATCCCATCTAGAGTGAAGCTTGAGAATGGAGCATATCTCGAGAGAGAAGAAAAGATGAGACATCATCTGGTCCCAGAAAGAAATAGAATGATGGAGAGAGTTTCATCTTTCATTAGGCCTGGCTGTACTTACTGTGCTTTTCTTTCACTGTGAGATTACTCTCCATCTTAAAAAAAAACCTTTAAAAAGTTTAATTTAGTTTTACAGGTTTTCTGCTCCCAGTAACTAGATAATTTTCCATATTGAGCAAGAAACAGAGTTCATGCATATAGTACAACCACAATTACGTGCTGTCCCCTCCCACACAAAACCAAAAGCAAAATACAACCTCAAATCCCCATTCCACAGACATCTGATCTAGAAGAAAACAAAAGGAAATCTTAATAGTAAGTATCTTTGGATGATGGAAGTTGTAGTTATTTTTCTTGGTGATTATCCATGTCCTTTCTATTTTTGAAATGAAGGTATACTACTTTTATAAGGTCCGTCATGACCTGGCCTCTGCAGGCCTGTCAGCCTCACTACTGCTATTGTCTACAATGCCCTCTATACTTCTAGCCATCCTATGTTATGTGCATCTCCAAATGGGCCATTTTTCTTTCAGGTTTCTGTGTCCTTGTAAGCTTTTTGCAAAGAACAATATCAGAAGAGCTAAGACATGCCCCCAAATAGTGCAGGTCTAAAGTAAGGCAGGAAATAGAGGACAAAAAGTGAACATAGGGAGAATGAAGAGTATAAGAGAAGAGAAAGGAATAGAGTAAGAAAAGAAATCTTACAGATAGATATGGCTGTCTTTGCAAGGTTAGAAGATCATTTGTTAGTTGCTTCAGGGGTCACTCTGGTCTCCTTTGCTATAGGTTGTTTAGTTTTGATCTAAATAAATAGTCAGCAATGACACACTGTATTTTTCCATCTTTATGCATTACCAGAAAACAAGTCAATTAAGTATAGTACCAACAGGGTATATATTCAATGTGTCAAAAATGTATTTCTCTTGCTTAAGACTCTCACATAGAAATGCAGGATATGACAAGTTAATTGGGGATAAAAATTATATGACGAGTTGCCATTGTATTAAAAGTAAAGCAATGCAGAGAGGCTCAGATTTAAATGGATGTGGTTTAATGGTTTCTATCCCAAACTATAAACTGGAGAATTGTCTAAACCTCTAACAAAGGCCTTGGAAGAAAGGAATAGGAGGAGGGAAAGATGGGAAGGGAAAAAAGAAATTAAGAGTTTGAAGAGTGGTTTGAGTAAAAAGTGAACCAGCAACAATAGATTTTGTCTTACCAGTACCAGGACTAAGTTGGGAAACATCGATGGAAAAGAATGTTTCTCAAACTGGCTACAAAAAAAGTGTTTCTCAACAGGGGACCAACTGGTCCATGGGGAATATTTGGCAATGTCAGTAGACATTTTTGGTTATCACAACTTGGGGAAGGGTACTACTGGCATCTAGTGGGTAGAGGTCAGATACGCTGCTAAACATCCTGACAGTCTACCTCCTCAAGACATACGTAACAAGAAATTATTCAGCCCAAAATGTCAATAGTGGTGAAGTTGAGAACCATTTGTCCAAAACTCCTCATCCAATTGGAACGTGAAGTTTTGAGGTATTCTACATCTCTACAGGAGAAAATCTGTCACTCTGTAAAGACTCCCAGAGGAAGATTTTCATGCCAGGCACTCCTGATCTTATCTTCCTCCCCAAGCTCACAGCTGTTCCTCCTTGATGCTCTATTTGCACTTGGGATTGGTCTATTATCCAAACAAATACCCTGAACCCTAGGGCCAGAGAGCATATACAACTCACCGATAATTGCCTCAAACATTTACCCTTACTGACCAAACAAGGAAATCTTTGTAACAATAAAAAAAATTGCTTTTTAAACTGTACCCCTCATGAACCTGTCATGAGGCAAAAATCCAAAACCTGAACTGATTAAAATATGCAGAATATATAATAATCATAGCAATTGAAACAACATTAACTCCTCTTAGGTTAGGTCACTTAAGAAACAGTCAAATTCAGCTTTGTGCTGTGCTCTAAAGCTTAGTAACTACAATTCCACTTGAGCACAGGAGAATTTGTGGAAAGCAGGCCTGCCTTCCACTAAAATGTTCTCTCCCTAGTTCCCTGCTGTGTGGATTTGAGAGTGCAAAGAAGAAACACATTGGTTCACTTTAATTATTCAGGGACAGCACAGAGAGATAAACAAGGTAAGGTCAACGTCAAGAATATAGGGATTTCATGCACTCTGCTGACCTCTAAATATGCTTTTGTACTTGGCAAATATAATATTAAACCTGGACTTATTTTTTCTATGCATCATTGCCTATCCTTAGAAAACAAATATCATCACGGATTCACAGGGTGCAGTATAGAAATGGCTGGTTGTAACTTAAACCTAAACCAGATTATATTTTTATCTTTCAATAGGAAACATAATATGAAGCTGTATTTATGTCATAGACTGAGAATGACAACATGAAGGAAGATATTGAAACTGTACTGCAGCCTCACAGTATGACCCAAGGCAGAGTAGACTTCTATACAAGGTGTTGCATCTTGAATCTTGTCACTATAAAGGTGCAAACCAAAAATAAAATTCGAAGGCCCCAAATCATCCGAATGGACCCCTTCTCTTGGCCAAGGGCATTTCACAGTTAACCTGAAAATCTAGTTCAAGCCATGATGGAAGATGGAGTTTAACATGCCTCGTTATATCCCTCCAGTGTTAACATCAACATAGACCTTAAGTCTGATAAGAAACATATACAGTCTATTTTCTCTAAAGCAGGCATCATCTGCATGATAAAACCTAAGTCTCCACAACCCCTTATTGTAACCCAGACATTGTTTTCTACTAATAATTCTTTCAACTAATTGCCAGACAGAAAATGTTTAAATCTACCTATGACCTGGAAGCTCCCCACCTTGAGTTGTCCCACCCCTCCGGATCAAACCAATGATGTAAATCATACATGTATTGATTGATGTATTAAGTCTCCCTAAAATGTGTAAAAGCAAGCTGCACCCCACCCACCTTGGGCACATGTTGTCAGGTTCTCCTAAGGCTGTGTCACCAGCGCATCCTTGACCTTGGCAAAATAAACTTCCTAAATTGACTGAGATGTGTCTCAGATATTTTGGGTTCACAAAGGGTTTTGTTTTAAAAATGCATTTATTTAACAAAATTGTATCAAGCACCTATTGCGTAACAGGAAAAATGACTTCATAGACTAGTCTTGCACTGGCCTAATGTTGCCTCCTTAACTATAGTTGCCTGCCATCATCACTACCCCTTGACAGAAAGGGAAGTGTGGTGTCTTCTTCAGTTCTTCTTGCCTATAGGAAATTCAGAAAGAATCATGACTGCTCAACTTAAATCTATCTCACTTGTTTGGGGACCTCACCTGGAATTAGTAAACTTGCAATTAATTAGAATCCAACTAACTGGAAAGCTCAATTAAGCAGGATTCTTTCAGTGGAGGAGCAAGAGACAAGAAGCAAGTCACAGAATGACAGAGATTGTAAAGCCAGAAAGGACCTCGAATATCGTTTAGCTTCATTTCCTCATCTGACTATTGAGGAAAATGAGGTTGAGAAGAAGAAAGGGATATCAAGGTTACATAGCTATTTAATAGTGAAATTGGACTTGGACTCAAGATTTCTAACTGTAAATCTAGTGCTTTTTCAAAAACTCACACGGGGCCATTAAAAATCTGCAACGGATATCCTGGGACCACTAGACATTTTGTCCACTCTACAACATCCCTTTATACCTAGAACACTTTACAATAACAACTCATGCTTAAATGGCAACCCTGATGTACTATAAGATTTTCAATTATAAAAGATTAAATTATGATCATTTGGATTAACATGGAAAGTAGATTCATATTTAAGAATGATTTTCAACAAGAATGGCAATTTGTAAAAAGTTCTATTTAACCTTAAGCTAACCACCAAATCCAATTAACCAGAATGCCCCAGTTTCCTGGGCATTTAAGATTTTAATATAAATAGAATAAAAACTAGATTATATCTCCAGGCAGGGAAACTTAACCGAACCATAAATATTCACTGAAAGACAAAAAGAGATGGCTTGGAGTTCTTTACATACCAGAGACAAATTGTTATAGTGCAAAGAGCATTGGATTGTTTGCACAGGACTTACATTCCAACACCAAATCTTGCTCCAAGAAATTTTAATAATTTAATAACACATGCTCCACATGAATGTGTTATTAAAATTTCCCAAGACTCAGTTATTTTACCATTAAATTGGGCATAGTTTCTATTATGTCTACTTTCCAGGGTTTACAGTTTGAAATGAGATAACTAGTGAAAATACTTTGGACAATAGCAAATTATGCGTGCATACTTATATATGTACACATGCCTATATGCACGCACACAAACATACATGCATACATATACAGTACATTATCAAATAGCTAAGCCTTTTGACTTTGACAGACAAGAAAAAGTATTTAGCTACAAGTGTATCTACTAAAACACAACTACCCACATTACCATAAAATTACCTAAGTTAATGATACTATTCACTATGGTAAATGACAAAATTTGAAAGATTAGACTGTCATAGATAAAAACAATTATTTTAGTTGACAGGTGAGAAAAATATCAGATTGTGACTATTTTATGCCAGAAGAAATTCAATTTACTTATGAAGCTAATATCATGTTGTACTTGATATTTTGATAGTTTGAATTGGAAATAGTCATGTTAGCATCTATGCTGTCAATGCAAGCTCTGTGCATACATATGTCACTATTAAGTATCTTCTTCAGTAACAAGGGACCGCCTAGTGTTTTTTGTATGCCAGATAGAGATAAAAAGTTCGAGTTCTAATTGTGTCTTGGCCAGTGATAGGTGCTTGCCCTCGGAAATATGATGTATATTTGAGAACCAACTTTAGATAAGAGTGGGAAGATGTAATATCACCTCTACTGTGAGAATACCAAAGGCAAACTTTTTATTTTATTTTAATCCTCCTCCCAAAGGTGAGGATTAATAAATCCCCAGCTCGGCCAGGCGTGGTGGCTCACGCCTGTAATCCCAGCACTTTGGGAGGCCGAAGCGGGCGGATCACGAGGTCAGGAGATCGAGACCATCCTGGCTAACATGGTGAAACCCTGTCCCTACTAAAAATACAAAAAATTAGCCAGGTGTGGTGGCAGGTGCCTGTAGTCCCAGCTACTTGGGAGGCTGAGGTAGGAGAATGGCTTGAACCCGGGAGGCGGAGCTTGCAGTGAGCCGAGATCATGCCACTGCACTCCGGCCTGGGCGACAGAGAGAGACTCCGTCTCAAAAAAAAAAAAAAAAAAAAAAAAATTCCGAAGCTCTATGTCCTTGTTGGAACTTGGCAACCTGGGAAGCCTGTACTGTTGTATGGGATCATGTTGTTTTCTTCTGAATTATGTGATTATCACTGCATATTTCTATATACTTTATCATTAAGGCAACTTGATCTCTGACTGGGTCTGTTTCTTCTTGTCACTCACAGCACTATCCTGATGTCTAGTGTATACCTCCTCACTAATGTAGTTTCCCTTGTATTTTGCCTTCCAATTCATATGAAAGTTTTGCCCTGATTCAGTCTGCTCTCAATCTACTGCCCCATTTCAAAACCCTACTTTACCTTTTGTTTCCATTTTCTTAGCTCTTACCAATTCTTCAAATCCAACGTGGTATGTGGCTTCAATCTCACTACTGTACAGAAATTGGCTGCTTAAAATTTATAATTGATAGAGTCAATGGTCTCTTCTCATCCATAGTTTATTTGATTCCTCTGTGATATTTGAAAATCATGATCACCACCTCCTGGAAATTTCCTTCTGTTTGTTCTCTTCCGTGATTACTTTTCAATCACCTACGCTGGCCTTTCTCCTCTATGAACTCCTAATACATAAGTGTTGCCATGGTTTGCTTTTTGGCTTTCTTTTAGTCTTGCATAAAACTCCATCTAGGTTTTTCAATACTTACTATTATTACATTTACCTATGAAAGTCTTAATTATCTACGTCCATCATGAGCTCTGGAAGCAGACATATCTGGTGGGGTTTTTTTTTTTTTTTTTTGACGGAGTCTCACTCTGTCATTAGGCTGGAGTGCAGCAGCATGATCTCAGCTCACTGCAACTTCCGCCTCCCGGGTTCCAGCGATTCTCCAGCCTCAGCCTCCGGAGTAGCTGGGAATACAGGCGTGTGCCACCACGCCTAGCTAATTTTTGTATTTTTAGTAGAGACGGGGTTTCACCATATTGGCCAGGATGGTCTTGATCTCTTGACCTTGTGATCCGCCCGCCTCAGCCTCCCAAAGTGCTGGGATTATAGGCATGAGCAACCATGCCCGGCTGTAGCTGGGTTTTAACTGACTCCACTACACGTAACTGATGACCCTGTGGCATGTTGTTCAACATTTTTAAGCCTTAGTTTTAAGAACACTAAGTTAAAATAAATGTGACAGTTACTTGGAAAAATACTTGGCACATAGTAAGCAAGTAGTAGGAGAATATTTTTTCTCTATTTATTCCTTTCCTTGGACTCAGATCCATATTTTCAACTTTTTTTGATACTGAACATTTCAAACTAGATGGCTCACGTAGGTGTTCCAATATTTCCAAAATAATATGCACTGTCTGCTTCCATTAACTTCTGTTCCTGATTTCAGAAATCTACTCTATCTGTAGTTCTCTGCTCACTTACTCTGTCCATGCATTTTGTTGAACGATATGAGCCAAGCACTGAGGGATCAACATAAGAAAAGGCATAGTCCTTTACTTAAGTTTCAGTGAGGAACAAAGACAAGTAAATAGAAGTTTCTGAGGGCAAATATACAATGAAATAAGGCGTTGTGATAAACATATTGGCAGAGTGTTATGAGATCATAGATAAGGGGTTTCTATATGAAAGTTGAAGTGGGGAGGTTGCTATAGTCTGAATGTTTGTGTCCCTCCAAAATTCATATGTTGGCCATGTGTGGTGGCTCACGCCTGTAATCCCAGCACTTTGGGAGGCCAAGACAAGCAGATTGCTTGAGTTCAGGAGTTCCAGACTAGCCTGAGAAACATGGCAAAACCCCATATCTACAGAAAATACAAACATTAGCTGAGCATGGTGGCATGCACCTGTGGTCCCAGCTACTCCACAGGCTGAGGTGGGAGGATCCCTTGAGCCCGGGAGGTTGAGGATGCAGTGGGTCATGATTGTGCCACTGCACTCCAGCCCGGGTGGCAGGGCAAGATCCTGTCTCAAAAAAGAAATCATATGTTGAAATCGAATCCCCAATATGTTGATGTTAAAAAGTAGGGCTTTTGGCAGGGTGATTAGGCCATGAGGGTTCTGTCTTCATGAGTGGAATTAGTGTCCTTATAAAAGAGGCTTCAGGAGCCTGTTGGCCCCTTCTGACATATGAGGACAAAGCAATAACGTGCTGTATATGAAGAACAGTTGCTTACCAGACACCAAAATCTGCTGACACCTTGATCTTGGACTTCCCAGCCTCTAGAAATGACAGCAATCAATTTCTGTTGTTTATAAATTACCCAGTCTAAAACAGAGGTCATGGCAGACTAGGAAGACTCCTAAGAGGTATCTTTGACTCCTCTCCCCGTTTTCCCATATCCCATCTAGCCAGACCCCAAGTCTTGCAATATTATTAACCTCAAAAAAGATCAATGTTTTAGGGGAAAGGCTCTCTCCCCCTACTAGATTGTAAGCTCATTAAAGGCAAGGTTTTTATTTGTTTTGTTCTCTGTTGTAGCCCCAGCAACTAGAAGAGTGTTTGGTTTAAGGTAGGCACTTAATAAGTATTTGTTAAAATTTGATGAAACTAAAATAAATTCATTATATTATTTATAATGAACTGTTTTTCACTTAAAGTATTTGCATTATATACTTTCTAATACCCTCAGATATCACACCGATTTTTTAAACAAAATAGAGAAGCAGATGTTACTGTTTATTTGCTTATCTGTTCACCAAAGGGGACAATTCTTTTTGAGCTTTCTTGTTCTTTAAATAAAACACTCAGTACCACACTTTCACAATTCTTGCAAACATATTTCAAAGACCTCAAGACTTAACCAGATCTTATCTTTTGCTTTGAAAGCTACAAACATTTTTGTGTTATGGAGTTAATACAGAACCAGCTGGATTCTTCTAAAGGGAGATGCTTAGTAGCACATCTTTTTGATACACACATACACACACACACGTGCAGATACACATTAACACCCTGATAGAAAATAAGAATAATTGACAGGAAATTTATTTTCTGCTGCTTTAAATATATTTCATGCTCTTAGTAAAATAGACAAGTATCTATTAACTTGACATGGTAATGGAAATATTTGTTATGATTCACTGGATAAGTAACTTTGCAGTGAATGAAGTTGTTAAGAACTTGTGTTCTCTCTTGTTCAAAACCATACATCTCTGTTTTAAATATAGTCGGTATAGGGAAGTGTATAAGTATATGGTGAGGGAGGGCAAAATGATGGGTACAGAGATTTCACTAAAATTTAATTTTTGTTTGCTATACTTGTATATTACATCAATCAACTCATTTTTAAAAATTCCCTAAAACATATTTAGATTCACATTTGCATTGCCAAGTAAATCTTCTCCATATTAAAATCAGATTTCATCTCACCTATGGTGAAGCATTCTTTCCCTATAAAATGAAACAAATTATGTTTGCCTATGGTTTTATTTTGAAATGAAACTGAGAATAGTCAGTTGAAAAGCATGTTTAAAAATAATGCTGCCACCAAAGTAACTAGAGACTGTATCACACTGATCTCCAAAGTATTGTTCTTCACTGCCTAAGCACAATAGACTTATATTTTTACTCTCAACATGTAAAACATATTTTAAGACTACAGCATTCTCTTTCATGTAAATTTAACATATTCCACATCCATCATGTGGTGTAGGCTGAAAAGCTTGGTTGAGCTTGGTTAAACAGGATTTATAGGTCATAGATTAGTTCTACAGCGTCTTTTCCTGTCTTAAAAAGAATCTTTAAATCTGTGGCTGAAGATAGATTTTTGCTAACCTCCGTGCTGTTAAAGGATTAAAGCCTGAGATACTGTTGGATCTAAGCACTGCATATGTACATTCTGAGATTTTTTTTCTCCAGTCATTATTGAAGGAAAAAATTTAGTCTCTATTTTTCCATTGCAAATGTTCTAGAAAAAAACTACTTATAAATGTTAGGTATATTTTAGCAGTGCTGTATAATAAAGACATATTACTGCTGCTGGAGAACTTACATTTATTGGTTAATACTTAAAGGGTATTTTTCCATAAATAAATTACTGCAATCACCATTAATGAGTATTTCCTCCAAATGATTCTTTTTTCCCCAAGATAGAAACTAGCTCTGGAAGTATAGTAATACACATTGGTCATAGAAGTTTCATTTCTGTTTCCATTCCTTGCCAAAATCTCCTTTGCCAATGGCCCTGGCTCTTCTTTTGTAAAAATAACCCTGTAGACTCCATTTAATTGTCACATTGGCCTAAAGCCATCAAGGGCAGTTAGCCTCATACCAAGCTGCAGCCATCTGTCAGAATATGCTAAAAATCAATGAAGATGGTTACTTGCACTCTCCTGCCCCGGCATGATTCCTCCACACAATTCTGATTTGTCTTTGTGAACTGAAGTGGTCATGTTAATCCCAACACCAGGTTTTCTCTAGTGTTGATAATCACAGCAAAACCTTTGAGTAAGATTCATTTTGGTAAATAGATCGTGATTACTATCCATTATCATCATTCTGAAAAAATAATTACCATCTAAGATCAGGCCAAGCAAAATTAGTTGTCTTGAACCGACACTTGGCCAAAAATTATCATGAGTAATAGAATATCAAGTAGACTCTGAATTAGGAATTTGAATTGGGGGACAGCAAAGAGAGTAAATAAGAGTAAACAAAAATGGCTGCAATTCCACTTAAAAGTGAACCTGGATGAAGAAGCTGAGAAGCAAAGGGAACTATTCCAGTGCTCTGCAGCAAGGGGGCTGTGTTTGAATTCCTGACAGAAATAAGCACCTCTTCAATTAATTGGGTGTTAAAGGCAGGTCAATCTACTTGCACATAATTTCATGGATAGAATGAGAAAAACATTCTATAGAAAAGAAGGAAAGCAGTAAATCATGATTGTGAGAAGCTAGAAAGGAATAAAGCCAGTGCCAGGGGATGGACATGGGAAGAAGAGAAAGAAGAAAGGAAACTAAAATGAGGGTGCAAATTTCATGTGCGGTATGAAATAATAGTTGTGACAACCTTATAAAGTGAGTGCTATTAACCCATTTTTAAGTTCAAAAAACTGAAATTCAGAAAGGTTCAGTAATTTGCCTAAGCTCATAGAGCTAATAAGAAGCAGAATGGGACTTTGAACTC
Source organism: Pan troglodytes (assembly GCF_028858775.2). NCBI lineage: Eukaryota > Metazoa > Chordata > Mammalia > Primates > Hominidae > Pan > Pan troglodytes. The sequence continues at coordinate 122,229,395 of NC_072421.2, forward strand.
AGTTCTATTGTTTTCTTTTTTTTTTAATGTTTTAAACATTTTAGAAAATATTTAATCTCACTAATAATAGCAAATGCAAACTCTTAACCAGTCTTACAGAATTTTATCAAGCAGTCACAGGACTGTGCCACCAAAGCCATATGATACCTTTGGGATTGAGGCTCATGCCACAGGGAAGAAAAAGAGACTTTCTAAAGAAAAAAAATCAAAGAATAAAAGAAAGAAAGGATCTGCAAACTCTAGTATATCTAAGGATGGGCCTCTGGATAAGGAAGGATAATATGGAAGTTTAACAGCAGGAATTTTAGCATGAAATTTAGATTTCTGGCTCATAGCTTGAGAATGATAGGTTTTCAGTTCCAGAATGGTTGTCTCTCATTAGTACTAGAAAGAACATGCTTGCTCACAGAGTGGCCAACCTGGTCAAGAGTATTTAAACGGCAAATGAAGAAGGGAAAGAAATAATAAAAAGAATAGTGCCTAATATCACTTAGATAACTGGTGACTATGCACAATTTTGATTGTGATATGTTCTTCCCAGAATGCCCTTTCCTCCATTTTTCACTTAGTATCACCTCATGATTTTAGAACAAAATGATTTTTAGGCCATTTTCTCAGGGAAATTTCGACTTTCCCCCCTTCTACCTACCTGAACACTTCCTTAGTCTCTACTATTCCTACCTTGCTTAGATCTACCCCCCTCCAAGGGTTCTTACCTTTGGATTACTTAAATATAACAAAACACTTGTGATGGTACTGTTATTTATTTACCTTTGCTTCCCCTACTACAGAAAGTCAGTAATGCATAGTGGTTAAATATGAAGATGCTAGACCTACAGCCTAGGTTCAAAACCTGACCTGGATCTGTCATATCCTACCTGTGGGATTTTACAAAGTTCTTTAACCTCTCTGTACCTCAGTTGCTTCATCTCTCAATTGAGGATGGCAACACTAAATAGTACGTACCACATGGGCACTAGCATATGGATTAAAGAAGTTGATTCATAAGGGCTTAGAATAGTGCTTGGCATATAGTAATGCTGTTTAGCATAGTTAGCTATCGTTATTGTTACTAGTACGAAACCATACATTTCTGGAATACAGGGATTCTCATTCCTCATAGAAGCGGCAGTGCACGAGGAATAACTAGTAAATGCTTGCTGAATGCCTCGCTGTGCAGGACATGCACAATAATCCATAGACTGGGAAGTATATGTGAATACTGGATGTTTTTACAGCAGGTTAAAGCTATTGTGTCTCTCTGAATTGTAGTAACTCTGAATTCATCTACTCGCCAGCAGGTCTGTGCCAGGCTATTATACTGAATTGAAAATAATAATATTTATTGCACACTTTCTATGTGCCTGGCTCTGAGTAGACATTTTCATATATTATCTCATTCAGTTCTGAAAACAGCCCCATGAGGTAGGGTCTGTCATTTTTGACACAAAACAAACAGGGAAATTCAGGTCTATGGAAGTTATGTAATGTGTCTAAGTTCACAATAACATAAGTAGTTTAGTCCAGGGATGTTGGAGTACATATGCTTGCACACATCACCCAGCCTCTCCATCTTTGGCAATGTGCCCATCTTTCCAGGTTGCAAAAAACACCATGCCCCCAAAATATAATCTAGACGTTGGGAATTTTGAGAAGAAGGCTTGGAGAAGGAGATAGCAAGGCTGACATCTGAGTAAGGGAGGGCTCAGGGCAGGGCCCAATCCCAATGTACTGGGTAGACAGGGCATTGTTTTTCTGAATAACAGAAGGCAGGCAGCAATGCACAAGCTGTTTTGAAGATTGATCACAGGGCAGTCTTAAAAAGCCTCACAGGTATGTATCGTCAAAATGTGGGAGGGGGGGATGGTTCTGATGATTTGGAACATGGTGGTGAAAGAGTATATTCTATTTATTTATTTAGAGACAGAATCTCCCTCTGTTGCCCAGGTTGGAGTGCAGTGGTGGGATCTCGGCTCACTGCAACCTCTGAACCACCCCCACTCCCCGCCGGTTCAAGCGATTCTCCTGCCTCAGCCTCCTGAGTAGCTGGGATTACAGGCACCTGCCACCACACCTGGCTAATTATTGTAGTTTTAGTAGAGACGGGGTGTCACCATGTTGGCCGGGCTGGTCTGGAACTCCTGACCTTAGGTGATCCACCCGCCTCAGCCTCCCAAAGTGTTGGGATTACAGGTGTGAGCCACCGGGCCAGGCCAAGTGTATTCTATTTAAAAGCATGCTAAGAGAGGAAGTGGAATGATGTTGTATATGTTTACTTTGAGGAAATCATGAATGGAAGGGTAGAAATACCTCTAGTTAGATAAAGATAGCAATAGGGACAAAAAGTAAAATAATCTCTTGTGTTATGATTATTGCTATTACTATTACTAATATTTACGGAGTGCTCATTATGTTCATGGCTGCTCTAAGCACATTGCAATTAGGAACTCATTTAATGCTCACAATGGCCTTATGAGCTAGGTTTTACTATTATCCTTACTTTACAGATGAGAAAACCGAGACATGGTGATGATAATTAATGTGCCCAATGTCACATGACTAATAGGTAGTGGATCGGAGAGTCTATAATAAGATACTTGGCCAGATGGAGACAATGGATGCTGATTTTCAACACAGATCACAAAAGTGTCATAGGAGGAAAGGGTAGTAAACATGAGTGATTTCAACTCCATAAACATCTGCTAGTTGTATCGATTTGCAAAATGCAAATATATGGCAAGTTCCCAAATTTTTGTGTTAATGACTACACCTCCCAAAAGGTAGAGAAAATAAGAAACTTGCCTCTCTGACTGACTTAGAAAAAGAGAAACTGGTGAGTTGAAGGTGATAGGAACCTTTAGAGGAAGTGAAGTATTTTATCTTAGAGTCCATAAATACCTTATAAGGCCCAAATCCCAGACTTTAGGAAAAGAGCTTGCTGAAGTAAAGTAGGTACAATTTCATGCCCTGAGATACTCTAATATGGAGATGAATTAAGAGAGTTGGGAAGCTATTATATTTTATTTTTTTTTAACCTGTTGAAACCAGTGTGTCTGTACTGGGTGTTACCCATTCACATTCAGTTTGGATTTCGAAAGAACAGGTACCAAAATACAGGGATGAAAACCAAAAATAAGTAAGTTTAAGAGGGCATGATGAAAATAATGCTAAGAAGAATTATACCCCAAATGAGCCTGAGGCTTGAGAAAAAAAACTGCTAAAGATGACAGAAAAGTGCTTTTTAAAAAATATATTTAAACCAAGAAGAGCAAGTGTAGGAGAGACATGCAACCCATGAAATTGTTATTGGATGGCCAATATCTGAGAGGCCTTCTCAACTACTGTACTAGTTTTCTTTGTGAAAAAGAATGATGATAGACTTGAAATGGTAAAATCAATATCAGTAACCATAAATTGAAGCTAAAATAGGCAAAGCAGTCATTAAAAGGCATTTGGCTGTTCTATAATAAATGAATTAAAATTCTATCCCAGAGTGGTGAGAGGTCTTGGAGATTGGATTACCCTGTCACAGTTGCTAAAGTTTTAGCAACTGTAGTGTGGTTGAAGTGTGACAGGAGACTGGAAACAGAAAACATTGGCTTTAGTTTTCAAAATAAACAGGAAGCATATGGACTCCTTAGACTAGACCAAGAAACAGGTTGATTAAATACAAAATTCTACAACAGGTTAATAAAAGAACAGTTTGTGAGCGCTTAGGAAAAAAGTAGTAACCATAAGAAAGCAAGCAGTATAAATTCTCTAAGCACAAGTTATGTTAGACAATCTCATTTCATTTCTATTCTTGACATGGTTATTAGATTGGAAGATCGGTAAGAATGTAAGCATACTATATCTGAATATCAGCAAGGCATTTAACAAGGTCTCCCATAATATGGCTATGAACAAGATGGAGAAATGTGGGTTGTTAGTAAAAGAATGTTGCCTAATAGATAAATGTCACCAGTGGCATGCACAGAGATCTAACCCTAATCTGGTCTTATGTAACATTTGTATCGATAACTTACATAAAAAAGAGGGAAGCATACCTAACAAGCCTACAGATGACATAATTCTGAGAGCAAAAGCAAATAGTTTGTATGGTAGAATTAGAACTCAGCAACATCTCCACATGCTAACAAGATGAAATCAAATTAGGCCAAATCAAGGCTCCAAATATATTTCCACTGGTATCTTCCATACCAAACACAAAACTGAAAAAGAATCAACTATGTACTTACAGAATAAATAAAACGTGGTTTAGCTTCAGAACATGTTAAAAAGGCTTTGGGGTTTAGTTTCCAGTGTTCTCAATGTGTATGGATAGTGTCATGTGGCCACCAAAAAAGCTGATACTGGAGTAGACAGCATTAACGAAAATACATAATTAGAACAAGAGAGGTGGCTAATTGTTGGTCATAGCATAAAATCCTCAGTGAATTAGTCAAAATGACTGACTGCTGAGAGTCCCATCTAAGGAACATCAAATCTGCTCGCGGTCCTTCCTCAAGGGACAACCATAGATGGCCATGTTGTTGTTTATTTTAATCACATGACTTTTCTCTCCCCGTAGCCTCAGTTGACTGTGAGAATAATTGCCAGGGCTTGCCAAAAAACTGAAACACAGCCTGCTATAAAAGGGATGAACTGGGCTAATCAAATTCCCTCTTAGGGTTTTGAGCCTACAGTGACCAAGATAATAATGCAGTTAGCAATGGGACATGCAGCTGAAGGGATGAGGTGAGAGGTGTGAGGAGGTACTCTTGGAGTCATGTGGTACAGTGGAGAAAAGACATTGTTATGAGATAGTAGAAACTATGTGGTAGACAAAATAAATATTGAGCTGATGGAAAGAATAAGCTATTGGACAAAGAAACAGACAGAGAGGAGCAAAAATGCAGAGAACTGCTGAGTCTTATTAATGCTAGAGATCTACAGGCTTTGCCTTGCCTTTGGGGATTGACCAGAGTTTCCCGCGTTCCCAGGGACTGACAACACATACACTGAAAAGATGTTCTCAATTACTCGAGGCAACCTGAATGTCTCTGGCTTCTTGCAACCAGAGAGGCTAATAAGAACCCACACCTGCATTCAGCCTTGAACATTACATTTCAAGAGCAGTTTGGACAAACTGGAGTGTTCTAAAGAAAGAGACCAGGAAGGGAGATTTGAAACCCATTAATGTGAGGTACAGGTTGAAGGAATTGGGGAAACATTTAGCACAAAGAAGAGAAGACTCAGGAATAGTGAAGGGCTGTCAGTTGTAAGGGGAATTTTACTTATTCTGTGAGACCCTAAAATTAGATTTGAGAAAAATGGGCAGAGTTAAGAAGGGGTAGATTTTGGTTCAAAAAGAATCTTCTAGTAGTTGTTTGAGGTAGAGTGGAATAACTTAGGAATAAGTCAATTACCTATTTTGGAGATATTTATGCAAAGGCAAGTGGCCACTTAGTAGGGATAGTAATGTTACCTTTTAATTGTGTAGTGCTTTACAGTATATGAGGCACTTTCTACTACGTTAGTTTGATTTTCCTAATTAGGAAGTCAGGCATTTGTATATTCATTTTTACAGATGAGGAGGCTGAGGCTCAGACAGGTTCTGTTACACAGTTCATGTATAAGTTCCTGGATACCCACAGTTACCTTTATTGACTACATGAGAAATGAACATTTTAAAGGCTGTATTTGAACAATGCTAGTTGATAGAGCTAATAACGTTTCTGGCTTTTAAAAAATCATCATTGTGATGCTAAATATATGTTCAAATGTACTAAAAAGGTACTCTGTTCACTCTTACATGAAAACTTATGTTCTTCTCTGCGTCTTAAGAAACTGAGACCAATTAATATATTCCTTGCATAGATACAGAAGGTCCGTGGGTGCAGTTTGTACAAACATGCCTAGATGTACATTTCAAATAAGAATAATTTTCTCTCTCCATTTGCCTGAACCCATTCCCCACTCTCTCCCAGATTTCCTGTTATTTGGCTTCATAGACGAAAGGAGTGTGTTTGCTTGTCAGAACTGCTACTTAACCATATTGCCCTGTTGTTTCCTCAGCTCTCTATCACTAAGCTCTGCAAATGAACTAAAAGTAAAATGAGGAAATAACCACTGTTTGAAAACTCCTTGAAGAAGATATACATCGTTCTTTGCATTTTACCCTTTACTCACCTCCCCCTTTCAATTAAAAAAGAAAGAAAAGAAAAGAAAAGATACAGGGCTGGGCACGGTGGCTCACGCCTGTAATCCCAGCACTTTGGGAGGCTGAGGCGGGCAGATCACAAGGTCCGGAATTCAAGACCAGTCTAGCCAATATGGTGAAACCCTGTCTCTACTAAAAATACAAAAATTAGCTGGGCGTGGTGGCGTATGCCTATAGTCCCAGCTACTCTGGACGCTGAGGCAGGAGAATCGTTTGAATCCAGGAGGTGGAGGTTGTAGTGAGCCAAGATCTTGCCACCGCACTCCAGCCTGGGCGACAGAAGGAGACTGTCTCAAATAAATAAATAAATACATAAATAAATAAATACAGAAACTCTATCACTAGTATAGTTCTAATTGGGTTATTGTCACCATAGGTGCTGACTGCTATATTTTTCTCTTGGAATGTAGCAGAAATCACCCTTTATGAAACCATTTAATCTGGTAAGTGATGGATGATACTGTTTCCTGGACATGGGCCATAGTACTTCCAGTTTGTTGATGGTGAAATATTCTCTGATGCCATGGTTGGTATTTAATTTAATATGCTGCTAAACAACAAAAACAATAACAACCAGTCTTAGGAGAGTTGACTAGTCCTTCTCTTTCCATTCCAATTCCCAGAGATCAGATTAGAAGGTGATACCAGACATTGTTTATCAAGTAGTATATTATACCCATTTTTTACATACAAATGTCTTTAGAAAAAGTTTCTGTAAATTGGATAGCTATAGGTAGAAGGAAACTGGACTCCTATCCCTCACTGTATACAAAAATTAACTCAAGATGGATTAAAGACTTAAATATAACACCAGAAACTATAAAAATACTAGAAGACAGCCTAGGAAAAAACTCTTCAGGACATTGGCCTAGGCAAGAAATTTTATGACCAAGACTTCAAAAGCAAATGCAACAACAACAAAAATAGACAAATTTGACTTAATTAAGCTAAAAAGCTTCTGCATAGCAAAATAAATAATCAACAGAGTAAACAGACAACACACAGAATGGGAGAAAATATTTGCAAACAATGCATCCAAGAAAGGACTAATATCCAGAATCTATAAGGAACTTAAACAAATCAACAAGAAAAAAATACCCAAAAATTCCTGTTAAAAAGTGGGCAAAGGACATGAACAGACATTTCTCAAAAGGTGCTGTATACGTGGTCAACAAACAGATGAAAAAAGGCTCAACATTACTAATTATCAGAGAAATGCAAATTAAGACCACAATGAAATACCATCTCATACCATTCAGAATGGCTATTATTAAAAAGTCAAAAAACAACAGATATTGGCAAAAATGTGGAGAAAAGGCAATGCTTATACACTGTTGGTGGGAATAAAAATTAACACAACCTCTGGAAAACAGTATGGCGATTTTTAATAGAACTTCCATTTGATTCATCAATGCACTTCTGGGTATCTACCCAAAGAAAAATAAATCATTATATCAAAAAGACACCTGCATGCATGTGTTTATCACAGCACAATACACAAGAGCAAAATCATGGAATCAACCTAAGTGTCCATCAATGAATAATTGGATAAAGAAAATGTGGTATATATACACCATAGAGTACCACAGAGCCATAAAAAAAAATCAGTTTTTTGCAGCAACATGGATAGAGCTGTAGGCCATTATTCAAAGTAAGCTAACTCAGTAACAGAAAATCAAATACCACATGTTCTCACTTATAACTGGGAGTTAAACAATGGCTATTCATGGACATAAAAATGGAAATGATAGACCCTTGGGACTCCAAAAAAGGGAGGATGGGCAGGGAGTGAGGGTTAGAAAATTACCTATTAGGTACAATGTTCACCCTTTAGGTGAGGGTACACTAGAAGCCCAAACCTCACCACTGCACAACATATCCATGTAACAAACATGCACATGTATCCCCGAATCTATAAAAATAAAACAAAAATAAAAGCTTCCATTGTAGAACTAAATAAGGCACACAAAAAAACAAGGGGAAGTCCTTGAATTTCAAAGAAAATAGAATCTATGTTTTATTAGTTAGTGTTTTTCTATGTCAATATAAAGTTGTAATGTTTGATTTAAGAAAGTGACTAGAAATGATGAATAATTTCTTTATTAATTGTATCTAGTGCTAAAATCTATCATGATCAAGGGACCTAGAACGGCAAAGAGTAGAACTTTTATCATGACAAAGCTCTGAGGAGTCAATCTAGAAATCTAAACATGTGAAGAAAAACAGAGGCAAACTTTTTTGCTCAAAAGACCAAAAGCTTCACCCTAAAGGCAGAATTTAGTTTTTAAACTTACACATATACTTCCATTACATGAGGCTGATCCTTTTTTTTTTTTAATGTTTGAAGGCAACTTATTTTTTCAAAGAATCTTACAATAAATAAAATAGAAATGATCACTCCTCCTCCAGTTGTGTTTGGGTTTTCTTGTAATACTGCAGTTTTTTAAAACAAGGGACAATTGCCTTTCACTTTGAGGCTGCAGTGACAGCTTAGATAATTGCTTTGTTTTGTTTTTGTGGATATGTGACAGCGGGGTGTTTATGTATCTGCGGCTTCATCTTTTCACGTGTATCTGCTTTGGTCTGTGTCTGTGGCTGGATCTCGATGTGTGTGTCTGTTTGCACATCTGTGCCTGTGAAGGAGTCTTCCTTTTTGCCCATGCATCTGGGTGTGTATCGGTTTGTGCATTTGTGTGTCTCTGCAGATGTGTGTGATGAAATGAGTTTCTGCAATCAGTGGAACCATCCTCTGCCAATACTTAAGCTTAGTGGGATCAATAATAGCTCAAGTACCTGGTCTCCAATGGTATGTTGCTGTTCAGGACCCAGCTGTTATGCAGATGGACTGAATCCTGCGTGCTGGTTGGGGGAGCTGGAGCAGCTGGGCTGGGCTGGCTGCGGGTAGTCATTGATCTCCTCTGAAGAGAGTCCGCTGCAGGGGGTGGCTTCCTGGCACAGGTGCAGGCATGAGGAGGCGGAGGTGGCGGTGGGAGGGGTCTGAAGGTGAACTGGTTGTGTGGGCTGCTCTGCACATCTAAAGAGGAGAGAAGAGAAACATAAAATAGAGACTTACTCTCCCACTTGGCAGTCAGGGAAACCAGCATGACAGACTTACCAGGATTTCAGATAATAAAACCTGTGGGGTGACGGAGGTTGTTTTAAGTTCAGTCTATCTGTAAAAATGCCACTTAACTTACAAAAGCACGTGCAGCATGCTTATGAAATGTAAAACATTCACAGTTGCATTTACATGTAAATTCTTTAGGGCTATAGCAGCTAAAAAGTAAATGAGGCCACCTCACACCATTTGTCATAGTTTCTGCTACTGAACAAATAAATCATCAACAAGACACCAAGTTACAGAACAGAAGTGAGCTGATTTCCATCAGTTGCAAAATTCTCACTTCAGAAAATGCTAGTAAAAGGCACAAATTTGTTGCAAGGAAAATCATTCGGCACTTCAAATAAAAATATAAGGCCACCTTCTGGCTTACCTCAGGAAAGGATGTGAGCTTGCCTATACGGGAGCAAATCCATATTTTAGAAAAACAGCTCACGAGTGTGTCGCTTGGCTGTATGAAACTAATCTCTTTGTCAGCCCCCCAACTAGAGTGCTACTTGTAAAAGGTAGGCTAAAAGAAGTTTCTTCAAGTTGTTATACATATTTCCATGGTCATGCAAAGCACAGTCTGCAACTTTTTTCCTTTGACACACCTTTCTAGGAGCTCTGCCATGTTAGCGGCAGCTTGGGCAGCAAGGAAACAGATTTTTTTCTGCTCGTTTGCAGAGGGGCAGCCTGGGACAGCGGTCCTCAGACTTCTATTGTTGCTATTGCTTGGTATTTTTCCATTGTTTTCCTGGCAGGCACACGTAAAGACAGTGAGTTAGAATTTGGCCCATGAGAAATACCTCAATTAAACCCCTTTAAAAAGAAATCACTATTGTAGCTGATAGCCACCTCTCTTCCACAGGAGAAACATAATAGATGTCAAGTGATTTCTTGTAACACCAGCACGTTCTGGATAAACTTTGTGGACAGCATGGCCTTGTCTCACCTCCCAAATAACTGAGAGTTGAAAAGCAGAAAAACGCCAGAGGCTTTCGATGCCTAGCAAAGGACTCAGCTGGTTTGTGCTGAGGCCCACTTTGCAGTGGCTGATCACAGAAAAAAAAAAAAAAAATCACTTCTTTCAATCTTTTTACTGCAAACTTGAATTTTAAAGACATTGGCATGGTTTTTTATTTTTAAAAACGATATTAGTCTCCCAAGAGCATGACAAATTCTTGGCTGTATTTTCTAGCACAGGTGGCTCTCCCTTTAAATAAACTCACTATATGAAAATCTGAATTGTACAAAAGATAGATAGAGAAGGGAGTGGTGATCATTCATTTTATAAAAAGGATTCCTTTAGATGGTCAGCTATCCTTGTATATTTTAAAAGAACTAAAATGTTTCATGAATTTCCTAAATCACCCCCATTATTCCAGGCCCAGCTCAAATCCCATATCCACTAAAAAAATTCATCACAAATACTTAACATCTCATGAACTTTTTTTAAACCTCTGGGCTCATACTCATAACCGTAACTAGAAGTGTGCTTTCCATTTTGGGGACTCAAGGAAGCATAGAATGTTGAAACCCAAAGGACTTTGGAGATGCTCTCATTTTGCAAATGAGAAAACAAGTCCAGGGACACTTGGCAAGTTGGTGGCATGGTCAGGACTAGAACTCACATCTCCTGACTCTCTGGCTAATGCTCCATTCCCTGTATTGCAGATCTCTGTAATATGAGTTCTCTTTTCCTTCATAAGATTTAGAGACAAAGAATTGTCCACATTTTCTTGATTTTTCACTTAGGTTTATTATGTCTGCTTCTCTCTTTGACCATGACTCCTTAAATGTAGAAAGGAAGGCAGTGTGGTATAATGGTACGTAACAAAGCACAGTGGAAAGAGGAGAGGACTTGGACTGGGATGTATGGCAAATCTGGGTTTAAGTTCTGCCTCTACCCTTTAGAAGCTTTAACCCCTCATTTGTAAAATAAGGATAATAATAATAATCCCTTTTCCTAACAATTAAATTTAATTCATGTAAAATGTGCTTGAACATGCATTTTATTGACTATTTCTTTATTGAATGTAATAAAAGTATACAAGTATAAAACTATAAGGCTGGAAGAAATCATAGGGATCACCTAGTTAAGCTTGCCTCTCTCCACTCGCCATTTTACAGATGAGAAACCCAAGACCCAAAGAGGTGAACTGACTTGCTCAAGGTCATTCAACTTGTATACTTTTTCCTGCCCATGCCAGATGATTTCTTTACTCTTTTTCTGTACGTGTTTTTGTAAATTAAGTGACATTTTAACAGATAGACTGAACTTAAAACTCTCCCCCACCCCCAAGGGTTATGTTATCTGAAATCCCAGTACTCTGCCCAGCACTCTTTCCATTATGCTATTTCGGAACATAAACATGACTCTCTTCTATGACTTTAACATTTACTGTTTTTGCCATAAATTTGATCCCTGAGTTGGCAATATTATAGCATCCCCACCATATCCTATGTGTTTTGCCTTTTCTCCCAAAATAGACTGCATGTTTCTTAGAATAAGGTTTCCTTCTACTTCTCCTGTATGCTGTATGACACTGAGCAAAGTACTGGGTACAGAGCAAGATCTCTAAAATCTTTTCCTAATAGAAGAGGGTTTGACTGGATCATGGGACCCAGATAATCACCTTCTGTGTTCCCTTTGGCTCTCATTCTGATGTAGCCACTGGCTATCTATTCAATTGACAGAGAAATAGGTTTTCCCCTTGAAGATCTTAGTGGAATGCCTCCCAGAGCCATGACAAAGGACAATGATACTCTGAAGAAGGTGCTTAAAATGATGCCCCTTCATGATGTGAAAAAAGCACCAGTGACACACTACAGATCTACTGTCTAATGCCACGTGTGGGAGAGCACTTAATGACCCGAGGGAAGGGAGGCAAAAGGTGCAAGTCCAAGGTTAGAAGGAAAAGAGGAGTCAATTTGAGGTGTTGTGCTCAGAACCCCTCTAAACAACATGCATGACATTTACTAGCTTAATCAGTAGGGGTTTCTGTCAGCACAGTTGTGCAAGAGAAAGGGTTTCTCTTCAGTACAGTTGTTCAAAAGAAAAAGAATATCTCATTGACATCAGATTTATTGCCTGCTAGATTACCTCACAATCTTTGCAACTCTATTATGAAAAATGATAAAAATTTTACTTCACTGAAAAGTGCAATCATAGTATTATTATAACATTTCTGTTGCAGGTAGAATGGCTTTGTCTAGTCATTTAGATTATCTACGTATAATGCATATCCATATACATATATGGATATTTTGATTTTCATCTATTTTACTGTGTATTTTTATTTCCACATTTCAAATATGTGGAAGTCTCCCTGCTAGTTCATATTGTCTTTAAACGCTTTCACAATATTGGATTGTTGCACTGAGTGGAATACATCCAGACCTTAAGCCTTTATGAAATGCAAATGATCTCAGATTCATTCTTTTTTTCACCTCAGGAAAAAGATGGGGAATGCACTTGTTCCCTCCCAAATGAAGTAATTTAATACTTGGGATCCATGAAATGGGATTTCCCAACATTAAACACTAATGAAAAATACATTAGTGTTCAGTGTCAGAAGCTCTAGAACACCAATTCTAGGGGTTTGCGAGTCACATACACTCACTTCCAAATGTATCTGGCAACCATACACTTCTGTGCCCCAGAGAGAGGAAGGGAGAAGGGGGGAGTGGTGATTATGCAAATGTAGATATCCAGACTTACTTAGAAAGCTTTCTGAAAATAAATTAAGTTTTCAAGTGGAAAGGTCTAGTTCACATAATATACTTGGATAGTAGCCAGTTTCAGGTTTGAGGTCCTAAAACAACTTGGTAAGATAATTTCTCAGGAGCAAAATTCCTCCAAACTGTAGATTTGAGACATTTTAAGTGTGGCAGAGCTACTAATAGAAGTATAAGCCTTCAGAAACAACATTGCCTCTGTCTCCAAAAGGTAAGCGCAAGAAGAAACGTGTCACGCATAGTTTTTTCTTTTTTCCTTTTCTTCTCTTTTTGCCAATACACCTTATTTTGGATAATGTGTTAGAGAAAGTTTTCACAAGAAATTAGAGTATCTCTGCTCAGAAATACTGTGGCAACTTATCAGAGTGTCTATCAGGGTGTTTTGTCCCTTACATTTCATTAACATATACAGTCAGTTCTGCTACAAGACAAAGCATGCATTTCTGCAATTCACTGCACTATGCAAAATCACACATAACCAAAGGGTTATGGAAAAAACGAAGTTAGGGATGCAACATTCAGAAACACAATCAACGACACATTAAAAAAAAGGAACCTAATAAGAATGACAGCATAGTTTGTCATATATTAATGGTTAAGGGATACGTGAATGCCATACCAAATATGACACTTTATCTTGTGAAAGTGGGTGTCAGAAGAGTTGCAAATTGTGAGATATTGTGAAGTGGTGAAAAGGAAAGTTATCTGATTAGGACGGAAACTTCTAAATACCAGATGTGGATGGGACAGTCTCCTATCCAAATGTGGTGAGCTGAAATAGCTGATGGATATTTCAGGTATATACGTGTGCCCATTTTGTGTATTCTTACGCAGTTCATTCTGCTGTATGCAGTTTTCTGCATTCATCTAGTGCTTTTAACAGATGGAATTGCGCATATGCAAACGCAAAATTTGTCTTAAGTTCAAACTGTTCTCAAACATCCCAACGGCAAAGGAAAAAATTAACCTTTATAAAACAAGCACTGTAGCAGCACTGGCTGTACATGCAAAATAATTTTCGGTAGGTGTTAAAAATAAATATTGTCAGTATTACAGTAATGCCAAATAGACAATTTTTCTTGAAAAATTTGACCAAAGTAGATACATGGCTAGCTTTTCTGAAATCCATGTACTAAATTGATCATTCTTTTCTTTAGTGACACTGTGACAATACCTTCCCTAAATATGTTTTTTTCCAAGGTTACTATGCAGTGTACATTGTCAAAAGGGGCACATATATTCCTATAGCTCTAGAAAAAGGTCACGGAGAGTCAGAAATCATGTCTGTACTTCCTGGTCCTTAGTATGTGTTTCATTATCTCCTTGGCCAAGGGGAAGGGTAGCTCCACAATTCTTTATCTACAACTATGGAATCAAAGAATCTCTGAAAAATGAGTTTGTTTTCCCCTAACTCATTGGGTGGCAAAAGCTGACCTGAAATGCTTTGAGGATATTTATGGTCTTTACTTATTTATCTAATTTCATAAATTTTGGTGGCAAAGCCTGACCTGAAGTGATATGAGGACATTTATAGTCTTCATTTATTTATCTTATTTTGTGAATTTTCATACATTTAGGTATGAAAGTATTAATGCATTTTATTAAGGGGTGCTGGCCCATACCTCACTCTGGGTGAGTGTATATATAATATACAGTATATGTACAGCAGCACCTTTGTAAAATTTGAAAAATTCTAAATTCTGAAAAAAGTGGACCCCAAAGGTTTTGGATAAGGGATTATGGGCCTGTATTAGTATTTAACCACCTTCCTGAGCTCTTATGAGGCAATATTAATTAATGCCTCTGAAGACCATATAATCTACACGTGCAAAGAACATCAGGGCACCAAGAGTTATTGCCATACTACTTATGCCAGATCTCTCAAGGCCAATTAGAAGTCTTTGGTTCCTGAGGTTGCTTTTCTGAGCTGCCCTCCCCTTCTAGGCAGGAGTAGGGGGTAAAAGGAAACAGGCTTAAAAGAAAGAGAAGATATTTTCTTATTAATATTAACTATTACTACTAACTCAAAATGTATGTTACTACTTAATGGTATTTTACCTGTCACAAAGAGCTTTTGTAACTTGTGAGCAGGTAGTTTTAAGATTTGCATGTTATGGCTAATATCCATTAACTTCATAGTGCTCAATGATCATCAAATTAGACTTAAATGTATCTGGCTGTTCTGTTCTCAACCTCGTAATTATTATTAGAGGCTCAAAAGAATAAAAAGGTAAGAAAACTGGTTTTCAGAAGAAAATAAAAAATACAGTTTATCACTTTTCTGGCTCAAATAATACTGCTTTAATATTAATATACCAACATCCTTTATTAAAAGCAGATTTATCAGTTAAATAAACCGTTGGATTGAGAATGGAAATAAAGTCCATTCGATAGGTAATGCTTAATAAATACTTATGTATAAATGGGCATGTGCATGAGTGACGCACAGACACCAACAGAAAGAGTCAGAAGGAGAGAGAAATAGAGAGGAGATATCACAACTGAAGCAGATGACTGAAGGAGAACAGTCACAGAGGCTCTGGGGGAAAGCTAACAATAAATTACAATGTTTTCTAGTTTCCATGGGCTCAACCTGGTTCTGGATTACTGCATTCTGCATGGCTTCCACAGCCCTGGATACTATTTACTGTTTTTCAGATTGTCAAGTACATCCCTTTGAGGACTTTGAATGGCCCTCTCACTAAGCCAGCAGGTAAGATATAGTATGCTGTGTTAATTTCTGTCAGTTAGGTTGATCTTTGTTACAATCACTGGAAATAAAGGTCAACAATAAAGCACCTATGATCCTTTGACATGTTTGTGCTGAAATTCATATTTATATTTTAGTCTCTCTATAAGCTGATACTCACCTTTAGAGGGAGTGCTGGTCTACATACAGAAAGTCCAAATTTTCTACTTTCTAGTTTAATCAATCTCTTTTCCTGTTCTCCAATTTGTTGTGCAAGCATACAAGTTAGTCAAAGATCCACAAAGCAGCCCTCCCCCAGCCCATTTCTTCCTGTCTCTGTTATAGAGGGAAGCCAACTGTGCTGTACACTGTATTGGTTTTACATAGTACAATCAGCCAACCTCAGGCATAATGCTCAATATTCCTGCCAATAAGTGGCTGGTTTGTTAACTCAGTCAAACAATCCAGGACTTTACAATCAAGAAAAAAAGATAGGGCTGTGGTAAATGCCATTTTGTTTAAATTATTGTAGTAATTGCTCAAACTACCTAATTTTCTTGGTTGTGAAAATACAAGATGGATATATCTCTGCTAATATTTGCAGAGTAGTTTGGTAATGTTAAAAAAAAGAAAAATGAAGCCAATAAATTTGTTATCTTAGAAAATTGTCATTTTTCTAAGTAGAGTGGTAAAGAGCTCTACTTTATGGCACAATTTGGAATTTTAAATGTCAATATTTAAACATTAGTATACGGTATTAGTTAGCAATTAAAATTAGTGGTTGGCCAAAGCCTTTTCACTATAGCCTTGAAAGAAACTGTTATCTGTTATGTACCATGAAACATGAAATAGATAATTGCCCTGTTTTATCTTATGTTGACAATGATATTGTGGCTTCTGTTATTACCCAGTGAAGTATATCAAAAAGAAAATATAAAAAAGTAATGATCCTTTAAAATTTCATATTTAGTTTATACTCAAACTAAAGTTTTATGTAGGTATTTCAATTATTTTCAATCTTCAAGTTCATTATTTATTTGCAGGTAGGTAATGGAGGGTTATGAATTAATTGACAGTGTATCATTTAATGAATTAGCTAATAAGAGATATCCTGAACATTTATAAAGTTTTCATTTTCAGGGCTTTATTTTTATTACACTGTTATAAATGGTCACCCTGTATTTGTTCAAAAGGCAAAGAATGCAAATCGTTCCAATGTTATTTATAAAGATAGAACGCAATGTGTGAAGCACAAATCAGGAAAACATTACAACTGTGTCTGAAGTTTCAAGAAAAGTATTTTTCAAGCTATCATATGTTAAATAGTGAGGGCACGCTATATTAAGAATAAACAAAAAAAGCAAAAGGCAAAAATTCTAGAGTATAAAAAAGCATAGAGGCTAGGGAAGCCTCGGAAAGGTTTCACCCTTGTCCAAATTTTTCAAATAAAGGCTGAAGAAAATGTTCTCATAACCACCGTTGTCTGGTTATTTGGCAAGAAAGATCCCCTGTACTCCATAGTTCCTCTCCACCAGCACAACTTTAAGAACAAAGGGCACTCATGGACACCTAATGGAGTGATGGAGAGGAACCCTGGCATCTATAATTGGGAGCTAAACAAGTACATAGCCCTCATCTGGGACAATGGGAAGAGATGTCACTATTATAGCAGTATTCGCAAGAGCCAGAGGATTCTCAAATTTCACTCATGTTTTGGCCCTTTGCTCCAGTTCAGCAATACTCAGCTATAGGATCAAAACATGCCAATGTTTTGCGGTCACCTGTTGCTATAATAGAGGGCTGAAATTCACAAATGATTTATTTTTAAAAAGTATAGATGAATGGACTCAGGGTGATGCCTCTAATAGTGACACTCTCACTGAGTTGCATTTGGATGTGCTTTCTTGGATGGGAGAGAAAGGGGTTGGGGTTACAGCTAGTGATAGGAGTTGGGTACAACTCTGATCTTATAAGCAGTTGTAATAGGTGATTTTCATATCCATATGCTTGTAAAGTGATTCTACTCATACCATGGGAGGGACGAAGATTTGCTTATCTTTCCCCTTTGAACGACAACAACAAAAAGGAAATAGGAAGCATTAAAAAAAGAAGTCCTGGTATTCTCATATGAGTAACATGTACATGTTATTCAAATATGTCGGGGCCAAAACATTTTTTTTCAGAATTATGATCTTAATGATTGCTGGTAGAACACTACTGGCTGCCACCAATCTTTCTGTCTGACATCTAATGGGCTACTGAGGGAGCCTCCTAAGAAGTATGAGCAGGAAAGTAACAATTCTGTAGGAAGGACAGAGAAAGTTTTATTTCCCCTCTTGCATTCAAGCTATGCATATACTTGTATCAGGATGTGAGTCTGAATCATCTTTATATCTCCCACATACAACCCATAATTTTATTCAAGTTTATTATTTTGTTTATTTACAAATTTAATTAATTTGAGTGAATTCAAAAATTTAAAGTTTGAATTCAATCAAGTTTTATTTTATAAAAAAGTTATAGCAACCATGGTGGGTGAGAGTGTTTTATGATGCCAAATAACTTATTTGATTGAATTATTCACATTCCTAACAGCTGTTTTGGCATTGTGTGGGCACAGCCTGTATCTGAAAAGTTTTCTGCTTGAAATGTTCATTGATTGATTCATTATTACAAATTTTCATCTTCTTGTTTTTCAACATGGCATTTTAGTGAAATGTTAAATAGAGCTATTTTTTGGGAGATATGCCAAAATTACAACCTATTACTAAACCTATCTGATAAACTTTGCTTATGCTAAGCTATGCATATTTAAGTCATTTTATTTTTCCTTCAAAATCTGATTCATTCTCTCAATTACATTACTGCTTATCTCCCCGGACTCACTCCAATTTAACTAGGTCTTTATGGTTCCCCAAACAAAATGCAACATTCTGGATGAACATCACCGACAATACAAAAAAGTTATCTGATAAATTCTTTTTAATGATGTCTTTTCACATGTAGCCTCAAACTATGTATAGATTGCACTTGAGACTTCATTAACTAGAATATGGCTAATGAAGTTGTGAGAAGGCAGCTCAATTAGGAAATATACTGATCTATTGATATAGATGTGTCTGCTAGTGGATCAAGTGAAATGTCTATCAAGCAAATTAGGCCAGGGGTAGTGGCTCAGGCCTGTAATCCCAGCACTTTAAGAGGCTGAGGCAGGTGGATCACCTGAGGTCAGGAGTTCAAGACCAGCCTGCCAACATAGTGAAACCAAACTACTAAATTATGAAATTTAGTAATTTTGTACAAAAAAATACAAAATTAGCTGGGCATAGTGGCACGTTCCTGTAGTCCTAGCTACTTGGGAGGCTGAGGCAGGAGAATCGCTTGAACCTAGGAGGCAGAGGTTGCAGACAGCTGAGATCACACCACTGCACTCCAGCCTGGGCGACACAGCAAGACTATTTCAATAAATAAATAAATAAATAAAATAAAAAAAAAATAAAAACGCAAATTAGTGGAATCTGCTCATATGATATTAGAATGAATTGAACAACAGTGAATGCAGGTACTCCCCTCCAGTGAAATGAACATAATGTATAGATGCCTTCAGAAAATGAAAAAAATTAGCTCATCTCAAGGGGAAGACAGTCAGCTTGCATAAACTGAAGAAAAAAATGAGAACACATGTTAATGAAGCTGTGAATATATGAGACTGCAGTAGTAAATATAGATGGAAATCCTAGAAATTAAGAAATGATTTCATAGGTAGTGATTGAGAAATATGTCCTTTAAGCAAGTATTGGGTTGGTGCAAAAGTAATTGCGGTTTTGCCATGGAAAGTGATGGCAAAAACCTCAATTACTTTTGCACCAACCTATCTCTTAAGCAATTTAGTTCTTCGTTAAGCTCATCCAAGTAAGTTTTTCAAAAGGTACTCATGTACCTTGTGAAAATACATATGTATGATAGGTCTGTATGATAGGTGAGATGCTGAGAGGGACAGTAGATTAAACATACATTACTTATGTGAAACAGTTTCTCAAAGAGACTTCTTGTAGTGCCTGAAGTCAGTGAATGAGTGCACAGACGCTCCTTTCTGTGTATTAACACTGGAGGTCTGGACCAGACCAGACCACAGAGTGTGATCTGGGTTCCTGGATGGGAATGATGACAACCTGGATTTGATTCAAGTTTGCTTTTACTTTTCTTGACTCCCAAATAGCAAACACGTACCACAAAGGATAGAAATGAAATTAAAATGCAAGCATGTATACATGGTTCCCTTTTGCTTCCCCTGTACTTCATGGAGACAAGCCCTCATTTTCTGGTTTTGGTAGCCCACACAGAGTGAGCTGTCTCTCCCTCAGGGTAAAAGAACATACTACTGTGGAATTGCTCTGTTTTATGCTCCTGGTCTCATCAGCATTTGGAAACTGCTTATGTAAAGCATAATTCCATTACTCAGGAAGCCATGTCACTTAGGCTTACTGACCAGCTACCTGATCTTCAAATTCTTGCCCTGGCAGCACTAGGGCAATTTCCTCTTTTCCGTACTTACAGTACAGGACTTAGATGTTTCCCATTCTGGGTAGTTTTGAACATTGTGTATCATAGGGCTTTCTAGTGATAAACATACAAAATGGGTTGCATGTCAAGGTATACAGATATATATATATAGAGAGAGAGAGAGATTATATACATATATTTAAATTTTATTGTTATGTGTACAGAATAAAAGGTCAAGTGCTGTCTACTACTGAACTATACTCTTCTTTAAAGTAGGGCTTATCCTACTTATAACTTACAAAATAAATGATGAGGAAGCCAAAGAAAAGGAGAAATTAACCTAAACGTTTAGGGAACACCTTATATTTAGTAGTAGAAGACAAAGAGGAGAGTGTCTTAGTTTCATTTGTTGGTTTTCAATAAGGTGAATCAAGTGTAGAGTACTTTCTCTGCTACTAATTTACTTACTTAGAGATATCATCTGTATATAACTTGTTTAAATTAGTAAGTACATCATAACATTTTCGAATGACACAATGGTTAAGTTACAGATATTAGAATCAGACCTATGTCGGTTTAAATCACAGCTCTGTCATTTACTATCAGTTTGCTATAAACCTTTTCAAGCCTTTGTTTCTTCATCTGTAAAATAAGGATAGTAATAAGCATCTCAATGTTTTTTGTAAGAATTAAATGAGGTAATGTGTACAAAACACTTAGCAGAGTGCTTGGCACATAGTAAGCACTAAATAATATTATTAAATGAATGATCAATTATTGAGCTCAATGAAATCTATAAAATCAGGTGCCATCTAGTAAGTAGCCTAAGAGGATAATCTACTTGACTCCAAGACACTTGATTACTTAAAACTTCTGCATTATAGTTGATTTTTTTTCACAATTTTCAGTTTTCTTATTTTCTTCTAAAAGTTCTAAGAAGCTATTATTGAAGTCATGAGTCAATATAAGAACAGTTGACACCTTTCTTTTCCTCTTCCTCCAAGCCACACCAAACACTCTCTATTGATTAGCTTCTTTATTATGCTGCAAGTTTCTTTCACTTCAGATAACAGTCTCTATTTCATGATTTTTAGTTAAGTACTCTGACTGTGTTCACTTGCATTTTCCTCTACACTAAAATGATCTGGGGGTATACATGCATTTCTAAAGTATCCATTGCAATAACACCTTGGGACTCAGACACTAGAGCAAAGGATGTGAAGAAGAGCCATTTCCATGAATACAACATTAGTGCTTTGTATTTATGAAGCACCTTTCATCTGCATCTTTCAAAGACTTTCACAAATATTATCTGATGCTTTATTCACTGGGCCAAGCTGCCAGCAAAACTGTCTTTCAAATAATTCCCTCACAGTACGTCAAACCCCATGAGGGAAGGAGTTGTGGATAACCGTTTGAAGTGTCAGGAATGCTCAGAAACATTTTTAAATAGTATATACAAAAATACCACCTAACAAACGATGACGACGATTTAGAAACGTGGCGCTCTGTAGGTATACCTCTCATAGCAAATAAACAGGAACTTTATCATATTGGCATTAACAGCAACATCCACATTATAAATGAAAACTATCTGCTCAATTTTGTAACTGTGTATCAACCTAATTTGGGACATACGACTTGCCTCATAGTGTATCCAAATATATTCATTAAAGCATTGCATATTAATTATAGTATATGTAAACAGCATGGGTACCAGACCAGGATTGTATGTCAAATACTTAGCATAGTGCCCGGTACATGTGACACATTCAGTTAATGTTAGTTACTAATATAATTATTATTGTAATTATTTCCAGTATGAATTTAGATTACGAAACCAATTTTCTTTCAAAGAATTCAGTGATGACTTACATATATTCACATTTGTTGCTGTTGCTGCTACTGCTACAACTATTACTTCTTTTCCTTATGCCTGTTAGGATATATACTTGTACAGTAGGAAGAAAAGAAAAACATGTCCCCTTCCTCTGTTGGAACAGTAGACCAAGATGGGGAGAGGTAAGGCTACATAGATGTTAAGGCCTCTTCCCACCTTCCAACTGAAACCATTTACACAGGGTCTTGTTGTCATGAAGACTATGGCTGTGGGTATGCCATTAAAACGAGTGGCTAATCATTTCTGGGGGGAAGACAGAATCAAATTAGAGACTTTTTATAACCCAAATGAAATAAGTGACCTACAAAGTTTTAGTAAATTTTACTGGTGCCATGAAAAAAATAACATTAATTTAGACACACTGACTGCGGAGATATCACAAGTTTCATCCACTTCTTTTTACTGTTTTTATTTTTGGCCCTCTAGTCTCTCTTATTTTACATTGTCGTTCACATAACTGGTATGCTGTGAAAATGGACTATTTGAAAAAAAGAGTCATTATTGTTAAGAATGTGTAATTTTTAAAGTTTTCTGAGGCTATAAATAACTTCCACTGCCTTGAAGAAAACACAGTGTTTCAACATTCATATGCTGTGCCCATTTTAGAGATGGAGAATATGAGTCTGAGAGACGTGGAGAACCTAGTGCAAGGCCTTGGGTACCATAGTATTGCACTGACTCCATTTGTTGCCACTCAGCCATCTCTCCTGGCCTTCAAAACAAACAACACCAACTGTGCTTATACCAATCTTGTCATTCCTCTTTATTGCAAACAATTAATATAAAATGCTGAGTCTGAACAGCTATGTAATAACTTATAACGAAATCTATGGAGTGGGTTATTTTATTTGTAAGTCCGATTCAATATGCTCAAGCACACATCATTAAATGTTTCCTTTTAATTTTGAGTAGCAAATATCTTCATTTCAGTAGCACCTACATAATTTATGTAATCTATAGTAACAGTTGTTAGCCTATTTGGTGTGTCATTTTATCCCAAGTTGATGCTGAAAATATCAGAAGAGGCTGCTTGATGGGCTTGCTTTAAAAAGACAACTGAGCAATTTATGTATGCTATTTTTCTTCCTGCACATTAAAGTTTAACCACATTTACAAATGAAGTATTATGTACCTAAAATAAATTCTTATTTAATACAATAACTGGCATTCATGATGACCATCTCTCTACTATGGGAAGTACCAAATTGGCTTCAAATAAATGTTATTACAATAAAAAGAATTATCTTAAACTATAAGTCACATGTAGGGATTTTCCTTCTCTAAATACATGTTAGATTACAACAATAGATAATTATGAGTATAGTTTAGGGTTATGGTAATTCAACTAGCAACTCTAGAAATAGTATCACTACATATGTCACTCAGTATAATAGTTCTTTTTTCATTTTATTTTATTATTATTATACTTTAAGTTTTAGGGTACATGTGCACAATGTGCAGGTTAGTTACATATGTATATATGTGCCATGCTGGTGCGCTGCACCCACTAACTCGTCATTTAGCATTAGGTTTATCTCCTAATGCTATCCCTCCCCACTCCCCCCACTCCACAACAGTCCCCAGAGTGTGATGTTCGCCTTCCTGTGTCCATGTGTTCTCATTGTTCAATTCCCACCTATGAGTGAGAACATGCGGTGTTTGGTTTTTTGTCCTTGCGATAGTTTACTGAGAATGATGATTTCCAATTTCATCCATGTCCCTACAAAGGACATGAACTCATCATTTTTTATGGCTGCATAGTATTCCATGGTGTATATGTGCCACATTTACTTAATCCAGTCTATCATTGTTGGACATTTGGCTTGGTTCCAAGTCTTTGCTATTGTGAATAGTGCCGCAATAAACATACGTGTGCATGTGTCTTTATAGCAGCATGATTTATAGTCCTTTGGGTATACACCCAGTAATGGGATGGCTGGGTCAAATGGTATTTCCAGTTCTAGATCCCTGAGGAATCGCCACACTGACTTCCACAATGGTTGAACTAGTTTACAGTCCCACCAACAGTGTAAAAGTGTTCCTATTTCTCCACATCCTCTCCAACACCTGTTGTTTCCTGACTTTTCAGTGATTGCCATTCTAACTGGTGTGAGATGGTATCTCATTGTGGTTTTGATTTGCATTTCTCTGATAGCCAGTGATGGTGAGCATTTTTTCATGTGTCTTTTGGCTGCATAAATGTCTTCTTTTGAGAAGTGTCTGTTCATGTCCTTCGCCCACTTTTTGATGGGGCTGTTTGTTTTTTTCTTGTAAATTTGTTTGAGTACATTGTAGATTCTGTGTATTAGCCCTTTGTCAGATGAGTAGGTTGTGAAAATTTTCTCCCATTTTGTAGGTTGCCTGTTCACTCTGATGGTAGTTTCTTTTACGGTGCAGAAGCTCTTTAGTTTAATGAGATCTCATTTGTCAATTTTGGCTTTCGTTGCCATTGCTTTTGGTGTTTTAGACATGAAGTCCTTGCTCATGCCTATGTCCTGAATGGTAATGCCTAGGTTTTCTTCTAGGGTTTTTATGGTTTTAGGTCTAACGTTTAAGTGTTTAATCCACCTTGAATTAATTTTTGTATAATATGTAAGGAAAGGATCCAGTTTCAGCTTTCTACATATGGCTAGCCAGTTTTCCCAGCACCATTTATTAAATAGGGAATCCTTTCCCCATTGCCTGTTTTTCTCAGGTTTGTCAAAGATCAGATAGTTGTAGATATGCAGCATTATTTCTGAGGGCTCTGTTCTGTTCCATTGGTCTATATCTCTGTTTTGGTACCAGTACCATGCTGTTTTGGTTACTGTAGCCTTGTAGTATAGTTTGAAGTCAGGTAGCATGATGCCTCCAGCTTTGTTCTTTTGGCTTAGGATTGACTTGGCGATGCGGGCTCTTTTTTGGTTCCATATGAACGTTAGTTTTTTCCAATTGTGTGAAGAAAGTAATTGGTAGCTTGATGGGGATGGCATTGAATCTATAAATTACCTTGGGCAGTATAGCCATTTTCACGATATTGATTCTTCCTACCCATGAGCATGGAATGTTCTTCAATTTCTTTGTATCCTCTTTTATTTCATTGAGCAGTGGTTTGTAGTTCTCCTTGAAGAGGTCCTTCACGTCCCTTGTAAGTTGGATTCCTAGGTATTTTATTCTCTTTGAAGCAATTGTGAATGGGAGTTCACTCATGATTTGGCTCTCTGTTCGTCTGTTATTGGTGTATAAGAATGCTTGTGATTTTTGTACATTGATTTTGTATCCTGAGACTTTGCTGAAGTTGCATAACAGCTTAAGGAGATTTTGGGCTGAGACAATGGGGTTTTCTAGATATACAATCATGTCAGCTGCAAACAGGGACAATTTGACTTCCTCTTTTCCTAATTGAATACCCTTCATTTCCTTCTCCTGCCTAATTGCCCTGGCCAGAACTTCCAACACTATGTTGAATAGGAGTGGCGAGAGAGGGCATCCCTGTCTTGTGCCAGTTTTCAAAGGGAATGCTTCCAGTTTTTGCCCATTCAGTATGATATTGGCTGTGGGTTTGTCATAGATAGCTCTTATTATTTTGAGATACGTCCCATTAATACCTAATTTATTGAGAATTTTTAGCATGAAGGGTTGTTGAATTTTGTCAAACGCCTTTTCTGCATTTATTGAGATAATCATGTGGTTTTTGTCTTTGGCTCTGTTTATATGCTGGATCACATTTATTGATTTGCGTCTATCGAACCAGCCTTGCCTCCCAGGGATGAAGCCCACTTGATCATGGTGGATAAGCTTTTTGATGTGCTGCTGGATTCAATTTGCCAGTATTTTATTGAGGATTTTTGCATCAATATTCATCAAGGATATTGGTCTAAAATTCTCTTTTTTGGTTGTGTCTCTGCCAGGCTTTGGTATCAGGATGATACTGGCCTCATAAATGAGTTAGGGAGGATTCCCTCTTGTTCTATTGATTGGAATAGTTTCAGAAGGAATGGTACCAGTTCCTCCTTGTACCTCTGGTAGAATTCGGCTGTGAATCCATCTGGTCCTGGACTCTTTTCGTTGGTAAGCTATTGATTATTGCCACAATTTCAGAGCCTGTTATTGGTCTATTCAGAGATTCAACTTCTTCCTGGTTTAGTCTTGGGAGGGTGTATGTGTCGAGGAATTTATCCATTTCTTCTAGATTTTCTAGTTTATTTGCATAGAGGTGTTTGTAGTATTCTCCGATGGTAGTTTGTATTTCTGTGGGATTGGTGGTGATATCCCCTTTACCATTTTTTATTGCATCTATTTGATTCTTCTCTCTTTTCTTCTTTATTAGTCTTGCTAGCGGTCTATCAATTTTGTTGATCCTATCAAAACAACAGCTCCTGGATTCATTAACTTTTTGAAGGGTTTTTTGTGTCTCTATTTCCTTCAGTTCTGCTCTGATTTTAGTTATTTCTTGCCTTCTGCTAGCTTTTGAATGTGTTTGCTCTTGCTTTTCTAGTTCTTTTAATTGTGATGTTAGGGTGTCAATTTTGGATCTTTCCTGCTTTCTCTTGTGGGCATTTAGTGCTATAAATTTCCGTCTACACACTGCTTTGAATGCGTCCCAGAGATTCTGGTATGTTGTGTCTTTGTTCTCGTTGGTTTCAAAGAACATCTTTATTTCTGCCTTCATTTCGTTATGTACCCAGTAGTCATTCAGGAGCAGGCTGTTCAGTTTCCATGTAGTTGAGCGGTTTTGAGTGAGTTTCTTAATCCTGAGTTCTAGTTTGATTGCACTGTGGTCTGAGAAACAGTTTGTTATAGTTTCTGTTCTTTTACATTTGCTGAGGAGAGCTTTACTTCCAACTATGTGGTCAATTTTGGAATAGGTGTGGTGTGGTGCTGAAAAAAATGTATATTCTGTTGATTTGGGGTGGAGGGTTCTGTAGATGTCTATTAGGTCCGCTTGGTGCAGAGCTGAGTTCAATTCCTGGGTATCCTTGTTAACCTTCTGTCTCGTTGATCTGTCTAATGTTGACAGTGGGGTGTTAAAGTCTCCCATTATTATTGTGTGGGAGTCTAAGTCTCTTTGTAGGTCACTCAGGACTTGCTTTATGAATCTGGTTGCTCCTGTATTGGGTGCATATGTATTTAGGATAGTTAGCCCTTCTTGTTGAATTGATCCCTTTACCATTATGTAATGGCCTTCTTTGTCTCTTTTGATCTTTGTTGGTTTAAAGTCTGTTTTATCAGAGACTAGGATGGCAATCCTGGCCTTTTTTTGTTTTCCATTTGCTTGGTAGATCTTCCTCCACCCTTTCATTTTCACGCTATGTGTGTCTCTGCATGTGAAATGGGTTTCCTGAATACAGCACAGTGATGGGTCTTGACTCTTTATCCAATTTGCCAGTCTGTGTCTTTTAGTTGGAGCATTTAGTCCATTTACATTTAAAGTTAATATTATTATGTGTGAATTTGATCCTGTCATTATGATGTTAGCTGGTGATTTTGCTCGTTAGTTGATGCAGTTTCTTCCTAGTCTCGACGGTCTTTACATTTTGGCATGATTTTGCAGTGGCTGGTACTGGTTGTTCCTTTCCACGTGTAGTGCTTCCTTCAGGAGCTCTTTTAGGGCAGGCCTGGTGGTCACAAAATCTCCCAGCATTTGCTTGTCTGTAAAGTATTTTATTTCTCCTTCACTTATGAAGCTTAGTTTGGCTGCATATGAAATTCTGGGTTGAAAATTCTTTTAAGAATGTTGAATATTGGCCACCGCTCTCTTCTGGCTTGTAGAGTTTCTGCCGAGAGATCCGCTGTTAGTCTGATGGGCTTCCCTTTGTGGGTAACCCGACCTTTCTCTCTGGCTGCCCTTAACATTTTTTCCTTCATTTCAACTTTGGTGAATCTGACCATTATGTGTCTTGGAGTTGCTCTTCTCAAGGAGTATCTTTGTGGCATTCTCTGTATTTCCTGAATCTGAATGTTGGCCTGCCTTGCTAGATTTGGGAAGTTCTCCTGGATAATATCCTGCAGAGTGTTTTCCAACTTGCTTCCATTCTCCCCGTCACTTTCAGGTACACCAATCAGACGTAGATTTGGTCTTTTCACATAGTCCCATATTTCTTGGAGGCTTTGTTCATTTCTTTTCATTCTTTTTTCTCTAAACTTCCCTTCTCGCTTCATTTCATTCATTTCATCTTCCATCACTGATACCCTTTTTTCCAGTTGATCGCATCGGCTTCTGAGGCTTCTGCATTCTTCACGTAGTTCTCGAGCCTTGGCTTTCAGCTCCATCAGCTCCTTTAAGAACTTCTCTATATTGGTTATTCTAGTTATACATTCATCTAAATTTTTTTCAAAGTTTTTAACTTCTTTGCCTTTGGTTTGAATTTCCTCCTGTAGCTCGGAGTAGTTTGATCGTCTGAAGCCTTCTTCTCTCAACTCGTCAAAGTCATTCTCCATCCAGCTTTGTTCCGTTGCTGGTGAGGAACTGCGTTCCTTTGGAGGAGGAGAGGCGCTCTGCTTTTTAGAGTTTCCAGTTTTTCTGCTCTGTTTTTACCCCATCTTTGTGGTTTTATCTACTTTTGGTCTTTGATGATGGTGATGTACAGATGGGTTTTTGGTGTGGATGTCCTTTCTGTTTGTTAGTTTTCCTTCTAACAGACAGGATCCTCAGCTGCAGGTCTGTTGGAGTTTGCTAGAGGTCCACTCCAGACCCTGTTTGCCTGGGTACCAGCAGCAGTGGCTGCAGAACAGCGGATTTTCGTGAACCGCGAATGGTGCTGTCTGAAGGTTCCTCTGGAAGTTTTGTCTCAGAGGAGTACCCGGCCGTGTGAGGTGTCAGTGTGCCCCTGCTGGGGGGTGCCTCCCAGTTAGGCTGCTCGGGGGTCAGGGGTCAGGGACCCACTTGAGGAGGCAGTCTGCCCGTTCTCAGATCTCCAGCTGCGTGCTGGGAGAAACACTGGTCTCTTCAAAGCTGTCAGACAGGGACATTTAAGTCTGCAGAGGTTACTGCTGTCTTTTTGTTTGTCTGTGCCCTACCCCCAGAGGTGGAGCCTACAGAGGCAGGCAGGCCTCCTTGAGCTGTGGTTGGCTCCACCCAGTTCGAGCTTCCGGCCTCCTTTGTTTACCTAAGCAAGCCTGGGCAATGGCGGGCACCCCTCCCCCAGCCTCGCTGCCACCTTGCAGTTTGATCTCAGACTGCTGTGCTAGCAATCAGCGAGACTCCGTGGGCGTAGGACCCTCCAAGCCAGGTGTGGGATATAATCTCCTAGTGCGCCGTTTTTTAAGCCCGTCAGAAGAGCGCAGTATTGGAGTGGAAGTGACCCGATTTTCCAGGTGCCGTCTATCACCCCTTTCTTTGACTAGGAAAGGGAACTCCCTGACCCCTTGTGCTTCCCGAGTGAGGCAATGCCTCGCCGTGCTTCGGCTTGCACACGGTGCGCTGCACCCACTGTCCTGCACCCACTGTCTGGCATTCCCCAGTGAGATGAACCTGGTACCTCTGATGGAAATGCAGAAATCAGCCGTCTTCTGCGTCACTCACGCTGGGAGCTGTAGACCGGAGATGTTCCTATTCGGCCATCTTTTTCACTCAGTATAATAGTTCTAATTGTTGGCTATATTAAATAAATACATAGCGTAGCACTTCATAGGTATGCCAAAATCTAGTCTTAAAATTCGAGGGATACTAGAGAGCTGTCTTGTTAAAAAATGTGAATTGAATGTTATTTTATATTTTATGGATTTGGGGAACTTCTTACACATAAATTATTGTATTCTTCATAATGTAACATACTAATACACTCAATTTGTATAACATCTCCATTTGAAAGAACTGAAAATGTAAGACAAACAAACAAAAGCATTCGAATTCCCTAAACATTTTAACAGAAGTTTGTTTATACAGGAGTATAATGAGTAGAAGTATCTGAACAACAGAATTTTTTAAAAAAGGGCTTTAAAAATGATTGTTCATTTTGTGCAGCAAAGGAAACAATCAAAAGAGTGAAAAGACAACCTATGAAATGGGAGAAAATATTTGCAAACCATACAGCTGATAAGAGATTAACATCCAGAATAGAAAAGGAACTCATACAATTCAGTAGCAGAAAAAACAAAACAAAACAAAACAAAACAAACAGAAAAACTAAACAACTTGATTAAAAAATGGGCAAAGGACTTGAATAGATATCTTTCTAAAGAAGACATGCAAATGGACAGAAGGTATATGAAAAGATACTCAGTGTCACTAATCATCAGGGTAATGCAAATCAAAACCACCATGAGATATTATCTTATACCCATTAGGATGGCCAGTATAAAGAAAAATGGAAAATAAAGTGTTGGTGAGGATGTGGAGAAATTGGAATCTTTGTGCACTGTTGGTGGGAATGTAAGAAGGTGCAGCTTCTATGGAAAAAAGTATGAAGGTTTTTGAAAAAATTAAAAATAGAATTACCATATGATCCAGCAACCCTATTAAAGAGAATATATCCAAAAGAGTGGAAAACAGGATCTTAAAGAGCTATTTGCATTCTCACGTCCATTGTATTACTCAGGACAGCCAAGAGGTGGAAGAAATCTAAACGTCCATCAAGGGAGGAACGGATAAAGAAGGTGTGGCATATACATATGATTGAATATTATTCGGCCTTAAAAAAGGAGATCCTGTCATTTGCACAAAATGATGAACCTGGAAGACATTATGCTAAGTGGATAAGTCAGACACAGAAGGACAAATACTACATAATACCACTTATATGAGGAATCTAAATCTAAAATAGTCAAACTCTTAGAAAGTACTAATAGTGATTTCCAGGAGTTGAGAGGAGGGGGAAGAGGGAAGTTGTTTAATGGGTATAAATTTTTGATTTTGCAAGATGAAAAGGTTCCAGATATTTGCTATACAAAAATGTACACATAGTTAACACTACTGTACCATACACTTAAAATTGGAGACGGTATATTAAAATTAAGATGGTATATTTTATGTGTTTTTATCAAAATAAAAAGTCATGCCATTTCTTCATTGAGTGGAATATTTATCTATAAATAATTGAATAAATAATTCAATCTTTTATTTTACTTAAATCACATGGCGATAGTGTGATTCTGTGGGTCGGCAATATCACAGTGGACAAATGAAAGCGTTATGAATAGGGCAGACAAGTTATAATGGATAATTACATGGTCATCAACACAGATTTTGCTGGTAACCCAAGAACTGTAGTGTTCTTAATAACATATGTTTTAATAGATAAAAATAGTTTTTTAAAAAAAAAATTATTTCCATAAGCTTTTGGGGAACGGGTGGTATTTGGTTACATAAGTTCTTTAGTGTTGATTTGTGAGATTTTGGTGCACCCATCACTCAAGTAGTATACACTGAACCCAATTTGTAGTCTTTCATCCCTCACCCCCTCCTGCTCTTTTTCCTGAGTCCCCAAAGTCCACTGTATCATTCTTATGCCTTTGCATCCTCATAGATTAGCTCCCAGTTATGAGTGAGAATATACGATGTTTGGTTTTCCATTCCTGAGATACTTCACTTAGAATAATAGTGTCCAGTTCCATTTTAATGCACTGAATTGTGTACATATATATCATATAGCCTATTCCTTAATGTAAATAATCAGTTGTATTTGGAAAATTTGGGCTGTGTCAAGTAATGATAAAAGTAAAAGATATGTGCTTGCTAGCCAACAAAACCTGGAGATATACATCCATATTTCTAAATAAATAAAATAATAAATAGCTGATTATCTTGGTTTAAGTTGCCATAACAATACGCCATTGACTGGGTGGCTAAAACAATAGAAACTTATTTTCTCACAGCTCAGAGACTAGCAGTTCAAAGTACCAGTGATAGAGACAGGTGACAGTCAAGAGTCCCCGGCAAAACCCTGCTTTCAAGCCTATAATAGCCTGAAGGCTGAAAAACCAGACTGCTGGTCCCAGATGAAGCCCACCCTTTCACGACTAATTGTCTCTGAATACAGCCCACCTGTGCACTGGGAGGAAGGGGTGGAGCCTCAGGAAGTTCTCCCCATTTGCAGTGGGGAGGAGCCCAACCTCTCCTGTTCCTTTGTGGTGACCTGGGATTCAATCTGTGAAGTGGAGGGCCTGTCAGCATCTCACTTTGCTGAGTTTTTTTTCCTTTTTGCCCAGTAAATTCCACTCCTCACCCTTCTATGTGTCCGCAAGCCTCATCTTTCCTGGTCGTGTGACAAGAACCTGATTTTAGCTGAACTAAAGAGAACGTTCTGCAACACCAGTATGGTTGGTTTCCGGTGACGGCTCTATTCCTAGCTTGAAGATAGCTGCTTTAAGATAGCTGCTTCCTCTTTTCCTAATTGAATACCCTTTATTTCCTTCTTTTGCCTGATTGCCCTGGTGAGAACTTCCAACACTATGTTGAATAGGAGTGGTGCAAGAAGGCATCCCCGTCTTGTGCCAGTTTTCAAAGGGAATTACCCCTTCTACAAAAATTAATTCAAGATGGATTAAAGACTTAAATGTTAGACTTAAAACCAAAGAAAACCCTAGAAGAAAACCTAGGCAATACCATTCAGGACATAGGCATGGGCAAGGACTTCATGACTAAAACACAAAAAGCAATGGCAACAAAAGCCAAAATAGACAAATGGGATCTAGTTAAACCAAAGAGCTTCTGCACAGCAAAACAAACTACCATCAGAGTGAACAGGCAACCTACAGAATAGGAGAAAATTTTTGCAATCTACACATCTGACAGAGGGCTAATATCCAGAATCTACAGAGAACTTAAACAAATTTACAAGAAAAAAATCAAACAACCCCATCAAAAAGTGCGCAAAGGATATGAACAGACGCTTTTCAAAAGAAGACATTAATGCAGCCAATAGACACATGAAAAAATGCTCATCATCACTGGTCATCAGAGAAATGCAATTCAAAACCACAATGAGATACCATTTCACACCAGTTAGAATGGCAATCATTAAAAAGTCAGGAAACAACAGGTGCTGGAGAGGATGTGGAGAAATAGGAATGCTTTTTCACTGTTGGTGGGAGGGTAAACTAGTTCAACCATTGTGGAAAACTGTGGCGATTCCTCAAGGATCTAGAATTGGAAATACCATTTGACCCAGCCACCCCACTACTGGGTATATACCCAAAGGATTACAAATCATGCTATTATAAACACACATGCACATGTATGTTCACGGCGGCACTATTCACAATAGCAAAGACTTGGAGCCAACCCAAATGTCCATCAATGATAGACTGGATTAAGAAAATGTGGCACATATACACCATGGAATACTATGTGGCCATAAAAAAGGATGAGTTCATGTCCTTTGTAGGGACATGGATGAAGCTGGAAACCATCATTCTCAGCAAACTATCTCAAGGGCAGAAAATCAAACACTGCATGTTCTCACTCATAGGTGGGAATTGAACGATGAGAACAACTGGACACAGGGTGGGGAACATCACACACCGGGGCCTGTCGTGGGGTGGGGGGAGGGGGGAGGGATAGCATTAGGAGAAATACCTAATGTAAATGACGAGTTAATGCGTGCAGCAAACCAACATGGCACATGTATACATATGTAACAAACCTGCATGCTGTGCACATGTACCCTAGAACTTAAAGTATAAATAAAAAAAATAAAAAATAAAAAAATAAAAAAACATGAATGGGATCATACTATTTCCATTGTTTTATAGCATGTTTTTCTAAGAAATGCATTTGGAGATCTTTCCACGTATGTACATACAAATAGACCTTAATTTAAAAAATAATGCTTCCATAGTATTCTATAATATAAATGGATTATAATTTTAAACAACTTTTTATGGGTATTCTGATTACAAGTGAAGTGGAGCATCTTAAAAACAGTTTGTTAGCCATTTAAATTTTATGTTTTCATTTTTAAAACTGAATCGCCTCTTTATAACTTCTGTCCATTTTAATGTACATTGGATGTTTGGTCTTTTACAATTGATTTGAAATTATTACATAAAGCCCAATATTCATCCTTTTGTGTTAAATACATTGCAAATATTTTCTTCCATGAAAAATAAAAAGATAGCTGCTTCCTCGTTGTGTTCTCACATGGTGGGGAGAGAGTATGTCTCTTCTTAGAAGGGCACTAATCCCATCATGTGGGCCCTATCTTCATGGAATGATCTAAACCTAATTATCCCCCAAAGGCCCAATTGCTAAATACTATCGCATTGGTGGTTAGGGCTACAACATATAAATTTGGGGGACACAATTCCATACATAGCAACAACTCATCTAGATAATGTATTAACACTAAATAAATGTTTTCTTCAACTCATGTTTTAAAAACTTGTTTATTTTCTACCATATCTTACATTCCATATTATGAGTCATGCTTTCTAAGACAGATGGTTTTAAAACTTATTTCTTACTATGCTTTGCATCTCACACTATATAGCATAAATTGATTAGCTAACATGCCTTTAAAATTGTTATGCTCACTTGGAACTAGGATATCTAAATTCCAATATAATAGAACAGGTCAGGTCTCAGACATTCTGAGTAAATGATTTGTTACTGTATTTAATCATTTTCAGCTCTCTTATACACAGAGAGGTGCAAATAGCATTCCATTTATATATCATTCCAATCACCATTCTCATTATAAGATGTGGTAAGTTATTGTGATTATAAAGTTGCTGGTACAATAAATACTTACCTTTAAATATAAGGTAAGGAAAATGAGGCATGGAAAATTTATGTTATTTGTTGAAGATTACATGGTCAACCAGTGGTGACCACTGAGATGAGTATGCCTTTACTCCAGGTCATAATCACTTTCCAGCTTTACACATAATGGTCAGCATCATACTTGTGTATGATGCTGTAGTCTTTACTGTGTAGTCTTTACTTGTGTAGTCTTTACTGACTAACCTCATTCCAAAGATTACAGAAATAAATCTGCCATGTAACCCTTCTTCCTCTTCCCCTAACAGATATATCTGCCTGAAAAATCACCAAAAGGAATAGTGGGTGGTCATCAGAAAAGGTTATGTAACTGACATGGGAGGAGGGTAAGCACATGCATATTAATACAATGGAATGATGAGCAGGTAATTGTAAACAGTGGTAGAGTTGAAAAAGAGAGAACAGACTAGTCTACAAGGTTTCACAGAAAAGTTGTATGATACACAGGGAAGGGAAATGGCCCTAATGAAAGGGAGCAGGGTGCCTCAGTGGCTTGGGCAATGGTACGAGGGAATGGCAGGGCAGCAGAAGTAAATATAACAATTAAGAGAGGGGAAAAATTATAGACATGCTAATGCTGATTTAATAATTTTCCTAGCCCAAGCCGGCTATTTAATTTTCTAAACAAACATTTTTGTACTGCTTATTAAGTGTTAGGTATGCTATGTGCCCAAGTATAATGGTGAAGGTGAAAGTCACTTCTCTCAAAAGCACACAGACACACACACACACACCTTTGAAAAGCTTAGTCAGTGGGAAGAAATGGTGAGACATGAGGTTCTTTGTGTCTCCAGGAGCTCATCTCCTATTCTCAGCTGAGTTGCAACTACTAAATGTCACATTAATCCATTAATAATCACTCCACAAATATTCTAGGTTTCATGTGAGAACAGGTCTCTACTGTAGAGCCATTTATATGTGTGCTTTACAAGGTGATCAGTGCTATGTCAGTAGTTGAATCAGGTAATAGGCACAGAGATATCTCTCAGATTTAGGACTAAGTTGGAATGTTCACCCTAGATATAGTCTTCTATTTCTGGAGGGCATTCCAAAGAAGCAAAATATACCTTTCTATCCCAGAACAGACTAGACTTTGTTGAATCCTATTGTAACCGTGTCACCTTGGATTAGTTACCTTCTATGTCCTGGAGAATTAGTAAGGGAAAAACTGTTGCTGGTACATCTTGATTATTTAACATATAATGGTTATTTGCAGGGTTTGGCTAAACTTGAATCCAACGTTTATCAAGAAATTTATGTTTAAAGCCCTTATTCATGTTACTTTATCAAAGGCAATCAAATTTTATCAGTGATCATTGCTTGCTCTTCTGCCTTCTATTAAGACCTCAGGTCCTCAAAGGACAATATTTTCCAGTGACAAATAAGTTTGCCTCCCTGGAGAGGAGAGCATGACTAGGTAGAAGTGGTAAATGGACATAGTCAAATGAGTGCAGGGGTGGGGACAGCAACTGGTAGATGGTCTTTAAACCCAAGACCAGATATTTCAATTAGAGAACCAATTAGGTACCTTTTTATGTTGCTGTGAATCTTAGAGCACACTGAGGGGAAAGGAATCTGAATAAAGATAGGTAAGCAAGGAAGCCAATGAGGGAGATTGGGTGGTAATATCTGGGTATAGTGTTTAGGGAGTGTGAAAGTACTTAGTGACAGCTGTATAAAAATACCTGCTTCTGCTACATTTATGTTTGTGTTTGGGCTTGTCTGTCTTGTCCCTCAACTAAATGGCAAATTCTAAGAACAGGGAGTTTCTTATTTTATCAATCCACACACTGCCTAGTGCCATGCCTCACTAGATAAGCTTGTCAATGGAGTGACAAATGTGTTCCAGTTTCTGCAAAATAAACTGAAGCAAAGGCCAATGGAAGACATTTTTGAGGTATGCTTTGTTTGGACTGTTTTTTTTTTGTTTGTTTACATTGGAAAACTATTGGACATTTAAAAAATACATACACATGTAGACTGACTATATTACATTTAAATTCAAAAGTTTTAGAACACTTTTTGAGGGGTTAAAAAGGCATGATTTTGGCCCAGTATACCTTTGCATATTTCCTGTCCTGCAGCCACACTGCAACATTTGCCATTCAACAGACCCACTGGTGCTCTCTCCATCTCTGCATCTTTGCATTCACACTTGACTTCCCACCTTGAATGTCCTTTCATCCCATATTGTTTGCATCCTACTCTTCTGAGGCCCATTACCAATGTTACCCCTTTTATTAAGCATTCCTTGAAATCTAAAGAAAGAAGCTACAGTAATCTCTTCTGACCACCTATAGCACTGTTTCCTATTATGCCCTCAATACCTCCTAAGACACATGAAGCCAGGTGGTGGCAGAAAGAGAACAGACAGATATAGAAAAAAGCAGACAGGAGGCAGTTACTGTGTCAGGAATAGCAGAACCCTGGATTGAAAATTCACAAACTCCTGCTGCTGAAATTTCTAGAGCTTGGTTCATTTTCAGATTTTGGACATGCACGCTTATAATAAATCCTTATCATCTGAGCTAGTCTGAGTAAGTCTCTGCTTCGTGCAATCGTCCAACAGGCCTAATATTGTGCTTTGTATTTGTATACTTGTTTTATCTTCCCTAACAGAGGATAAAGCCCTTTGAAAGGTAATGACTCTCATAGCACCTGCAGTGTGGTACACAGCCAGTACTTAGCAAATGTTTGTTGAAAAACTGAATGGAGAAAGCCAGACAAGTCATCCTCAAATCATACTGAATTTCCATCCATTTTTAGCAAGGCAAGAACTGAACATAGGTAGTTCATAATAATATTTTACTAAACAATGCTTTTTCAAATGAATGATTTGCCTGCTTCCCTCTTCACTCTTATAGATTTCTTCCTATTAGTGTTCTGCAAATGCGTTTATGACACGTCTTTGCCAAAGGCTAACTTCAGCAGCAGCACCATGTCTCAAAAAAGATGTGTCACATACGCAAATTACATAACATAAAGCCATGCATTCCTCTCATTGTTTTAACTATCTTTTAGTTTAAAGGGTGCTGGTCTGTTTCACATTTCTTTCAGAGAGGCCAAAAACATAAACTCTACTTGAACTTATGTCATTTACTCATAATGAGAAACACTTTGTCAACCTTATTTTCACATACATCTGGTGTGACTAGATACCCTCACGGAAATTATTTTTAACAGTCAATTTGAAGGATTAAAAGGTTCACGAAAGTCACATGAAATACATAACAATGAAGTATAGTCTCATTTTATGGATATCACCTCCTTACACTTATATAGTGTTTTATGGTTTGCAAAACACTATATTATCTCATTTGCTCCTTACAACAGGAGTCTGTGAGATAGACATGGAAGGCATCATTCCCATTTTATATATCAAAAACCAGAGGAGTTAACTGACTTTACTAAGGCCATAGAGATTGTAAGCAGTAAAAAGAACCCAGAAAAAGAACCCAAGTCTTTCAACTTCCAATCCAGTATCTTTTGACTTCAAATCCAGTTATTTTCAACTATTCTATTTATAACAATGTTTTCCAAATGTCTGGCTATGATCAATTGATGGGTTATGAAACCAATTTTGACTAGGATAAAAAATGAAATAGAATATAATATATCCTAGAACATCACATTTAGTAAAGATTTTAATTGTTTCATGAAACTTTTGTTTCAGTTTTGTATATTATGATGCAAAATATATTTTAACTGTGGGAAACGGTGAGAAAAATAAATTAAAAGTCACTGTTCTATACCATGTTGCCTATTAAACTAATTAAGTAGTTCAAAAGTAATTTGTGCCACCAAAATGTCCACATTATTGGTTTTAACATTAAAATAATTGTAGATAATAAAAATATGGTTTCTGGCAATCCTTGAGTTAGGTATTGTTTATGTGCCGGTAATTTCATTGTTTGAGTGCTTTTAAGAGTTCTACTGGAATATTATATAAAAATTTGGGTTTTTATACAGGTATGATGGTGGTTTTATTACTGCTTTTGTGGAAAAAAATGCTAATTGTGCTTTATAAAGAAATCATCTTAGAAAATCTTCACCTGACTTAAATATATTCAGGAGAATGTAGGAAACACTGACTATAGATAATACCCTGGTATTCGCAGATCTAATTCTTATTAAATTAGGATATCTGATATCTAGCTTATTTAATTATATGTCTTACCAATGAATAATCAAAATGAATAAATCCACAACTGTTTTCTTAATTACAATGAATACAATGGCTCTTCATTATATGTAACATATAGTACAAAATCATTAGTAGGGCCTATAAACCCCAGCAGCTTTATCCCCTGTCTCTCTACTCTGCATATGCCATGCACATCTATGTTTCCACAGTACTGTATTATACATGCTTCCTTTGCTTTGATGCTATTGCTTCTCACCCTTCTCAGTGGAGCTAGGTCTTAAGGCATGAATGGAAGTCTTTTAGGCAATGTTACCTCTTCTGTGATGCTTTCTTCCATTTTCCTTTCTGTGTTCTCACATGACTTATTAAAATTATCTATCAGAAACCAACATTATCATGAGTATTTGTGTGTGTGTGTGTTGTGTCAGTGAGGCAGTGAGTTGCTTGAAGGTGAGGTCTATTTATTATTCATTTTTGAATCTTGGTGCCCTGCACAATGTCTAGGTCATAGTAGGTAACTGATTAAATATGTGAGCAAATAGTATTAATATTTACCTTGAATTTACTTGGGCAAATGCCAAAATACATAATGCAATTTTACATGTGGTCATAAGAATTTTTAGATAGATCTATCAATCTATCTATTCTTTTTTACACCGAAGGCTTTATTGTTCTTTACTGAATGATTACATATTAAAATATTAATTTAGGGGCAGAAAATTATGCTTAAACTTATTATTCTGTGGTTCATACAATAGCAAAGGAGCTGGCTGATTTGGTCTGTTCAAGCCAACACTTAACCAAATTGCTGACATGATTTTATTCGACGATGTGCATAATACGGACCAAGGCATTTTTATTTTCCCACAGGCTGAGATGGTGGTTTAGAGATATAGCCTAAATGTTAGAATTTTCTCTCTATAATTTAGTCATCACTGTACTATGAAAAAAACCTAAAAGATAAGCAAATTTTTATGGATAGTTGGGTCATTTAATATTTTCTGATATGGTGCTATTAAAATTTCATTTATATTCCTATAGGGTTTTCTCCTCACTGTTTCAGCTAATAGACTTTGAAGTCCCAATGTGTCTATCTCTCCTCTGAGGGATTTTAAAAATTGTTGCTCTGAAAACAGAGCACTAACTTTCCCAACAGATAAAACACACGAACCACAGCTGGAGAAGTGTGAACGTCAATTTACCCTTCATAGCACATAAAATTAGACTCTATGATTGTAGAGGAAGGCAATACTTAATTGAAAGATATTTTAATACATAAACATATTAGAAAACCATCTGTCTGAGGACTCTACTGTGTGTATCTATGCTACAAAGTATTTTTAAAAATATGGTAGGCTAAAGGATAATCCTAATTCACATGTGAGTTTGGGAGATAAGTATTTTTTATTTTCCTGGCTTGAATTCTTTATACATTTCTCCCATGTATGTGATTGCTTACATGTCTAACCTTCAGCTAAATAATAAGCTTCAGATGGTATCCAAATCTTTCTCATCTCCAGATTCCCAGAGTGGTCAACACCATGTTGGCGCATTATAAGTGTTTAGCAAATGTTTACTGAGAAAATAAATGACTTATTATTAAAACCCTGATGCTTTCAACATTTTCCCGAGGAGCCATTTGATATTTTCCTTTGTGTTACAATGTTACAAAGATGAAAACCCCACAATTTCTTTCTTTGCCTGTTCAAAGATGTGGCAGTAATGATAGAGGAAGAAGTTGGATTATTCATAACATACAAGATAATCTTTCATGGCAATCTAATTCTTTGGCTTCCATGTGCAAAACATCTGAACCAATGGTGAAAAATGCAAATAATAGAATTTGTATCTTCAACTAAAAATCAAACTGCTGAATAGCAGGAAACATCTGGGTGATTAATCCATTCACATATTCAGTATTGAACACTCAGAGAGTTGCAAGAATCTAAATGTTGTCCATTGCTTTTGGATTACTTGTAGA
This sequence comes from Pan troglodytes, assembly GCF_028858775.2. Classification (NCBI taxonomy): domain Eukaryota; kingdom Metazoa; phylum Chordata; class Mammalia; order Primates; family Hominidae; genus Pan; species Pan troglodytes. The sequence continues at coordinate 122,270,355 of NC_072421.2, forward strand.
AATCACAATTGGCTTTCCTGCCTTTTATTTAAAGTTCAGTGTAACTGAGGATTCATTATGATTTTGTATTTTGAGATATTAGCAGGTCATATTGTACATTTTTCTTACTCCCTTTTTCAAAACCTGTATTCTAGGTTATTAAAGTGCTTTTAAAATAACTTTTTTAGAAAATAGAAATTACACCTATCTAATGTTAAATACAATTATTATTATAACAAATATAAGAAAATATTCAGGGAAACATACTTTGTCATCTGATTCTAACCAACAAAATATTTTTAATGAGTGCATGTCTATTAAAAGAATCCTCAAGATGCTATAATTATTATTCATTTTCTAGAATTGTTTCACCATGAAGCTTTATGCTTCTATGGGGACTTTAATGTTTATGTTTTGTGATGGCTGCATTGACTATTAAAAAGCAATTTGGCTGACATTTTAGGTCTTTTGTTGCCAGTTTTAATTGGATTGTTCATCAAGCATCAACTCCCCCGTTAACTGCAAAAATTTCAGGCCAACGTCAGTTTACAGTAATGACTGTTTAATGATTTTATCCTGTCAGTATGCAAGCTTCGTATGGATATACGCATGATTAGTTTCATATCAAGACCTGTAATTAAATAATTGAAGCCTAAACAGAATGGATATGAAACATGAACACATATTTAATAAAGACTCAGAAGCTTATCAAAATACTGATTAGCAATTAAAAGTCAATGTTTTGAGTTCATCTGGTGTTAGTACATTTATGATACTTTAGTAAATATTTGTATGAAGATTTTGCGTAAAGTTAAAAGACAGAAATTCTTTTTGGAAAAGCAGTAAAATTGCTTTTTAAAAAGGTAATTTATATCCAATGTGTATCTATCTGACTGAGTGAGAAAACTCATTTTAAGTATTATTTCCTCTGGAGAAAAAATTAGCCAAAGCAGAAGAACTCTAGAGTACCAATAAATATTCTTATCAATCAGACACAATTCCAATCCTTAAAAACTTGACTTATGTACACCTATACTAAGCTGTCACCTGTTTGCATGTTAGAATGAAAGGACTGAGGAGGGCCTTGGAAACTATTTATTCTAACTTACTTATTTTACAGATATCGAAGTCCAGATGAGTAAAGTGACTTGCCTAACATCATATAGCTAATTAGTGGCAGAGTCAAGACAAAAAATCCAGGTCCAACATTTTAACTTATATATTCCTGGAAGAAAGCAGTTTAAAACATCTTTTGTGTATTGGTAAATTTATTTTCTTCCCATTTCATTACATTAACATGCTTTGTAACAAAACAAGCTAAGAAATTGTTTAAAGAGGTGTACAGTAAGTTTCACTTTGTCTTTTCTCCCACCCACTTCATTTCTCCTCCACCCCCTGTAACCATTTTTACTAGCTTCTTATTCATCTTTCCATTATATTTCACACCAGTACAGAATATCAGAATATATATTATAATATCACTCTTTCTGTACACAAAGCGTAGTATATTATATTTACATTTTTACACCTTACTTATTTTTGAGATAGGGTCTTGCTCTGTTGTACAGGCTGGAATGCAGTGGTGCAACCTCAGCTCACTGCAACTTCGACTTCCTGGGCTTAAGTGATCCTCCTACCTCAGCCTCCCGAGTAGCTGGTACCACAGGTGTGCACCATCACACCCAGCTAAATTTTTTAGTTTTTTTTTGTAGAGACAGGGTTTGGCTGTGTTGCTCAGGCTGGTCTCAAACTCCTAGGCTCAAGCAATCCTCCCACCTGGGCCTCCCAAAGTGCTGGGATTACAGGCGTGAACCACTGCACCCAGACCATTTTTTTTTTTTTAACTTGACAATACATCTTGAGATCTCTCCATACCAATGTATAGAAATCTTTCTTGCGTTCTTTTTCTTTAAGCCTGCATAGTATTCCCTTCATGGATCTTATAGTTTATTCAGTGTGTTGGCAAATTATTGATCATTATTTGAAAATGTTTTATATGCTAAAAATTATTTCACCTACATACAGGAAGTACATATTTGCATAACTGAAACTTAGAAAATGTAGATACTGATGTAAAGGCTGAACTCCAATACACCGTGCACAGCACTAAGGAACTAGAAAAACCATTACTTTTTCTTTGATTTAAAATTCTAGTTCTATATGTATAGTTATTATTTATCAATTATAAATAAAAATTAATTTAAAAGATCATAAAAATAAAGTTCTAGTTCTAAAGCCTGTTGAATAAGATGTTTTTCAGCATTTACTGGCATGGGTGAGTGAAACAATGTGTTCTTAATTAAAATGTTTACAATGTAGCACACAGAACTTTTAAATTTTAAGCTATGTTCAGTAAGCACAACATTTCAAAACTCTCCCATCTTCAGTCCCATAGATCATACTACTTTCTTTCTGTTCATGGTAACCCATATATAGTCTTCAATTTAAAATAGTTTCATTAAACATTAAAATGGAAGGCCAGCCTATGCTGCTATAGTATAGTGAAAGACATTAGGGAGACAGACCAATTAAGGTAGAAGCAGATTTCTTGTTAAATGACAGATCCCAGATTCCCATTTCATGAAACATGTATTCCTGCCACATGCCAAATTCCCATTAACTTCAAGAAGGAATTATGCACAGAAATACGTAAGCTGAAGAAGGCAGGATGAATTAGTCCAGCGCAATCCTTAAATGTCAGTTTAAAATGCACTGGATGCTTTAAATTATGTGTAGTCATGTTGTTTGAATTGAATATTATCCACTCACACCTACTCTCTGATCACATCTTCAAAATGAATGGGGCAAAGAATTGCTTGGAATAGAGAAGAGACATGAACAGCTCAATTTGGAATTGTAAGAAAAGATAAAATTCAAAGGTATGAGTCATGAAAATGTAATGATTCCTCAAGAAAACAGCTTAAGAGAAAGAAACTACTTTCCCTCAGCATATAAAATATTTACATTTAAGAAAATGTGTAGAAAGATTTTAAAAATCCTATTAATTCAGGCCAGTTGGAGAGTCAAGTTGTATTAATTGTTAAGTCCGTATAATATTTAAAATATAAATATGTGATAGTTACTTTCAAATGCACTGTATGAATGTTAGTCACTACTTACTAGTATCCTATAGAAGTTTCTAGACTCACTGGTTTAAAGAAAAACAATAAAAATCTTCATTGTATTACTATTGCTTTTAAAGTTCTTAAAATAGTTTATTCTCTTAGGCAGGTGAACCAAATCCCCTATATTCTTTTTTTTTTTTTTTTTCTTGAGACAGAGGCTTGCTTTGTCGCCCAGACTGGAGTGCAGTGGCACCATCTCAGCTCACTGCAACCTCCGCCTTCCGGGTTCAAACGATTCTTGTGCCTCAGCCTCCTGAGTAGCTGGGACTACACACACACGCCACCACACCCGGATAATTTTTGTATTTTTGGTAGAGACAGGGTTTCGCCATGTTGGCCAGGCTGGCCTTGAACTCCTGACGTCAAGTGATCTGCCCTCCTTGGCTTCGAAAGTGCTGGGATAACAAGCGTGAGCCACCGTTCCCTGTCCCCCTACATTCTTTATACTACTCTTTCCATGGAATATTCCGGGGTAAGATTCAACTAGTACTGTCAAAAGTTTTTAAAATTATGAGACTTTTCTATATTAAATGAATAAAAAAATTTGCCCCTTAAATGGCATAGAAAAAGTGTAAACATTTTTAAAAAATACAGTCTTTAAAATAGAATAGATACTTGGTAAATAATAATCTGAAATCATCTCAGTAAAAACTCTAAAATAATATTGTATACTACAAATTTTTTTCTGTGCCATAAAAGAAGATTTTCATTAAAAAGCTGATGTTGAAAGGGCTGATATGTCATACTTTGTCAATTATGCCAAAAAATGAACCTTTTCTTATTTTCATGAATTGTGCAGACCTCAGTTTGCATGAACATTTGCCACTAGATGGGACCTTATATCTGTGGTAATAATCTAGCAGCCAACTTCTTTTCATCCAGTTTTTATAGGACTCAGGAACACAAACCTTCTTAAGAAAAGTAAGTCTTTATTGACAAAATAAAACTTTATAACTTACGCAACTAGCCAGCTGGGTCATTGTAGGATTATTTCCTCACTGTTTCTCAGTAGATGATCGAAAACATAACATTTAGGGCAATTTCCTTGAATCGAACGATGTCCTACACTAAAAAAGCAGCAATGTGCCTTTCTAATACTCTCAAGCAAGACCTCTGCTTTTCCTTTAGTGATACAATGGCAAGCTTGGTTAAAACATTCTCTAGAATTTATCTGCCTAGCATGCCTGTGACCTCTTCTAGTTGCCTTGGAAGCACTGCAGTTTTCTCTGAAACCAGATGTATCAAGATTTTTTTTTCTAATATCATGATTTCTTATGCTATAAAGAGAAGGTGTGTGGATGGCAAGCGAATTTTGCTGTTTGTTAACCAAACTACCCTGAGGCAGTATAGAGTAGGAATTAAGAATTCGGCTTCTGGCGATAATGGTGGACTAGAAAATGTAAAAAGTTTTAGCCTACAAAAAAAAAAAAAATGTAAAAATACTGGATAAACATTGCATGTGTCCTTTTAATGAAAAATTGAGCTCACAATATGTGGAAACAAAAGCAAAAACAAAACAGGAGTCAAAACCAAGGTTGGAATTTTAAACCTGAGTGGCATGTTCGGGAGTCTATGTTGCAGCTTCTCTGCAAGTAGGTAACATAAAGATATGGGTTTTAAGGCTAAGGTTGTCGAATTAGGAGGTGATGACTTTGGTCTTCATAAGGTAGGGTTTTGCAAATGAAACCCCCGTATGTTGCCAATATATGGACCCCAGAATGCTACACTTCCAAAAAGAATACACTGAAAGAAATCTGCCCACTCACACAAAGGGATAACAAAGAAGCCTGTCTGCCCTGGACTGGGCTCTGGGTGAAAACAATAGACAATTGTTATTGAGGATTTATAATCATGGGCCTATATCAAGGATGGATTTAGAGTTGAGTGTATACTATCCATGTGTTCTAATGACTACCAGTAAGAGAAATTAACATTAATACAAAGGATTAGAGAGCCTGGCAGAGGCAAATGCAAATAAGATCACAACCTAAAGTTAAAAATTATATAAGGAAATAATCCAACTGAAACAAAAGGTTCACCAAACTATAAGATTAGGTCCCTAAGAATTTCAGATAACACAGCTCTTGTTTAGAGACTGTAAAAAATGCATACGTTTAAAATGGTTAAAGAAAGAATGAAAAGCATAAGAACAAAGCACTATTTTTAAAAAGAGATCATATAGACTTAAAAGAAAGTTGTCCTAAAAATATACAGTATCAAAATGTAAAACTCAATGGAAAATAAAAGCCAAAGGGAAAGTTCAATAGCAAATGAGGCACAAATCAAGCAAGAATTCATGAACTTGAATGTGTATCTGAGGAAATTACCCAGAATACAGCACAGAGATATAAAGAGATGACAAATCTAAAAGAAATGTTAAGGGTCATGGAGGATAGAATGAAATGATATGATATGGATCTAATAAACATTCTAGAAAAAGAAAATAAAGAAAATGGGAAGAAATAATGATGATGGAGAATATTCTAAGACTGATTTAAAAATCTGAGAATCTGAGAAAATTTTCAGATTCAGGAAGCATGACCCGTCAGTAGGAAAAAGGAAAATTCATAGTTAGATTATCTAAGGCAGCTATGAAAATGCACCTCCCAATCTATTTATGTGCATAATTGAATGATAGCCCCAGCTCCTGACCTTCTGAATGTAGTACTGGATTCATGCTGAGTCCACACTTCTTATGGGCTACTTCCAGCCAATGACTGTACTAACACAGGCCATTCCTACAAGATGGAGGACCCCTATAATGGGTAACTTTGGTTCAAGGGGTCTCCATCAGCCTGGCCAAAACTTTCTTGGATCTGCATTGTAGTCTGAAACTCTTCCTACTTAATATTCCCTCTTATCTCCCTCTTCACAGGTCAGACCCTGCATCATTCTGAAGGTTCTCCCTCCCTTCTCCGGCTCCCTCTCCATTATCCTTCAAAGGATCCTCCAAAACACTCTAGCACATCTTATTCCATCTTGGCAGCTGCTTCTTGGATGATATGAACTAACACAACACCATACATAAAGATATAATAGAACAACTAGATAGAACAGACAGATTAGCTACAATGAAGCTATAATTAGTTAGAATAACAACAGATTACTTAATGGCACCATAAACCCCGTCTCTACTAAAAATACAAAAGTTAGCCAGGTGTGGTGGTGTGCGCCTGTAATCCCAGCTACTCAGGAGGCTGAGGCAGGAGAATTGCTTGAACCCGGGAGGCGGAGGCTGCAGTGAGCCGAGATCATGCCACTGCACTCCAGCCTGGGCGACAGAGCAAGACTCCGTCAAAAAAAAAAAAAAAAGTATGGAAAACTGTTGTTTGCTTACCTAGCAGCCATTAACCTCTTTTGCATTGCTAACAGAATTCTTACATTGTTCAGGTATGAAACATGTGCCCCACTCCAAACTCCATTACTGGTTTAAGCAAGTCATAATATTTCATTCTTCTTTGCCAGTGACTATATTAGTGGGTGAGCATGCCACCCAATTCTGGCTGAGAGGAAGTCTGAAAAAAGGTTTCTGGAAAAGATTATCTTGTCTGATAGCGAGAGAGAGATAGGCAAGGAGAACTTGGCTCTTCCTTTCAGCCTTTGGACATTATCATCGTGAGGACATGATGTTTGGAGCTGGCTGTTATTTAACAACTATAAAAGAAAAGCCAAAAGTGTCACAGAGAAGCTGACTCAGATTTGTGGTATATTGAGCTGCTCAATTAACCAACCCTAGTACTGCCTAGCTCTGAACTGCTTGTTGTGGTAGAAAGTACAGGTGACTCTTGAACAACACGGGTTGGAACCCTGCAGGTCCACTTACATGCTGATTTTTAAAACACAGATAGAAAATACAGTATTCATGGGATGCCAACTTTTGGTATGTGCTAGTTCTGTGGGGCCTACTGTGGGAATTGTGTATGCAAGAATTTTGATATATGAAGGGGTCCTGGAACCAATCTCCAGCATTTACTGAGCTATGACTGTGTACATCTTTATTGTTGAAGACATTATTGTTGGATAGTATGTTACTTGTACCAGGAATAAATCTGTTAGTTCATGAAGTAATATTTTCAAAATGCTTAGAGAAAACAACTGTCAGTATTGCATTCCTTATCTAGAGAATTTCTTAGTCAAGACTGAGGGTAAAATGAAGACAACTTCCTACAAAGAAGGAGACTTTACCACTACAGACCCTTGCTGAAAGAATTATGAGAGGATGTACTTCAGGAAGCATAAAACTGAACCCAGAAGAAAGGCATGAGCTGCAAGAAAAAATGGTAATGTAATTGGTAAACATGTGGGTAAATCTAAATAAGCATAGAATGTGGAAAATATTATAATAAATAATTTTGGGGTGTTAAGAAGAAGTATAATCAGAATACTGGATGATAATTACATGTAAATGAAGGGATAATGATCAAAATTAAAACAATTTAATTTCCATCTGTTGTTTAGGAAAAGGGTAGAGATACTGATTTAATTTTAGACTTTAAGACAAGTAAGAATGAAAACAATGAAAGGTATCTACAAAAGTAATAAAGCTTTTCGATGAATATCGATTGAAAAGCATACCAAAAATATTTATCTGTTTATGTGCAAAGTTTAAAGTTTTACAAAATTTTATGAGTAAATATTAAATAACATTTTCAGTATGTCATAAATATTTCATAACAGGAAAATAAAGGCCAAAAGAAGTGGGAGATAGCAAAAAAGCATAATAAACTTTTCTGGACATGCTGGAAATTAGATGGGCTGGACACACAAATATTCCTTTTTTGTGAGTAGCCTTCCTGAATCACTTTCAGTGATAGTCTGCTAATTGAAACTGCAGAGCTCCTCTTCACAGAGGAGACAGACATAAAGAAGAGAGGGATCCAAGCAAGCAGAACTTTTAAATTTAGTTTTATTATTTTATTTTTTTTTATTCCAAGCAAGCAGAACTTTAACACTCATCCACTCTAGCTTCATCAACATCTTCATTTATTTTTGGTTTTTGTATCTTGGGTTTCCGCTTAAAATATTGTTTTAAGAAAGGGTTCTGCAAATGAATTCTAAGCAGTCCTCCTCCTTCTCATGTTTCCTCCCAGTATTCCTGACATTAAACTCCTGAATCTCAAATAAAAGTTGGAATTATTTAAAAATAAGTAAAATAAAATTAAATAAAACTCCTGTATACTAATACTAACTTTCTGCTTGCTGCTCTTAACCTCTGAAGGTCACAATGCCACCTTCTGTTAGCTTGAGATCAGTGTTAGTGTTCCTTTTTTGAAAAAAACGCCACTTAGTAATCCTATGTCTGAATTCTGATTGTATTCAATGTAGTTATATAAACTTAACAGGAAGGAATGAGTCCCTTCTGACAAACTGTTGTTTCACTTATGGTCCTTATAGCCCTGAGTTTTGTCTTTGGAGTACTTTGTCAAGTATTCAAGGGTTCTACTGAAAAGTTAGTACTCAGCTTACCATTGGCCTTTTTGACTTTGAAGAATTGGTAAAGTCACCACTCATCATTTTCCCCAAATGTAAGAGTCTCTTCCATTATTCAGTCTAGTATAAATTCATTTTTCATTCTCTGAATTTTATTCAATTCCATTTTATGTATTTTGATGTGTAGTGACTGGAAGAGTTTAGGTGAAGTAGAATTGTGCAACAAGGAGGAAAGAAGTATTCTATTTAATTGCCAATACCTTTCCTGATGATAATTAACATTTAAAGTGTGGAATATCCTTCCTTGTATTGATAAATTTGCTCCCACAAACATATATAATATTTTATTTGCCATTTCAAATAATTTAATATTGCAAAGGTCAGCAAACCTTTTCTGTGAAGGACTGGACAGTAAATACTTTAGGCTTTGCAGGTCATATAGTCTCTGTGGCTAGTATTCAACTCTACCAGTTTAGCACCAAAGCAGCCACAGACAATGTGTAAATGAATGAACACAGCTATTTTCCAATAAAACTTGATTTACAAAAACAGGCGATGGGCCAGATTTGGCCCACAGGCCATAGTTTGCTGACCCCTCTTGTACTGTCTTGGTTTTCATTATCCAGTGGATTCGTTTCAGGAAACAGAGTTCACTACCAGGATATTTAATTGTTCTCTTAAATTGCAAACTACTTTTGTTCCAGTAGGGACAGTTAAATGCCTAGGCAGATAAAACGGGGTCCCTGGAGAATCTGCAACTGGCCTGCGCACTGGGAGGACGAGGTGGAGCCCCGGGAAGTTTGCGTTGTTTGCAGGTGGGAGGAGCCTGGACTCTTCAGTTTCTATGTGGTGACCTGGGATTCAATCTGTGAGGCAGAGGGCTTGTTAGCAGGACTCCATCTCACTTTGCTGAGTTTTCTTCCTTTTTATCCTTTTCGCTCAGTAAAGTCCTGCTCCCCTCACCCTTCAATGTGTCCGCATGCCTAAACTTTCCTGGTCATGTGACAAGAATCTGGGTTTTAGCTGAACTAAGGAGCAAAGTTCTACAACACAATAAATGGAATTTTAGTGCAAAAATTTGCTTTTGAGGACTGAAATAAAATAATGTTGCTTTGGTTTTTCAATATTCTAAAGGTATGTCAGCTTAATAGTCAAGGGAATGCATTTATATTTCTAGTATATTTTAAGCCATAAAAAGTAAAAGAAGGAATTTCATCTGTCAATGTGAGTAAATCATATGCAACTCAATCACCTCAAGGAAGATTATTTACAAATTTTACATTTTAATTCATAGATAGCACCTAATCTGCCTATAATTTTGTTGACAGCTGAATTTCTGCTATTTTATCTGCCTACAGAGAAGCCCTTGAAATTGTAGAATCTGTATGGTTTACTGCTTTATTTGAACTTGATTTCTGAAGCATCTGTATAAAAATTTAAGTGAAAATTATATTTTTAATTAGCTGCCATTTATATTTAACCAAACAATTCATCTTTATTAAAAAATATGGATATCAGCAGGGTCATGGTATAATGTATGCTGATTACACACTATACAAGAGTGCTCCATTTCAGAGTGTGCCATTCACATTGGAGATACTAGGGATCATAGAGGATAATGAAAATCAACAGACTTATTAAAAGGTTTCTGGAATATAGCTGTAGAGAGTCTTATTCTAACAACTAGTATTTTACAGTAAGTTTCTGATGGCAGTAAAGTGTCTTGAGGGAAGGCTGTCATTCAATAATTGTGGGCATAGGTTATAGCCTACCTCTTTGACAATACTGCAGAAAAGTTAGGAAATCATGAAACGTTTATACTTCTCTCCTCAAAGACGATTCATTTCTCATGCTTCTTTACAGAGGGGTAGTTCAGTAGGCATAGTGCACGATTTTCTTATAAGTCCCGATTGCAGTGCTTTTTACCATACATTTAATAGAATAAGCATTTAGATCATACAAGGATCCACCAGGAACTATGCAGTGCTTTCTTAGAAATCTTGCTTTTCTTTTAATGTCATGTTTTAAGTTCCCCTAGCACTTGTAAATGTATGCCACTGAGGGAATGGTTTTCAAATTGTATTTCATGAGCACGTCTTAGGGACTAGGATGGGGCCTGAAGCTTTGAGTATCTCACCTTTACTTTTACCCATTATATACTTTGAGGTCACATATAGGATCTTTGTGCAAATGGGAAAAGTTTTAAAACTGTTATATGCAGAGGGCAGTTCCAAATACACTTTTTCCCCTGGAAGTTGACTCTAACTGAAAGATGCCAACAACAATATTTGTGGCAGTAGCAATTCCCACTCTTTAAACACCTCATACATGGTAATTCCCACCATATAATCTCTAATTCTCACAAATATCCTGCAAGGGGTAGTTGATACTATTCTCATTTTACAGATGAAGAAAGCAAGGCTCAGAACATTTAAGTAACTTGCTTAAGGCCACCCAGTTAGTAAGTGGCAAATTGGGAACTAACCTTAAGTCTGTCTGACCTCAAATATTCACAATCCCATACTTTTATTTTAATGTAAGTTATTTATTAGCAGGAAAACACAAAAGAGGTTTTAGATACCCCCCATTTTAAGAGGATCATTCTTCCCAGTATAGATTAGGGATTAGGCTCATGGAAAATTAAACCACAAGGTCTAAATTACAATATACTTATTTAGTGCATAAAAACACATATGAGGCTAGACAGAAAAATGCCAATGAAATAAAATTGCATTTTCAAACTCCTTGCCCAAGCACTCATTTCTCAACTTATTATCTTATTCTGAAATATCTCTGGTTAAAATTACAACCCTTCAAGGACCAAAGTGTGCTTATACACTTCAAACAGTAAATTTCACTAAGAAAATATGGTTGTTAGCTTTTAAGAAATATAGTTCTGCTAGAGTAAGAGAAATTCATACCATTGGTGATTCACATCACATAAAACTTTATTTGTTGCCTCAATCTGATTTTGAATTCAAGATGGTGTTTGGTGATACTATTATTTCAGTTAGGCATCTCTCTTTGAGCAGAAATTGGGACTTTAGATGGCTTATATCAGTGATGGTTTGCAACTGTGATTTAAAACAACCAAATATACCTGCAAATGACTTTGTAGCCTCAGGAGAATGTAAAGTGAGGTCACCAGCAGGGACAAGCAGAGCCTTCAGTCACTGATGGAAAAATCATTATTTCACTACCTCTGTTAATTAGTTAGATGTCTGAAGTTGAAGAGAAGTGTACTAGATACACTCGCCAGGACTATAAGAAGGCATATAGGAATAGAATCCATTATTTTCTGAGCATCTCAAAAGGGACAAGTACTATGCACAAGGGTAGAGATATTAACACGACTTGGTCCCTAAATTCAGGGAACACTAGGTTCAGGGAACACTAGGCTTCATCTCTTGCCAACCCACTTTCCTTGTCATACCTTCATCTTTGCTGCTGCATTGGAAAGACCTTTCTTCTCTCTCTTTCATCTTTAGTTTGTGTGGTCACTTGTACTGTTATTCCAAGACAAGCTCAAGGGTTTCATGCTTAACAAAGATTTTTCTTGAACATTCCTTCCTTTGTGCCCCAACCGGACCATTCTATCATACCACTTGTTAAACATTATTGTACTGGTTGTTTACCTTTATGTTAACCTTACTGTCCCATATTACTTATTTCTAATAAATCCCTCAAAAGTAAGGGTTATTTTTTGTTTGTCTCATTAAATAACTAATATTTTATTCAACAAATATTACTTGAGCCTTTTTATGAACCAGCAGTACAGTTATCTAAGCACACCATACACTTAATACATGTTTGTTAAATGAAAGAATAAAATCCAACTTCCAAACTTACATCCTAATGATCCCATGCATTCTTAAACACAACTCTTCCACCAACCCCTCTAGCACTCGGATTCAGTTTGTGTCGAATTAACTCACATTTACTGATATACATAAAAGTTGTCAAGTTGTCATTTGGGTGTATTCTCTCTCCTCAGATAGATTAAAAACTCCTTGAGGGAAAGGGCCATATCAAATACTCTACTCTATTTTCCTATAGCTCTTGACAAAGGGCTCTGATCTATTAAACACTCAATTATTACCAGTCTAAGTAAGCAACCATTTTTTTTGGATGAGCATTATTATCATGATATAGAGTAATCACCATTCATCTAGGCTATCAACCTATTGCTCAAGTCAACAAACTCTGGCCCCTGAATTCTCAGTCATCAAATCTGGTCTCCAAAATGTATCTCTGTCTTATCCCTGATGCAAGTGGCTCCTTAAGCATTGCCTTTAGGACCTGACTATCTCTCACTTGCACTATAGAAACAGCCTCTTATCTGCTCTTCTGCTTTTAGTATCTCCTCCTACAATCCATCACTGACACTGCAACCAGGGTGGGCTTTCTAAAAACTAAATCTGACTATTTGTGGCAGAGACCACCAAGTTGTTCACTACATTCCTCTCCTCTTCTTCCAAGGAAGAAGTTAGACCTCATTTCCCAGGCTTTCTTGCAGATAACTGTATACATATGACTGAGTTTAGAAAATAGAAGTGTTGAGTACCATTTCCAGGTCTGGTCAATAAAATCTTCCACTCGTGATCTTTGCTCTCCTCCTTTCCTCTAGCTTGATGTAGACAAACATGGCAACTTTTCAAGCCATGTGTTAAAGACAGTGGCGCTACAAGGATGGAAAGAGCCTGTGCCCTAAGTCAAGCCCAGGAGAACAGCCTACTAATCAGGAATTCTCCAGTTGCATTTTAGGTGAATGAGAAACCAACTACTATTTTTGAGCCATTGTACAATTTTAGGTTAGTTGGTAACAGAAGCTAGCATTGTCTTATACACCATACACTGTGCTATTTCTCGGGGCAAGATCCTTAATTCATTGGCTATCATATTGTAGGCAAATTTCTTGGAACGACACCTATAAGGCCCTTATAAATCCAAATGTGACTCACTCTATAGTCTCATTCTACTTTTAATCCTTGACTCTTACCCCCCTCCCATGACCATATATACCATACCCTATGCTTCAACCAAAATGACTTACTTGGTATTACCAGAAAAATAAATACTTTCATGCCTACATATACACTGTTCTTTCATCTTGGAATACATCCCCTTCCTTCAGTCTCATACCTGAAATTTCTTTTTATCATTCATGGACCAATTCACCTCATCATCTCTCATACATCTCTGATTCTCTTTGTCAGAATCAATTGTCCTCCCATTGCCACTCCCATAACACATTTAAAAAAATCTATGTCATAGCATTAACTACATTTTAAAAGCTAGATTGTCATCACCTTGAAGACCGATATTGCATCCTATTCATCCTTATAACCTCCGAGACTCTTATACACAGCAGATACTAAAAAATGTAGGTCAAACTGATATTACTCATTTATTTAACAGTTTAAACTTTTTGAAGTATTTTTCATATACATTATTTCATTTTTAGTTTCACAATGATTGTATGGATTTAACTGACTTGACTTAGATAAGGAAAAACAGTTAATTGTAGAGTGCAGTCTGACAATATTCTGACATTGGGCATGGTTATGGTTTAGCCACCTGAAGGAGAAGGAAAAGAAAATTAGTTGGGTAAAGCTACCTAACCAGAAAAGTTCGTTCATAAAAATGATAATGCAAATATCTCTATGATATGAGTGTACTCGGTCTGCAAGTTTGTGTATGTGTGTGAAAGTTGTACTAGTAGTAGCAAATTTATGTTAGATAATTTAAGATTTAAGATGATTTGGAAAGATACCTATGATATATTGTGAGTGTGAGAAAAGCATATTGCAGAAAGATGATATATAGTAAAGTTTGACTTGTGTAAGAAATATCAGGAAGAATACTCATCTCTCAGAGTAGAAGAGTGGGAGAAATAGAACTTTTAAGTGTACATTACATATTCTGTACTATTTATTTCATGATCTAGTTATTATATAAAAATTGCTTAGAACAATCTAGCATATATTGTTATACACATACTCGTTATTTTTATGATAAGCATGTGTTATAATAATTTTTAAAAAGAACTTACTATAAAGAGCAGGAAGTAATGTCGAATAAGTGGTGAGAAGGGTATAGTTTAGTAAGCTTCTATCATAATCTATCTTTCTGCAGGTGATAATCACTAGACAAAATTCAATAAAAAAATCGATGACCTTTAGGAACTGGAGAGTGAACAAAAGAAGCAGATTATGGTGGGGAATCAACACGTGGAAGAAGGGAAGGCATGGGTTAATTTCCAGTTTTTATTTATTTATTTATTATTTTTTTAAACCAGAAGGTAGGAAACAATGAGGCAGCACAGGGTGGCAGAAATCTTGACAGAAAACTCTCAGTATCTCTCACATAAAAAAATAGGGAACAGCGTTTAGGCAACCACAACCACTGGAAAGTCAAGGGGGCATCCCCCAAAAAAGATAAGAGAGAGAATGCACCCCATATTCTGTATACAAACTCTGCCCAAATCTCTCCCTGACCTGGAATCATGCATGTGTGAGGCTGACTGCAACTGAGATTGAAGAAACTCAACTGAGATTTGAGCTGCAGCTCAAGAAACAGAATTTGTCATTTGAGTCCAAAAAATTTAATTGCCTTCTACACGAAGAGAAAAAAATTAAAACTATTTAGAATAATAATAGAACAGAATCTACAGTCTCCACAAAATAACAATCACAATGTCCAAAATACAGTCCAAAATTATTTAAAATATGAAAAACAGAAAAATGTGACTCATTCTCAAGAGAAAAGACAACCTATAGAGAATAACCCCAAGAAAACCAGATATTGGAATTAGCAGACCAGGGTTTTAAAGTAGATACTATAACTGTGCTCAGGATATGAAGGAAAATAGGCCCACAGTAAACAGAAAGAAAGGAAATCTCATCAGAGAAATAGAAAACAAAAAAGAGAATGGAAATTCTAAGATGAAAAATCACAGTATTTGAAATAAAAAGTGAGGAAGGACAAGTCATTCATGATCATGCCTTAGTCTCTTCATATACAGCAGCCAATTTTTAGATATTTGCTTAGCTCACCTTCCCTTTCTCTGAAAACTGCCCACTACCCACAGAGATAAGGCTCCTGTGGCAGTTATATGATTCTTCCTCTAATATTCTGAGAGTCAAATACTCTGGCAGCTGGCCCCTGATCCAAGCTTTACTAATAAGATGATCTCTCCTGGGATTTTAAAGTTGGGAAAGAATATTAGTTAGTCAGGTTTTAAAATTTGAGATATCATGTCCATTCATGATCAGAAGTATGGCCCTTTCTGGTCACATACAGAGGGAAGGAGAGTTCATCTGCAGAGAGAATAAAACAAACACACAAGAGGAATACATGAAAAAATTGAGGGTGTGGGAGTTACTGATTTCTTTCCAATTCCTAATCCAGTCCCTCAATTAGGCCTTATAGTGATTTCTGTCCTTGGGTTCTGAGATACTCCTATATTCTAATAATAAATTGAATTTCTCACTCTTTTGTTTACATTTCTGTTATATACCATCAAAAGAATCTCAATTACATGGCAATGTATATTTCTATTCTTTGGCTAGTCACCTATTGAGGAAGCGTTGGATACAGCAATGGTTTGAGACTATTGTAGGCAATATGGACATGAAAGTCCTCCCAAATTTAAAAGTAAAGACCATTAATTGAGAATAAAATTAGGAATAAAATGTAATGAATGAGATTAGTTGTAGAAGGAGCCCATTCTAAGTAATAATCTGTAACTGAGTGGTCAAGTATTTTAGGAACAGCCAGATGTGATTAAGCTGATATGGTAATAGTTACAGTAGTGGGAAGAAAGAATGTGCTATTAGAAACATGGGACATAGAAAAGGAGAATCATAGAAAGAATTTATCATTGTTATCCTTACCCATGCTGTCTAGTTAAACGGGTCACCTTATTCAGGAATCTAAGTATCTGATGCTGGGCCAGGCATATCCCATAATGGGCTACTCAGAGTTTGGTCTTCCAACTAACTTCTTTTCTCTCTCATATCCATCCTTGTAAAGGAAACTTCTGGTTATCATTTGGTTTCCCATGTAGCTTCCCAACAGGAAACAATACTTTGACCAAATACTTTGACCACTGACAAGAATATTTTGACTTGCTTTGAAGTTATATTTTATATTGTAAATGAATCAGTTGACTGACTGGTTTTATATATCAGTCTCAATTTGGTTAAGGTAAGGCAGACCTTAGAGGTCAAATCACTTTAGATGCTGTAACAAGTGCTAAACAGAATGGACTTGAAGTAACAGATAATGGAAAGGATAATACTTCCTCATGAGACCCGATTTGTCAGCCAGTCTCCTGGACAATGATTCTATCTTGTCATGCTGTGTAATAAATATTCAAAATGGTGACATTTCAAATTATTCACAAATATTGTACTTTGCTCAATAGTGTTTACTCTAATTTTGAATAATCCATGAATATTTGGAGCATCTTATAGTAGCTTCATATGGTGAATACATTTGCCTCAAGTAGCGTTTATATAGGGCCCGTGTATTTACTATTAGTATAATAGGTCAGTGTTGCTCCTGAATATAACAATAATCTACATATATACAATTTTTTGGAGAATTTCCAAGTAAAGCTAGAAAATACACATTGTAAGAATGTTAACTATAAAGCATAATATATATTCACTATGATATTATCTTATTTGGAAGCAGGAAGATAATACTGCACTATATTCTCTATCTTAACCATGCTTTTTCAAGTTGGGAAGCAGTTGATATTTGTACAGGAAGACACGAATAAATAGGTATTTGCTTCTGCCATTCAGTTTTCAGATATATCTCTTGCATATCCATCATATGTGATCTGGCAAATGTATTATTATATAAATAACTGGTGCTCTGTTAAATTATATTTTGACTACATGATTTAAAATAAACTTGTAGTAAATCGTTTCACAAAACAAAGAGTCTCCCTTTTATATAGACTACTCCCTCTAACACCTACTCACACGAATTTAGGTTTCTGGCATGCAGGAGGACTGTGTGGTCAACTTCAAAGGATTTAGTGGTCCATCAGTCAACATTTAAATTATTTTTTCAAACACTGATGAAATTCTTAAGTGAACACTATCCACAAATTGAACATTTCTGGAAATAAACTGTATCCAAGTGAAAGGGCTTAATAGAACCATATATATGCAATTGTCACAAAGCAGGTTTGAAAAACCAATGGAGTCTTGCTGTTCCCATGCCTGAGTTTTAATATGGAAAACAACATTATTATGGTTCAACAATTTGTTAGTTTTTTACTTGAGCAACTGTTTATATGGACAAAGCTAGTAATTTCTGAATGCTTACCCTTCCCCTTCCTATCCATGATAAGGCAAAAAGCAAGCCAGAAAGACAAAGCAAAGGAATGAACATGACCTAACAACTCAGTAAAAATATGTACTCATTCTTTAATATGTAATAATAAAAATATGTACTATTCTTTAAAAAATAATGTAACTCAATATAAATATATGACATCAAAATCTCAATTCAAAAGAGGTTAACAGTTCTGTACTCACGGGAGTCTTATACTTTCAGTATTCATGGAAACATTAGTAATTTCATTCAATACCCTGTTTTATCATTTAAATAAAAAATATTATTGCCCACTCAACACAACTCTCAAAGTATTATGCAACATTTCATTACAGTGCTAATTTTTAACCCTTTTATGTACAAAAGCAGAGGCATATTAATTGGAACTGATTTGAGGTCATCAGCTATAGTATTGCTCAGTCATTGAAGTTAATATTCTGTGAAAATATCTGGAAAGTGTATTATTAATAACAATGTATCTCCAGACACATTTTGTGTATACTTTCACCATATGGAATTAACTCACTTAAATGATTTTACAAACTTTGGGAAAGTTTACCCTCTTGTAAATCTTGCCTGGATGTTACTGGCTATACACAGAATTTGAAATAAGTTTGATTTGGGCCCCTTTCCTTTTTCTTTAATCCTTTGATTTCAGGCCCTGCCTTTAGCAATACTCTTGATGTAGGTGATATCCATTGCTTATGGTATCAGAATCCACCTCCATCAAAAAGATGTTGGAGAGTCACAAATTCTCAACAGGTTATCTCTTGTCCCTAGAGAGCATATTCAGATAACAGCATTGAAATTTGCCTGTTTGGGGAGAAAGGTATTCTGACAATGGTGTAAGCTTTTCTATTATTTTCTAAGATTAGACTAAAATATAAGCTCTTAATATTATCTTTACAAATTTCCAATAAAAATATTTTAACTCCTCCAGTTCTCTAAAGGTGTGCTAAATTATTTACAATGCTTAAGAATGCTAGAGAACAATGAAATGAGATAGATTCTATAATATAGTATATGTGCTTCAGCACTGTATTAGTCTGTTTTCACACTGCTGATAAAGACATACCTGAGACTGGACAATTTACAAAAGAAAGCAGCTTATTGGACTTACAGTTCCACATGGCTGGGGAGGCCTCAAAATCATGGTGGAAGGCAAGGAGGAGCAAGTCACATCTTATGTGGATGGCAGCAGGCAAAAAGGGAGCTTGTGCGGGGCAACTCCCGTTTTAAAAACCATTAGATCTCATGAGACCCATTCACTATCATGACAGCAGCCCAGAAAAGACCTGCCCCTATAATTCAATAATCTCCCCCCAGGTCCTTCCCACAACACGTGGGAATTATGGGAGCTATATGATGAGATTTGGATAGAACACAGAGCCAAACCATATCAAGCACTAACATAAACTAGCAGGAAAGACCCATCCCCATAATTCAATCATCTCCCACTGGTCCCCTCCTATAACACACGGAAATTATGGGAGCTACAAGATGAGATTTGGGTGGGGACACAGAGCCAAACCATACCATTCTGTACCTGGCCTCTCCCAAATCTCGTATTTTCACATTTCAAAACCAATCATGCCTTCCCAACAGTCCCCTAAAGTCTCAACGCATTTCGACATTAACTCAAAAGTCCACAGTCCAAAGTCTCATCTAAGATGAGGCAAGTCCCTTCCTCCTATGAGCCTGTAAAATCAAAATCCAGTTAGTTAATTTGTAGATACAATGGGGATACAGGCATTGGGTAAATACAGCTATTTCAAATGGGAGAAACTGGCCAAAACAAAGGGGCTACAGGCCCCATGCAAGTTTGAAATCCAGCAAAGCAGTCAAATCTTAATGCTCCAAAATGATCTCCTTTGACTCCATGTCTCATGTCCAAGGCACACTGATATAAGAGGTGGGCTTCCATAGTCTTGGGCAGCTCCGCCTCTGTGGCTCTACAGGGTATAGCCCCCCTCATGGCTGCTTTCATGGGCTTGTGTTGCATGTCTGTGGCTTTTCCAGGTGCATGATACAAGCTGTCAGTGGATCTACAATTCTGGGGTATGGAGGACAGTGGCCCTTTCCTTACAGCTCCACTTGGTGGTGCCCCAGCAGGGACTCTGGGTTGGGGCTTTGTCCCACATTTCCCTTCCACACTGCCCTAGCAGAGGTTCTCCATGAGGGCCCCTCCCCTATAGCAAGCTTCTACCTGGATATCCAGGCATTTCCATACATCTTCTGAAATCTAGGTGGAGGTTCCCAAACCTCAATTCTTGACTTCTCTGCACTTGCAGGGTCAATACCATGTGTAAGCTGCCAAGACTTGGGGATTGCACCTTCTGAATCCACAGCCCGAGTTGTACCTTGGCCCCTTTTAGTCATGGCTGCAGTGGCTGGGATGCAGGGCACCAAGTTCCTAGGCTGCACACAGCAGGGGGGTCCTGGACCTGGCCCAGGAAACCATATTTTCCTCCTAGACCTCCCAGCCTGTGATGGGAGGGGCTGCTGTGAAGACCTCTGACATGCCCTGGAGACATTTTCTCCATTGTCTTGGGGATTAACATTTGTCTCCTCATTACTTATGCAAATTTCTGCAGCCAGCTTGAATTTCTCCTCAGAAAATGGGATTTTCTTTTCTATTGCATTGTCAGGCTGCAAATTTTCTGAACTTTCATGCTCTGTTTCCTTTTAAAAACTGAATGCCTTTAACAGCACCAAGTCACTCTTGCTGCTTAGAAATTTCATCCACCAGATACCCTAAGTCATCTCTCTCAAGTTCAAAGTTCCACAGATCTCTAGGGCAGGGGCAAAATGCTGCCAGTCTCTTTGCTAAAACATAACGAGAGTCATCTTAGATCCAGTTCCCACCAAATTCCTCATCTCCATCTGAGACCACCTCAGCCTGGATTTCATTGTCCATATCATTATTAGCATTTTGGTGAAAGCCAGTCAACAAGTCTCTAGGGAGTTCCAAACTTTCCCACATTTTCCTTTCTTCTTTGGATCCCTCCAAACTGTTCCAACCTCTGCCTGTTACTCAGTTCCAAAGTCGCTTCCACATTTTTAGGTTTTTTTTTCAGTAGCGCCTCATTCTACTGGTACCAATTTACTGTTTTCGTCCATTTTCATGCTGCTGATAAAGTCATACCCAAGACTGGGCAATTTACAAAACAAAGTGGTTTATTGGACTTACAGTTCCACATGGCTGAGAAGGCCTTATAATCATAGCAGAAGGCAAGGAGGAGCAAGTCACATCTTACATGGATGGCAGTAGGCAAAAAGAGAGCTTGTGCAGGGCAACTCCCCTTTTTAAAACCATCAGATCTCATGAGACCCATTCACTATCATGAGAACAGCACAGGAAAGACCTGCCCCCATAATTCAGTCATCTCCCACCAGGTTCCTCCCACAACACATGGGAATTATGGGAGCTATAAGATGAGATTTGGGTGGGGACACAGAGTCAAACCATATTAAGCACTAACAAATAAACTAGCAATTCAAAGGTAGCACAAATGTAGCTCAAATTAGGCTAAGGCTTTCATTTGGAATGTATGTGGTTGTACTTTGTCATATCTTACCATATTCTCCTACTTTTTCTAACATTTGATGACATTTGTACGGTGCTTTATACTTTACAAAATGGTTCCACCTGACTGTTTTTGGGTACGAAGTCACTCAGAGAAAGTCAGAGGCTACAAAAGCTACTCCATAAACTATTTCCAAATACACTCTCATTTTCTCCAAGAGCCGTGAGGAGTACTACTTCTCCAATAACTTTTTATTGAGAACATATCTGAAAAAAGTAAAGTTAATGGAAAAGAGGAACATCAAAGACTATTTTTTTAGCTGCTCCAAATTAAATCCAAGTTAACTTGGATGAGTAAAGACAAGTTTATTTTTCTCTATTATTCAGCAAAGAAGAGAAATTTGTAAGCAAAAATATGGGAGTAGCATTTAATTTTGGCTGAAAGAGTTTTATAATTTTACCATTTAGCCATGTATTATTTATATAATACTGATTTATAGAATACTTATTTATATGTATAATATTGACAGCCAAAGACCAAAAGTAGGTAATGTCCACAATAGAAATAAAAAAAATAGTAAATGAATGGGTTAGCATTTTACTTAGGCTTCTACTGTGAAGAATACTAATTTGTTAATGTGCAAGGTGACACGTTAAAGTGCTAAATTAGCCTGAGCCCTTGTTGTAAAATTTAGGCAAGCAGAAAAGTTCAAATACCTTATCACATATTAATTGCCAATAATTACTTGCATCAAGGTAACTTGTGTTATTTAAAATAAATTAACAGATACAGAAAGAATCCTAGTTAATAAATTTACCAATTATCTGCCTTGGTATAAATATGAATTTATGTTCTGTTTTTAGTCCTATTCACATATGACTATGCATTCTATTTATAATGATTTCTGAAAAAGCAGAGGTTGGCTACATGACCTGTCCTATTTTTTGTGACCATCATTTCTTTATCTCTTCTCTCAATGCTTTCTCATAGAATGAAAGCATCAAAGCAAATGATAACAGTCTACATATATACAAAATATATCACTAGGAAATAATTTCTTTTGAAAAAAGTTACCCCATGAGGTGCCCAAACAATGCCATACATAAAAGAGAAACAATTCAAGCCAGCCACTGTATAATGAGATTTAATTGTCTCCCATTCTTTTAATATGCATGGACAAAAAAAGCTTCTTTTCCATTACCTCATCTTAAGTAGTTTTTTAAATCAAACACATACTCACGCTCATGCTGTCACTGATAATGGATCTCATGTCAAAGAAAAAGAGCAGAAAGGACCTGATAATCAGTGCAATTATCAAACATCAAAAATGTAGATCAAAGTGGATTTCCTGACTCTTCTACGTGCAGTCACTTCACAGAATTTCACTATTCATATTATGTGACCCTGACAGGATATATTAATTTTCTCCATTATGGGAGCAATGGGATAGGCATACTTCAGTAAGAAGCTGGCAATAAGTAGAGTTCTTATTTCACTGTCTTATTTAATGGCTTGTGTGTGCATAATTGCGTGTGTGTGTGTGCATGTGTGTAAAATATGCTCCCCAGACACACCACACTGTGTCTCCAGAGGTGACAGAAAGCCTTCAGGGAGATGTTAACCTTCCTATGAAGGATGGATCCAGGGAAGGATTTTATTTCTTTCAGATAGTACAATATTTCCTCTCTCTGGGAAACACCCGACCTATCTTTGGGAGGACTGAATTATCTCAGAGGGAAATTGGGAGTACTTCTAGAAGCTTGCCATTCTGAATCATTTCAATAACTCAAGTAATCAAATTTCCACTTCTACCCCCAATCCCATACTCCTTCCTTTCCCCAGAACTTTCCTTGATACATTTTTTATTTGAAAAATAAATTCATTTTCTTTTCCTACCAAATGCTGAATAAAAATCATGTGCTAGGTGTTCTGTAGTGAAATTTCCAGAGTCTATACAGCCTACATAGATTTCCAGTAGGCATAGGTCGTTTTGTTTTTAGATTGTGCCTATCAGTTGGTCAGTGCCTTAAACATGCCAATGTCACAGGAATGACCATTTCTGAACTCACATTCATCTGAAGTATTCTTGAAGATTATAAGAAGAGAGAGAATTTTCTAGTTCTTTTCACAAACATCTACCTATAATTCCAAGGGACAGACTTTGACAGTAATAAACTCTTTAGAGTTGTGTTATGCCATTTCTCACCCAGAAAAAAAGCTAACATTGTTACATATCTTTTATGAAAATTCGAAGCATATTTGTTACAAGGGAAATAGACCATTTGCAAAAGGCAAAGGACAAGCCCATAAGGCACAATGACAGATGAAACCTAGCCATGAGAAAAAAAGTATCCCTAGGATGAAAAAAAACATTTTAATAAAGCAAAACACTTTCAAATTAGTAAATTAAAAATCAGTTGATTATAGCAAAGTTTCAAGGAGTTTTAAGTATTTCAAAGTTAAAAAATAACTAGACAATATCATTATTTTTAACTTAATAATTTTGCTTTGTTTTACACATTTCAGTCAATTAAACTTCTCTGTATACTTGGGCAGTTCTCGAATGTTAGTTTGAAAATAGACTAATTTCTAAACGTGGGCCCTAACATATGGCTAAGTTAAATTAAAACCATATCATTAAAGAAACAAATATTACAATATATAGATTAGTCAATTAACATACTTTTTTTCTATGGAGTAAAATGACTCTGAACCCGGAACAGCAGCTGGAGTTGTTCACCACAATAGTATTAGATGCAAGTTTCTGGAATTAAATGTGCCAGGCAGGAAAATAATTTTATAGTCTTTTCCTCATGGGAGGAAGTCTGGATAAAGAGTGTGAGATGTCAGACCTCATCAATAAATTATGATCAATATAATAGGGTTGAAGAATTGGGTAGTGGTTTCTATGATGATCAGTAAATACTACGCTGGTAATTATTTTTAAGGGGCAAAGGGCTAAGAAATATGAGAAAATAAAAATGAAATAAAATAGAACAAAATCACAGAATATGTAGACTGGAAGCAGGTATCTTAATATTATACAACCATCATCATAATTATTTTCCAGGCCATAAAACATGTAGAACTTACAGGACAAAAAATAATGAAAACTAAGATTTCTCTGGTAGTCTTGGTAAAAGACCTGCTTATTAGAAAGACAAAAAAGACATTTACAATCACATGTTATATTATACTGAAACTGAAATATATAGTGTAATGGTTAAGACCATGGGTTCTGGAAACTGACTGCCAAGATTCAAATCTTAGCACACCACTTAATGCCTTGGTGAATTTAGAAATTATGGAACTTCTCTGTGTCTGTTTCTTCATCGGCAAAAGTGGTCAAACGCATATTTCATAGCTTTCTGCAGAGAACTACATGAGTTAGTTATGTAATGTACTTAGATCAGTGCTTGGCATATAGTAAGTGCTTACTAAATTTTTCATTTTTATTAATAGAAAGGAACTCAAAAATTTACAGAAAAATATCTAGTAGCAGACCCGGCTCTCTCCAAAGTTGTGAAATGACTCAGTTTCTTTTACAGCACTATTTCCATCTCTTTTTAAAAACCTCTTTCCCTTCCTATCTTCCTCCTCTTCTCCCAAGTGGCCCCTTGCCCTCTGGACTGTGAAATCCCACCCAAATCTGCCTTCTTAATAGAACTGCATAATCCAGACCTTTTAAATAAAAACCTTCTGTATCCCAACAGAACTCATTCACCCTCTGGCACATTGTCTCGGGTCAGTCTCAGGAAACAATGTCTAATATGTGGAACCACCATTGAGATAGTGCTGATATTTTGAGTAGAGCCATCAATGCCTGAATCCAAAGGAATAAGCATTCGGGAACTAAAAAGAACTGTAATGAGTCTAAATGTCGCTGTTTGCTGACTCCTCCCAGTCAGTAGCAGGCTAACTATGTGCTCCTCAAGCCTAGGTTTGTGTATCCAGCCAAAATTCAATAACAGTTTGGGTATCTCATAGACAAGTATTTAACATACCTAAAACATAATTCTTGATTCCCCTATTTTCACTATGCCCTTTTGCTCATCTAGCCTAAGTGACACCACAAGGTACTCAGTTGCTCAAACAAGATAATAGAATCATACCGATTTCTCCTTGTGCCTTAACTTCCACATGCAATACGTCACCACATTCTATTGGTTTCCTTCAGAAATATATCTTCTCTCTATCCACCTCTCTCTGTTTCCACCGTCATCTCTCATCTGAATAGGTACAATAGTCAGCTTCCTGGTTTCCCCACTTCCAATCCCCCCGCCAACCTATTTACTGTACAACAATCAGCCCTAGAATAATCTTTAAAAAAACAAAACTGAACATCCCACCCCTTGCTTAAACTCCTTCAGTGGCTTCCTATTGTACTTAGGAAAGCATTTAAGCTCATTGTAATGGCCTCCAAGACCTTCTGTGACCTGGTTGCTGTTTAGCTTAGAGTTTCCTCTGTTGAGCTATTCTCCCCTTAGTCTATCACATTTTTGACACACGGGTCTGGTTGCATTTCTTAGATGGGGTCATCTTCTTCCACCACAGGCCCTTTGCATATGCCGGAAAGGGTCTTCCTGCCCTCACCATCCTTTGAATGATTGATTTTCTCTTCTCATACTTCAGGTCCCACCTCAATTGTCACCTCCTAAGGAAGGATTTTTTTCAGCTTTCCCTACTGTTAACGTAGTTTCCACAATCACCTCCCTTATTCTCTGAAATGAATGGTATTACCATATCTATATATTTCTGTTTTGACTTTTTGCTTCTTTCTCCCACTGGGATATAGGGCAGCATTGTTCAATGTTATATCTCTAGCATCTGGCACAGTGCCTAGCATGTTGTTAAGTGCTCAAATATATACTGAATACATAAATAAGTAGTAGTTTCAATACTTGAAGCCTAGTAGTTTCAATACTTCAAGCCTAGCATGTTGTAGGTGCTCAAATATATTCTGAATACATAAATAAGTAGTAGTTTCAATACTTGTTGAATGCATGACTGGGAGGGGATGTCCTTTATCTCCTCAAATGAAAAGATGTAGATAGCTTATAATTCCTGCATAATTGCTGCAATGTATAAGACTAACCCATTATCTAAAAATAGTTACCTCAATACAACATCCATGTGGCATTTTGATCATACAAAAGCTAACTATCTTGCAAAGAGAGCTAATATTTTAGTGGTAAATATGATGGTAAGTGTAATATAGCCTGTTTTTCTTTGTCATACTATGTTCCAGTTAGTGCCTACTATACTTGTGAAGTGTCTTTGCTTTCTATTGAAGTAGTAGGTTCAGTCATCTCTTTTAATTCAGAAAAAAACCACCCTAAGAGATGAAATGTCACTTTAACCTAAGGTGGCAGTTTCTTTTTTTTTTTTTTAATTTAGGCGGTAGTTTCTGAGTATTCAGTATGTAACGTGGTAATAACATTTTTGACAGGCCAAAATGTGGAACAAAAGTGGGTTTAAAATGAAAGGCATGAGACAGCTCTGGACTCCAGCTTATTTTGAGGATCTGCTTCTGAAAATGGCCTGAAAAAGCAACAGAAAGAAATCAGAATTGTAACTTGATTATAGGCACTTTCCTTTTAAAGATTAGTAAGGGTTACTTGGTTCTATTTTATTCTAATAATACTCTAATGATGTCAATTAAAAATCACTCTCATCTACTCTCAAGGGCTGAGATAGTCTCACAATCAAACTGACTTTATTAGCTTTCATTTTGATCCATGCCATGACATTCAAAGAGGATTTTCTTTTTACAAGAAATAATATTAAGAAAATTCAAAAAAAGAGCCAGCAAAATACTTTCATTTCCAGATTTACTCTTTAAATCTAACGAAAATATGACAATCTTATTTGTGTTACCTTTGCAGTACCATAATTGTTCTCTGTGAGAAGGAAGTTATTTCTTATGAGGAATTCATATCCCTAACTCCTTTAAGTGCTTTTGGTATCAGATTAAATATTAATTTGAAGTACATCTGTGCTTATTCAGTTCAGCAGGTCCTGCTTAGAACACATTTTCATTTTGCAGCCATGGCCATATGCACTACATTGCTTTTCCACCAGGGATCACTATTTTGGAACAGATAACAGACCCTTATGACCTTTGCATTATATTTTATGTACTTTTCTATCCAAGTCAATTTATAAAATCGGGACTTCTCGACTTAAAAACACAGGAAAATCTTGCTGTTTTCTTCTTTCTAAATCAAGTACCTTGAGTACGACTATCTTGGGACTGGCATCAAACATCAGATTTTAAAAATATTGTTCTCTGCTGGGAAGAGCTCATTATTATACTAAATATAGAAGATACGGTATATCAGGCAGAATAATATTTTTATATAAAATATCAACCTATCTTTTCTGGAATGCCAGATACAGTCTTAGTTACTTAAGCCTCAACTATAAGATTTACACTTAAGGAATTTGACATTTATTGTTATAATTGGCCTCTTTATGAAAAAAAGAGACATTTTCCTAGATTGTGAATGATAATTATAGATAACTGAATTTTACCTTGGTGTTTAAAGCAACCATTTGATTACAATGAGTATTTCTAGATTTCTACTAGCTTCTCTTTCATGAGAATGTCGTGGTTAGGAATAAGGAACATCAGTCTAATTTGAATCAATTTATCTAGGAGTTGAAAGAGATAGAGTCATTTCTCTTTCCCTAGCCACTTCACCATGAGCTCACTTCCACGCTTATTCCAACTCTGAAATGGATTAGATTTGTATTTGTTCCGTGTCCAAAAGTAGACTTTAAACTCCTGGCATTTTTGGGTTGTAGCTTACTCAATTTTGTAGCCCATGAAGTGCCCTGTATATAGTAATGAGTCAAATGTCTGTTGAACTGAAGTTCGTGCTGATGTGACTGAACTGGATGGGTCTGGCTTTCTCTCTTCAATCAGGCAAGTAGATAAACAAGGGCAACCTGCAGTTGATTATTCTTTGAGGGGTTTTCCATAGCACATAGTTCCTTGGGGCTGCCCAAGATGGATTTTAGGATACCTTCTTCCACTGGCTTTTTAGTCACTAGGTATTCCTAGAGACTTGTCCATCCAGATATAAAATTACTATGATGAGGCTGAAGGATTAAAATACTGGAATTCAAGAACTTCCTTTCAAAGGCCCCTATTAACTTGGTTGCATTTTTCAGAGACAGTGGCATGACTTATTTTTCCCTGGAAACATAATTAAAGTGTTAACATTATAACAGAGTTAGCTAGGTAATAAGAGTCTTTGATGAAGGATGGGCTTATTAGTTGTTCTTAATAAAGGGATTTGGTTACTTGATAAAGTTAGCCGTAAAGGTTTTTTTTTTTTAATTTTACTTTAACTTCTGGGATACAAATACAGAATGTGCAGGTTTGTTACATAGGTATATGTGTGCCTTGGTGGTTTTCTGCACCTATCAACCTGTCACTTAGGTTTTAAGCCATGCATGCATTAGATATTGTCCTAATGCTCTCCCTCCCTTTGTCCCCACCCTCCAACTCGCCCAGGTGTGTGTTGTTTCCCTCCCTGTGTCCATGTGGTCTCATTGTTCAACCCCCACTTATGAGTGAGAACATGCAGTGTTTGGTTTTCTGTTCCTGTGTTAGTTTGCTGAGGATGATGGCTTCCAGTCTCATCCATGTCCCTGCAAAGGACATGATCTCATTCCTTTTTACAGCTGCATAGTATTCCATATATGTGCCACATTTTCTTTATCCAGTCTATCATCAATGGGCATTTGGCTTGGTTCCAAGTCTTTGCTATTGTGAACAGTGCTGCAAGAAACATACATGTGCATGTGTCTTTATAGTAGAATGATTTATAATCCTTTCAGTATATAACCCATAATGGGATTGCTGGGTCAAATGGTATTTCTGGTACTAGATCCTTGAGGAATTGCCACCCTGTATTCCACAATGGTTGAACTAATTAACACTCCCACCAACAGTGTACAAGCATTCCTATTTCTCCATATCCTCTCCAGCATCTGTTGTTTCCTGACTTTTTAATGATCGCCATTCTACTGGTGTGAGATGGTATCTCTTTGTGGTTTTGATTTGCATTTCTCTAATGACCAGTGATGATGAGCTTTTTTTCATATGTTTGTTGGCTGCATAAATGTCTTCTTTTGAGAAGTGTCTGTTCATATCCTTCACCCTCTTTTTGATGGGGTTGTTTTTTTTCTTATAAATTTCTTTATGTTCCTTGTAGATTCTGGATATTAACCCTTTGTCAGATGGGTAGATTGCAAAAATATTCTCCTATTCTGTAGGTTGCCTGTTCACTCTAATGATAGTTTCTTTTGCTGTGCAGAAGTTCTTTAGTTTAATTAGATCCCATTTGTCAATTTGGGTTTTTGTTGCAATTGCTTTTGGTGTTTTAGTCATGAAGTCTTTGCCCATGCCTGTATCCTGAATGGTATTGCCTAGGTTTTCTTCTAGAGTTTTTATGGTTTTAGATTTTACATTTAAGTCTTTAATCCACTTTGAATTAATTTTTGTATAAGGTATAAGGAAGGGGTCCAGTTTCAGTTTTCTGTGTATGGCTAGCTAGTTTTCCCAACACCATTTATTAAATAGGGAATCCTTACCCCATTGCTTTTTCTTTTTCAGGTTTGTCAAAGATCAGATTGTTGCATATATGTGGTCTTATTTCTCAGGTCTCTGTTCTCTTTCACTGGTCTATATATCTGTTTTGGTACCAGTACCATGCTGTTTTGGTTACTGTAGCTTTGTAGTATAGTTTAAAGTCAGGTAGCATGATGCCCCCAGCTTTATTCTTTTTGCTTAGGATTGTCTTGGCTATATGGGCTCTTTTTTTGTTCCATATGAAATTTAAAGTAGTTTTTTTTCTAATTCTGTGAAGAATGTCAATGGTAGTTTAATGGGAATAGCACTGAATCTCTAAATTACTTTGGGCAGTATGGCCATTTTCATGATATTGATTCTTTCTATCCATGAGCATGGAATATTTTTCCACTTGTTTGTGTCCTCTCTTATTTCCTTGAGTAGTGGTCTGTGGTTCTCCTTGAAGAGGTCCTTCACATTCCTAGCTAGCTGTATTCCTAGGTATTTTATTCTCTTTGTAGCAATTGTGAATGGGAGTTTATTCATGATTTGACTCTCTGCTTGTTTTGGGGCTGAGACAATGGGGTTTTCTAAATATAGGATCAGGCTGTCTGCAAACAGAGACAATTTAACTTCCTCTCTTCCTATTTAAATATCCTTTATTTCTTTCTTTTGCCTGATTACCCTGCCAGAACTTACAATACTATGTTGAATAGGAGTGGTGAGAGAGGGCATTCTTGTCTTGTGTCAGTTTTCAAAGGGAATGCTTCCAGCTTTTCCCATTCAGTATGATATTGGCTGTGGGTTTGTCATAAGTAGCTCTTATAATTTTGAGATATGTTCCATTGATATCTAGTTTATTGTGAGTTTTTAACGTGAAGGGATGTTGAATTTTACCAAAGGCTTTTTCTGCATCTATTGAGATGATTGTGTGGTTTTTGTCATTGCTTCTGTTTATGTGATGAATTACATTTGTTGATTTACATATGTTGAACCAGCCTTGCATCCCAGGGATGAAACCAATTTTATCATGCTAGATAAGCATTTTGATGTCCTGCTGGATTCAGTTTGCTGGTATTTTATTGAAATTTTTTGCATCCATGTTCATCAGTGATATTGGTCTGAAGTTTTCTTTTTTTGTTGTGTCTTTACCAGGTTTTGGTATCAGGATGATGCTGGCCTCATAAAATGAGTTAGGGTGGAGTCCCTCCTTTTCAATTACTTGAAATAGTTTCAGAAGGAATGGTACTAGCTCCTCTTTGTATCTCTGGTTCAATTTGGCTG
Source organism: Pan troglodytes (assembly GCF_028858775.2). NCBI lineage: Eukaryota > Metazoa > Chordata > Mammalia > Primates > Hominidae > Pan > Pan troglodytes. The sequence continues at coordinate 122,301,635 of NC_072421.2, forward strand.
TAAATCTGTCTGGTCCTGGGCTTTTTGTGGTTGGTAGGCTACTAATTACTGCTTCAATTTCAGAACTTTTTATTAGTCTATTCAGGGATTCAACTTCTTCCTGGTTTAGTCTTGGGATGGTGTATGTGTTCAGGAATGTATTCATTTCTTATAAATTTTCTAGCTTATTTGCATGGAGCTGTTTATAGTATTATCTTATGATAGTTTTCATTTCTGTGGGGTCTGTGGTGATATCCCCTTTATCATTTTTTATTGTGTCTATTTGATTCTTCTCTCTTTTCTTCTTTATTAGTCTAGTTAGTGGTCCATCTATTTTGTTAATTTTTTCAAAAAAACAGCTCCTGGATTTATTAATTTTCTTTGAAGGATTTTTCATGCCTCTATCTTCTTCAGTTCTGCTCTTATCTTCATTATTTCCTGTCTGTTGGTAGTTTTTGGATTTGTTTCCTCTTGCTTCTGTGGCTCTTTTAATTGTGATGTCAGGGTGTCAACTTGAGATTTTTCTTTCTTTCTTATGTGGGCATTTAGTGCTATAAATTTCCCTCTTACCACTGCTTTAGCTGTGTCCCAGGGATTCTAGTACATTGTCTTTGTTCTAATTGGTTTCACAGAACTTGATTTTTGCCTTAATTTCATTATTTACCCAGTAGTCATTCAGGAGGACATTGTTCAATTTCCACATAGTTGTGTGGTTTTCAGTGAGTTTCTTAATCCTGAGTTCTAATTTGATTGTGCTGTTGTCTGAGAGACTGTTATGATTTCAGTTCTTTTGCAGTTGCTGAGGAGTGTTTTACTTCTAATTATGTGGTTGATTTTGGAATAAGTGCCATGTAGCACTGAGAAGAATATATATTCTGTTGATTTGAGGTGGAGAGTTCTGTAGATGTCTATTAGGTCCACTTTATCCAGAGTTGAGTTCAAGTCCAGAATATCCTTGTTAATTTTATGTCTCATTGATCTGTATAATATTGACAGTGGGGTGTTAAATTTTCCCATTATTATTGTGTGGGAGTCTAAGTCTCTTTGTAGGTCTCTAAGAACTTGTTTTATGAATCTTGGTGTATTGGGTGTATATACATTTAAGATAGTTAGCTCTTGTTGTTGAATTGATCCCTTTTCCATTACATAATGCCCTTCTTTGTCTTTTTTGATCTTTGTTGGTTTAAAGTCTGTCTTGTCAGAGACTAGGATTGCAATCCCTGCTCTTTTTTGCTTTCCATTTCCAAATCTTCCTCCATCCCTTTATTTTGAGTCTATGTGTGTCTTTGCATGTAAGATGGGTCTCCTGAATACAGCACACTGATGGGTCTTGACTCTTTATCCAATTTGCCAGTCTGTGTCTTTTAACTGGGGCATTTAGCCCATTTACATTTAAGGTTAATATTGTTATGTGTGAATTTGATTCTGTCATCATGATGCTTTCTGGTTATTTTGCACACTAGTTGATGCAGTTTCTTCATCGTGTCATTGGCCTTTATATTTTGGTGTGTTTTTGCAGTTGCTGGTACCAGTTTTTCCTTTTCATATTTAGTACTTCCTTCAGGAGCTCTTGCAAGGCAGGCCTGGTGGTGACAAAATCCCTCAGTATTTGCTTTTCTGGAGAGGATTTTATTTCTCCTCCACTTATTAAGGTTAGTCTGGCTGGATATGAAATTCTGGGTTGAAAATTCTTTTCTTTAAGAATGCTGCATATTGGCCCCCAATCTCTTCTGGCTTGTATGGTTTCTGCTGAGAGGTTCATTGTTAGTCTGATGGGCTTCTCTTTGAAGGTGACCTGACCTTCTTCTCTGGCTTCCCTTAACATCAAGGTTCTTAGCTTCTTTGCATTGGGTTAGAACATGCTCCTTTAGCTCAGTGGAGTTTGTTATTACTGACCTTCTGAAGCCTACTTCTGTCAATTTGCCCATCTCATCCTCCTTCCAGTTCTGTCCCCTTGCTGGATAGGCATTGTGAGCATTTGGAGAAGAGGCACTCTGGCCTTTTGGGTTTTCAACTTTTTTTTGTTGTTGATTCTTTCTCATCTTCATGAGTTTGTCTAGTATCCATCTTTGAGGCTGCTGGCCCTTCTATAGGGTTTTTGTGGTGACTTTTTTTGATGCTCTTGTTGTTGCTTTCTGTTTGTTTTTCTTTCAATGGTCAGGTCCCTCTTCTTTAGGGCTGCCGCAGTTTGCTGGGGGTTCATTTCAGGCCCTATTCATCTGGTTCACTCCCGTACCTGGAGATGTCACTCGAGGAGGCTGGAGAACAGCAAAGATGGGTGCCTGCTCCTTCCTCTGGGATCTCTGACCTCGGGGGGCACCAACTGCCTCCCTTGGCTGGGGGGCTGGGGGCTCCCTTGCCCCATATGGCTCCCACGTGGGCCACCACACCACACTGTTCTTCTTTCCTCTCTGTGGGTCACACCAGCCGCCTAGTCAGTTCTGATGACAGAACCTGGATACCTCGGTTGCCATTGCAGGATCCACATGCTGTTATGGTTCTTTTCGATGGGAGCCTCTGATTGCTGCTGGTTTTAGTTGGCCATCTTGGCCCCACCCCCCAATAAAGGTTTCATTCTAAGCCCCACTGCTTCAGCCTCAAGTAGCTCTATTAGTGCAAAAACAAACTATTGTACTGCAAAGTAGGGTGCAGCAGAAGGATGTGCTTGTTGCCAAGTTATTTCTATTGATAACATAGTAGTATCTATGTCATCAATAGATAATAGAGTTTGCTAATAGATATCAGTAGTGGCTAAGGGTTTGAATACCCCCAAGTAAAATTCAAAGAAATATTTTTAAAGAGGCAAAAATACATTAACAGTTTTTAACTCTTTCTTATAACAAAGCCCAGTTCATACTACTGTAAACAAATTTTAAAATCTACTTTCTCACCTCTCATTCACATTTTTTCCCAGTGATCAAACATTTTAATCACATAGAAAAGTACCAAGAGTAATATAACGAACATCCATAAATCCACCAAGGGATAATAATGAATGTTAACCTTTCATTATATTTGCTTATATTTTTTATTAAAGAATTAAAGTATTACAGTTGCTCTTGAAACCCCCTTCTTACTGCTTCTAAATTCTGTTCTGCTCCTTTGCTCCCTGGAGGCAACCACTACCTTCAAGTTGGCATGTATTCTTTCTGTCAATTACTTGAAGACAGCAAGCTGTTTCTTGCTTCAAGGCCTTTCTAAGCGCTCTTATCTCTTGCTGGTATGCTCTTCTCCACTCTCTTCACCTGGATATCACCTGTTTATCCCTCAAGCTTCAGTGGAAATGCTGCATATTCATAGAGAGCTTTCTATCCTCTCTATCCAAACTGTACTCATCCTGCTCCATCATGAATTCTAATGGCACCCTCTCATTTTATACAACAGTACCTATAACAATACTTACCTAGTTGTATGCTTATTTGTATGTGTATTGCTTGTTTATTTGTGAAGCCCAACTACACTGTAAGATTCATGGGGGCAGAGACCATGTCTGCCTCATTCACCATTGAATACATTGCACTTAACCCAGTTCCTTACACGGAGTAAGAAATAGAAAAATTTTTTAAAGGACAAATCAAAATAATCTGACAATCAATATAATCCATAATAAATTCTCAATATTTGGCTACAATCATAAACTCAGCCAATGTACTTTTACATTTCATTTGAACCTCATATGTGGCATTGTGCAAATAAATGACAACTTGAAGCATTGGGTAATTAAGACTACAAGTTATAGTACATGCCTTGTAGGAATCTAAAGCACTAAGATGTATACATGTATTTTAAATTTTATAGGTGATATAACTGTGTTCCCACAGATTTTAATGTTTTAAAAAATCTTAATTGGCAGTAATTGCACTATTTACATGTTAATGAACAACACCTGGCCCCAGCTGAGTATAAAGAGGCTGACAATGTTTTTCTCTCTTCTCCCTGGCAAAGAACTAAGCATATGCAATTTTAAAGAGACCTGCCTGCCAGGAATAACACATTCATAATTGGTAGGACAATATGAAATTAGTTTGCATGTTTCACCATTCTCAAAAAAATGCATAACATTTTTCATGTTTAAAAAAAGCTTTATGATTCAAAGAGGACCTTATTTCCTACACTTGGTGATTATTCACAATCATTAAATTATTCCTGTCAATGAATGTGCCAGAAACTGGCTAAATGGAAGCCCAAGTGGCCTCCTATAATAACGGCCCAGTTCCTGGCTTAATACCTTGAAAAAACTGAGTTTCCTTTGAAGTCATTCAAAATCCATAATTAAATATGTTAATTTCCTGGTTCTACTATCCTATGATATTCTAAATCACTGCAGTTTTGATTCCATTTCCCCCTACAATCCTAAAACCAATGAAAAGGTTTTCAAAAATGACTTCCAAGAACAAAAATTTCTTCCACTAACAAAGAACGAAAATTCTTCTTCCTAAATTTTGTATATCATCACCTGTGAACCAACAGACATTAACAAGGACCACAAGAAGATGAAAAAATAAGAACCAAGTTCTCCAATTGTTTGTTTTCCTAGAATTATATTTTACCAATAGATATAACAAAGTTTGACACTGCTATTCTATTTCCAGATATAGACAAACCAACCAACAAGTAGTTATTGAGTGCTTGGTATCCTCAGTGTTATAAGAGGTGCTTTGTGGAGGGAATAATGGATGTACAAGTAGAAGAATTCACATAAAGATGTTTATAATATAGTTTGCAATTAAAAATACAAAAAAAATTGCAAAATGTCATTGGTTTTTGTGACCTAGGGAGTATTTTCAATTCAGAGGAGAGAGAGTGTATTCAGGCAAGTCTTCATAAAAAACCCTGTGGAGTGAGGGTGGGAGAAAAAAATTTAGTGTCTTCCATGTGTTGGTAAATATGCTAGCTGCTTTATCTCATTTATCTTACTCAAAGTCACACAATTACTAAGACCTAGTAAGAGCTGGGACAGGAACTCAGATATGACAATATGTGTATTTCTCTCTCAGCTACATGCTAGCCTTGAAGGATGGCAAAAACAGATAAGGTGAGAAGAATAACATGAGTAACGGGAGGAATAATTTTGAAATGTGTTGTGCTGAGGAGATTGCTGCAATAGCAAATACGTTGAGGAGTCATAGAAAATAACAACAAATAGGCATTAATAGAAGCAATATATAATATTTCTAACCTTGAGAGCCTGGAAAAAATTTGAAATTCATAAAGTAGAAATTCAAGTCAAATGAGTTATGTGGTAAAATGGGCATACTAGTTTTTCAGAGGCTGATAAGATTTAAAAAAGTGAAAGAGGAATGAAGTGTCTATGGACTAAGCCTCCAGACCTGCCCTGGCACCAGATGGGAAAGCATAGCCCTTGTGCAGTGAACTCAATGTGTGTCCCTGCTGGATATCTACAGTGGCCGTGGGCCCTGGATAAATGTCAGTGGCAAGCAGGCCTCAGCAACCATGGGGCTTCTGCTGCACCCCAGCACTGCCCCCAACTCAGCCACAGTACTACACCGACTACAGTGGTCCCTGGCATAGGGCACTCCCCTAGCACCACAACGGCCACAGCCATGCCAGGCTTAGGGACCAGGCCAGAGGGCCTGATAGAGTCTCCGGAAGGGCTTATTATTTAAAAGCATTCCCAGGCAAAGCCAATTTAAAAAAACTGGAATAAGTAACTATTTCTTCAAATATGCAAATATCAACATATGGCCACAGAGATCAAGAACAATCAGAGAAACAAGACATTATTAGGGAGACAAAATAAAGTGCCAGTGACTGGCCATAAAAAAACAGAGATATACAAACTACCTGGCAAAGAATTCAAAAGAACTATTTTAAGGAAGCTCAGCCACATTAAAAAAATACAGATAAATAATTAAAATAAATGAGAAAAACTGTAAAGTAACCAGAATAAGAAATGTAACAAAGAGATAGAAATAATTTTTAAAGAATCAAAGATAAATCCTGGGGCTGAAAAATACAATGAAAAAAACGCAATAGAGAACATCAACAACAGAATTGATCATGCTGAAGAAATAATATGTGAACTTAGATTATTTAAGAGTATCTAGTCAAAGGAGAGAAAAAAAGAATTAAAAGGAATGAAGAATGTCAATGGGATTTATGGAACAGCATTGTAAAAGCAAATATTTGATTCATTGGATTTTAAGATGGAGAGAAGAAAGATAGAAGAGTAGAAAGCTTAGAGAAATGATAGCAGAAAAATGTCCAAACCTTGAGAAAGATGTACATCCAGGTACAGGAAAGTCAAAGGTTTCCAATCAGATTCAATCCAAATAACACTACCTCACGACACATAATCAAATTGTCAAAAATCAAAAACAGAGAGAATCCTGAAAGCAGTAAAAGAAAAGAAGCAAAGAACAAATAAGGAAGTTCCAATACACCTAGCAGCAAACTTGTTTGCAGAAACGTTACAGGCTAGGTGTGTTAGTCCACTTTTGCATTGCTATAAAGGAACACTTGAGACTGCGTAATTTATAAAGACAAGCAATTTAATTAGCTCATGGTTCTGCAGGCTGTACAGGAAGCACGGCATCAGCATCTACTTCTAGTGAGGGCCTCAGAAAGTTTACAATCATGGTAGAAGGCAAAGGGGAAGCCAGGGTATTATGTGGTGAGAGCAGGAGCAAGGGTGGGGGAGGTACCATTTTCTGTGTTAAATCTGTTCTTGCATTGCTATAAAGAAATACCTGAGGCTAGGTAATATATAAAGAAAAGAGGTTTACTTGGCTCATGGTTCTGCAAGCTGTACAGGAAGTATGGCAGCAGTATCTGCTTCTGGTGAGGGCCTCAGGAAGTTTACAATCATGGCAGAAGGCTAAGGAGGAGCTGGTGTATCACATGGTGAGAACAGAAACAAGAGAGGGCAGGGGAGGTGTCACAGTCTTTTAAACAATCAGATCTTACATGAACTCAGGGCAAGAGCTCATTCATTACCATGAGGATGGTGCTAAGTCATTCATGAGAAATATACCACCATGATCCAAATACCTTCCACCAAGCCCCACATCCAACATTGGGGATTACATTTCAACATGAGATTTGGAGGGGACAAATATCCAAATTCTATCACCAGGAGAGAGCTGTATGATATATGCAAACTGCTGAAGTAAAAGAACTGCAAGCCAGCAAGCTGTCCTTTAGTAATGAATGAGAAGTAAAGACTTTACCAGACAAATTAAAGCAGAGGGAGTTCATAACCACCAGATCTTGTTTACAAGAAATGCTAAAAACTAAAGGAAAAGAATGTCAATGAATAACATGATATCATCTGAAAGTATAAAACACACGGGTAAAAGCAAATACAGAGTCAAATTCAGAATAATCTAAAACTATAATGGTGGTGAGTAAGTCACTTATACTTTAGTATGAAGGTTAAAAGACAAAACTATTAAAATAATAGCTACAATAACCTGTTAAGTGGTATGCAATATAAAAAGATGTAAATGGTGACATTAAAAAATCAAAATGTGGGGGGAGTGCAGTAAAAGTGTAGAGTTTTTAAAAATTGTCATCAAAGTTAAGTTGTGATAAGCTTAAAATAATCTGTTATGACTGCAAGATATTTTGTAAGTATCATGGTACCCACACAGCAAAGACACACAGTAGATGCAAAAATATACAAAGTAAGGAATCAAAATATATCACTAGAGAAAATCACTTAACCACACACACACACACACACACACAAACAGAGGAAGGAAGGTACCAAAGAATCTACAAAACTACTAGAAAACAATTAACAAAATGGCAGCAGTAAGTCCTCACCTTGTATGTAAATGGATTAAATTCCTTAGTCAAAAAACAGAGTGTCTCAGTGAATAAAAAACAACATTCAGCTATATGCTGCCTACAAGAGACATATATAATCTATAAGGACACATATAGACTGAAAGTGAAGTGGTAGAAAAAGATGCTCCATGCAAATGAAAGCCAAAACAGAGCAAGAGGAGCTATAATTATATAAGATAAAATAGATGTTAAGGAAAAACTATAAAAATAGACAAAGAAGATCATTATATAAAGATAAAGGGGTCAATTTAGCAAGAGGATATAACAGTTGTACATGTATGTGTACCCAACATCAGAGCACCTAAATATAAAAGGCAAATATTAGTAGAGCTGAAGGAAGAGACAGACTGCAATACAACAATAATAGGAGACTTCAACACTCCACTTTCAGCAATGGACGGATCAACCAGGCAGAAAATCAATAAGGAAACATCAGACTTAAACTGCACTCTAGGCCAAATGGACCTAACGGACATATTTAGAACATTTCATCTGACAGAAGCAGAATGTGCATTCTTCTCAACTTCACATGGAACATTCTCCTGGATAGATACGTTAGATCATAAAACCAGTCAACAAATTTAATAAGACTGAAATCATATCAAGTATCTCTTCTGACCTCAATGGTATAAAACTAGAAATGAATATCAGAAGAGACTTTGCAAAATTCACAAATACATGGAAATCAAGCAACATGCTCTGGAATAACCAGTGGGCCAATGATGAAATTAAAAGGGCAATTTAAAATTTTCCTGAGACAAATGAAAATGGAAGCATGAAACATAGCATGCCAAAACCTACAGCATACGGCAAAATAATTTCTAAGAGGAAAGTTTATAGCAATTGATAACTACATCAAAAAAGAAGAAAGATCTCAAATAAACAGCCTAATATTGCCTTAAGGAATTGGAAAAACAAGAACAAACTAAGTCCAAAATTGGCAGAAGGAAGGGAATAATAAAGAACTAGCAGAAATAAAATAGAAATTATAAAAACAACTGAAAAGATTAATGAAACAGAGGTTTTTTTTTAAAAGATAAAATCAACGAACCTTTAGCTAGACTGAGAGAAGACTCAAACGAAAATCAGACATGAAAAAGAAGACATTACAACTAGTAACACAGAAATACAAAGTTTCATGATATGATTATGAACAATTATATGTCAACATATTGGATAGCCTAGAAGAAACGGATACACTTTTTGATACATTCAATTCAATTATTCATGAATAAAGAAGTCATAGAAAATCTAAACCGACCAATAGAAAGTAAGGACATTGATTCTGTAATAAAAAGTCTCCCATCACAGAAGAACCCAGGACCTGATGGGTTCACTACAAAAATCAAACAAGGACACAGCAAAAAAGAAAACTACAGACCAATACTCCAGGTGAACACAGATGCAAAAATCCTCAATGAAATACTAGCAAACCTACTTCAAAAGCACATTGAAAATGTTATTTACCATGATCAAGGGGATTCATCACAGGAATGAAAGGATGATTCAACTTGTGCAAATCAGTTAAATTTGATACATTACATTAAGAGAATAAAGGACAAAAACATATGATAATTTCAATAAAAGCAGAAAAAGCATTTGGCAAAATTCCACATCCTTTCATGATAAACAATTTCAACAAATTAGGGATAGAAGGAAAGTACCTGTATTAATCCTCACACTGCTATAAAGACATACCTGAAACTGAGTAATTTATAAACTAAAGAGGCTTAGAGGCTTAATCGACTCCGAGTTCTGCACAGCTGGGATGGCCTCAATAAACTTACAATCATGGTAGAAGGTGAAGGGGAAGCAAGGCATATCTTACATGGCAGCAGGAGAGAGAGAGAGAGAGAGAGAGAGAGAGAGAGAGAGAGAAGCAGGAAGCACCAGACACTTATCAAAATGACCAGATATTGTGAGAACTCTATCACAAGAACAGCAAAGGAGAAGTCTGCCCCCATGACCCAATCATTTCCCACCAGACCACTGCCCCAACATGTGGGGATTACAATTCGAAATGAGATTTGGGTGGGGACACACAGCCAAACCATTTCAGTACCTCAACAGAAGAAAGACCATATATGACAAACTCACCTTTACATCATACTCAATGCAGAAAAATTGAAATATCTTCCTATGAGATCTGGAAGAAGACAGGGATGCCCACTCTCATCTCTTCTATTCAACATAGTACTGAAAATTCTATCCAGAATAATTAGACAGTAGAAATAAATAAAAGGCATCCAAATTGAAAACAAAGAAGTTATGTTGTTCCTGTTTGTAGACATGATCTTATATATAGAAAATCCTAAAGCCACCACCTAAAAGCTGTTAGAACAAATAAAGGAATTCAGTAAAGTTGCAGGATAAAAAATCAACATACACAAATCAGTAGTGTTTCTCCAACTTAATGAGTTATCTGAAAGAGAAAGAAAAACAATCCTGTCTACAATAGTTACAAAAAAATACTTAGAAATAAATTTAACCAAGGAGGTGAAAGATCTCTACAATGAAAACTATAAAACCTTGATGAAAGAAATGGAAGACACAAACAAATGGAAAGATAGCCTGTGTCCATGGATTCAAAGACTTAATATTTTAAAATGTTTATTCTACCCAATGCGATATACAGATCCAATATAATTCCTACCAAAATACTAATGACATTCTTTACAGAAATAGAAAAAAAATTCTAAAATGTATATGGAATCACAAAAGACCCCAATTAGTCAAAGCAATCTTGAGCAAAATGAATGACTCCAGAAATAAACCCATGGATTTATAGCCAAATGATTTTTGACAAAGGCAACAAGGGCACACAACGGGGAAAAGACAATCTCTTCAATAAAGTTGTTAAGAAATCTGGTATCCACATGCAGAGGAATGAAATTAGGGCCTTACCTCATACCATATAGGGAAATAAATTCAAAGTGGATAAACTATAAAATGGCCAGGATAAAACACAGGGAAAAATCTCCATAATATTGGCTTGGGCAACGATTTGACCTCAAAAGCACAGGCAATCAAAGCAATAATAGAAAAATGAGATTACATCAAACTAAAAAGCTTCTGCATAGCAAAGGAACCAATCAACAGAATGAATATACAACCTACAGAATGGGAGAAAATATTTGCAAATTATAGATCTGATAACGGGTTAATATCTAAAATATCTAAGAAACACAAACAACTCAATAGCAAGAAAACAAATTACCTGATTAAAAAATTGGCAAAAGGTCTGAATCAGTGTTTCTCAAAAAGTCACACAAATGGCCAACAAGTATATAGCAAGATGCTGAACATCACTAATCATCAGGGAAATGCAAATTAAAACCACAATGAGATATCACCTCACTCCTGTTATAATGGCTATTATAAAAAAAGACAAAAGATAATGAGTGTTGGCAAGGACGTGGAGAAAAGAAAACCCTGACAAACTATTGGTGTGAATGCAAATTAGTACAGTCATTATGAAAACCAGTATGGAGATTTCTCAAAAAATTAAAAATAAGACTGTCATATAATCCAGCAATCCCACTATGGGGTATATATCCAAGGGAAATAAAATCAGTATGGCAAAGAGATATCTACACTCCCATGTTCATTGCAGCACTATTCACAATAGTCAAGATATGAAATCAACCTAAGTGTACACTAACAGATGAATTGATAAAGAAAATATGGCATATATACACAATAGAATACAATTAAGCCATGAAAAAGGAAATCCTGTCATTTGAGACAACATGGATGAGCCTGCAGGACATTATGTTAAACGAAATGTGTGGAATCTAAAAAAGTTGATCTCATAGAAGTAGAGAGTATAATAGAATGAAGACTGCCAAAGTCTGTGAGGTTGAGAATGGTTTTTCCAGAAGTGAAAATTGTATTTTCTGAGCAGATGTTGGTCAAAGGATACAAACTTACAGTTAGATAGGAGGAATAAGTTCAAGAGATCTATTATGAAGCATGGTGATTACAGTTAATGATAGTATCTTGTATTCTTGAAAAATGCTAAGAGAATGGATATGGTGTTTTTACCACAAAAATGATGACTATGTGGGGTAATGCATATGTTAACTAGCTAGATTTAGCCATTCCACAATGTGTATATCCTTCAAAATCTCATGTTGTACATGATAAATATAATTTTGTCTGTCAATTTGAAAATAAACAAATGAATAATAAAAATTTGAACAAGCTAAAATAAGATAGCATTTAATGTATCATTATGAATAATTTGTTAAAATATTGATATGTGTCAGGAAAGAAAAGAAACAAGTAATCTCAATTATTGCTAAATATGAAGATTTATTTTACATTCCTATAGATCCATGCAACTCTAACGTCTATCTAGCAAATGTCATGAATTTGTCAGTATGATTAGTGATAGTATCATTATCACAAAACTTGATAACTTTTTATAAATCACTTTTGGGAAAAGACTTTCAAATTGTTTCTACAAATCAGAAACAGAGATCACAATAAAAAATGCTGAAGGACTTCATTGATCCTTCTTATTCTATTTTTATCTTTATATGAATAGACTGTGGTAACAAGGAAAAATGTTTTTCCTTCCTCATATGCCAGTTTTCCAAGTATACAATGAGCACATATATAAAATCATCTTTAGAATTAAAAAATGTAAATTAAAAATGGAAATACATGATGTAAGAAAGTAGTTTGGATTAAAATAAGTAAAACCACTAGAACTTTCTCAACTACAGCCCAAATGAGCCAGCCAATTTAGAAATTCTTAAAAATAGAACTTTTTTTTCTTTAGATTTCTTGATTAACAGGTATAGTTTGCTTTTGCCAGGAGGGGCATTTTTAAATTACATGGAACATTTAAAAAAACAATTATACACACTCACACATACCCACAGAAATGATAAAAGACCAATAACAAACTGGGAAAAGTCTTTGTACATCAAATCCCAAATAAATGACTACTACTTTACTTAATATATAAATAGTATCTACAAATCAATAATAAAAGACCAACAATCCAACATAGTAAGCAATCTGAATGATTTACAGAAAATGTAATATTACTGACTTTTGAACATATGAAAAATGGCTGCCTCTCCTTCATAATAAAATAAATGCAAAATAAAAATACAGCAATATTGGATTTAGTGTTTATCAGATGGGCAGGATTAAAAAGTTTGATAACACCTTATGTTTACAAGTATTTGAAGAAACAAGTACTCTCACAAACTGATAATGGGAATTCCAATTTATCAAACTTCTATGGAGGGCAATTTGACAATATTTGTCCAATATCATTAATATTTATCAAAATAAAAAATGCACAGATACCTAGGAAGAAATTCCACTTCTAGTAATTTACATGTGTAAAGGCACACACATAAATATATTAACTACAGTATGTTTTTGTAATAACAAATCAATGAAGCCAACTTAAATTTCCATTGAGAAGTACTGGTTAAATACATTATAGTACAGTTGTGCAACTGGAAACTCAGCAGCTGTTAAGTGACAAAATGCAAGATGTTGAATAGTGAATACAGTTTGCTTCTATTTGGGCAGAAAAGAGGCAAATATCTGCATACGTGATTGTGTATTTACAGAATATCTCTCTAAAGGTACTTTAGAAACCGGAGGGAGTGGTGGCTTTCAGAGAAACTGGGGTGAGGGAGATATTTGCCTTTACTGCATGCCCTCTACATTAGGTTGAACTATAAAAAAATGCCGATATGCAACTTTTTTGACATAAAAAAGCAGCAATTCCATATGGTTCAAAAAATACCAGAATAATTTCTACCACGTGCATGTGCTACCTATTACAAAAAAAAGAAGTGTCTTAATGAAAGCTGCATTGCATGAGAATGATTTTATTATTTCTTAACAGAATTAGTATAGTGTCATCAAATGAATTTAAGACCTAGTCAATTGTATAGATGGCTGAAGGATGGAATGGCCAAGAGGGAGACAGCATAGTTTACCTTTTGGGAGGCAGTTGTGGTGTAGAAGTTAACAGCTTCATTTCTAGAGTCAGGCTGCCTAGGTCTGAATCCTTGCTATGTGACCTTGGACATGCTAAATAACTATACCCCAGTTTCATCTGCACAATGAAGATAGTGCCTAACTTACTAGGCTATGTTAGGACAAAATAGACATAATGGATAATGTGTTTGGAACAATGCCTGATACACAGTGCTCCATGAGTGTTAACTGCTGTTATCGTCATCACCATTATTATTGCTATTGTTTATTATTATTAACATGGCTTATTCACTTCTTAGGGGTTCAAACTCATTTTCACACTTTTGTTCTCTCATTTTCCTTACAGTAGCCCACTACAACTGTGCTTGTTTTGGGTCTGATTGTCCTCAGATCCATGTCCTTAGATCATATTTCTCCTTCTCTGCGCCTTATCCTAGCTCCCCATTCCAAGGTTTCCATATCAGCTGACTCTTCCCTTGTCCCTCCACCCTAGATGCATTGGTGTTGCTCCCTGTTGTTGCTTATAGTTAGGTGGCTGCAGTGTCCCATATTCAGCTTCTCAGTTCTTCCATGGCCTGCGTAACCAAGTTCCAACATTAGTCTCCCTGTTTTAATTTATATTTCTACTTTCCTGGTTAGACCTTTACTGATAGAGTAGGGTAAACACAAAGGGGTGTGATAAAGGAAGAGGGAGGGGCAGGATATGATTGGCCAGGAATAATTCCAGTTCCTGACCTGCCTTATTTAACAGCCCTTTGGGTATAAGCTAAAGCTGAAAGTAGCCTCCAATGCCAGGTTTGTGGTAACTAAGTCTTAATAGTATTTAACATTTTCACTAAATCAAACAAACAAGTTATTTCTGTCTAGATGGTGTATATCCAATGTTTTCATCAGTAAATGCTGCAAACTATTAATTTAAAGTTTAGAGTTGGCCTAAACAGTACTGAAAGCAAATGTAAGCATCAGTAGTAATGCATAATCAATTGCATGTATTTATGACTGTTCCCTCATTATTTCCTAATGAGGAGTTCAAGAGGCTATGCATGGCTGTGGATAGCTGGTAGGCTACTGCATCAATATCTTGGGTCTGTCAGAGTCAGCTCAGGGTTTTAGAAATGCTTATTTATATACTTCATGAAACCAATGTGCATAAAATAAAAGGTTTATTCTCTATTTATCCTCTATCAAATTATATGCTGTAGCTCAATTGCAAACATATTATAAAACAAAACAATGGAAGTCATAGTGTTCTTCAGCATCCAAAAGACAATTTTCAGTTTTATGGAATAAAACATTGCATTAAAGAAGCTTACCTAAAACCAAGACACAACTGACTTTCTCTGCTAAAACTAGGGAGTTTTTTCCAACATTGATTTCATTATACAACAAATTTTAATGTTCTAATTGGGACTTTCTAAAACACTAGACAATATTAAATTTTAAATAACGATTGTCCTTTGAAATAGTTGCCAGAAAAATTATGGGCAGAAGCAAAACAGATTCTATTTTTTTCTTTAAAATACCCTCAGTATGTATATAGCATTTCATATTTTAGAGTCAATTTTCAATAATAACAGAATCTCTGTTCATTAAAAAAGAGTACTTTAGTTGAATAAAGAAAAAAATTATCTAAACACTGTACTCTAGAAAATAAAGCTGATTTAAAACATTGCGAATGGTTCAGTGAAACAGAATTATTGAATGAAACAATCTGAAGAGACTCTGTAAATATTTATTTAAATATTAGATAGAATAGAAAGATTTCTATGCAACAAAATAAGGTAAAATAGCTGAGAGAAGGATTCCTCTGTATGAAAAATGGTATTTGTTTCCAATTTCAAGCAGTTTTAAAGAAAGTTTCTTTAGGGGTTAAGTAGATTTGGAAGTAAGTAAAAGAATTTTAAAATATTGTAAAAGTGTGTTGATGAAAAAGAATTGGGTTTGAAGTTTGAAAATGAATAGAAAACGTTTGTGTTTCTTCTTGAATATTTTGGAAAGTATTTGATTTGTGAATATATTCAAGAGATGATCACAAAGATAATCATATAGCTGCCATAAAGACAAAATCAATCATTGGGCATAAAATGGTAGTTATATCAGCATCACTGGGAAGAAAGGAGATGATAAAATAGGTGTTGATAAAACAAAATACACAAAATAAACTTTTCTCAGACCAATTTGCAAAAAAAGTTTGTAAGAACTACAGATCATTAAAAAGTAAATGCATAATATGTATGAATGCATGTATGTGTATATGAATGCATGCATTTGTGTGTGTACTCACACCATATTCAAAGTATACAATAGTTCAACATAGGCTAATAAAATATCTTTAAGCACTTGCTTTTGGAAATACAGAAGAATGACTCATAATTTGCATGTTATTTATATGTAAATGAGTGCTTATAAAGTGTTTGAAAACACTTTAGTTTCTCTCAAACATTTTATACTCTCTGGCATCTTATTTCATGTCTGAATTTGCTTATCAATCCACAGCTTAAACAGAACAAGGAGACGCAGCCCAGCCACTGTACTCATAATCATAAATAATCAATGGTTTCAGAATTAATACATTTTCCTGTAGAAAACTTATAAAATGGACCATTTGCTCTAAGATTCAAAAAAATTACCTTAGATTAGTATTTTATCATTGTCATTTTTTACAAATGGAACAAAGTACCTTTCTAATTAATCATTTGTATACATTCCATATAAAATCTGTCATTTTCCTCTTTTTATTTTTATTATTATTTTTAATAATAGCTTAATTAATTTTTTCAAACAATGTTCCTATTTCTTTTTTTAAAATTTTTTAAAAATTATACTTTAAGTTCTGGGGTGCATGTGCAGAACATGCAGTTTTGTTACATAGGTATATACGTGCCATGGTGGTTTGCTGCACCCATCAACCTGTCATCTACATTAGGTATTTCTTCTAATGTTATTCCTCCCCTAGCCTCCCAACCCCCAACAGGCCCCAATGTGTGATGTTCCCCTCCCTGTGTCCATGTGTTCTCATTGTTCAACTCCCACTTATGAGTGAGAACATGCGGTGTCTGGCTTTCTGTTCTTGTGACAGTTTGCTGAGAATCATGGTTTCCAGCTTCATCCATGTCCCTGCAAAGGACATGATCTCATCATTTTTTATGGCTGCATAGTATTCCATGGTGTATATGCGCTACATTTTCTTTATCCAGTCTATTATTGATGGACATTTGGGTTGGTTCCAAGTCTTTGCTATTGTGAATAGTGCCACAATAAACATACGTGTGCATGTGTCTTTATAGTAAAATTAAAATTTGCCATTTTCAAACAATATTCTTTTACTTGTGCATCATATTTCATGTATTCCTGAAGCAAGTTATATATTTTTAAGTTGCCTTCAGACCCTATATCCTGGGATTCTCACAGCAGTGGCAGCAGCTATGTCAGAGGACCCTTACATACAGGACCTTATTCAATCGCCATAGGAAATCTTATACTAAGTGGTTTTACCTCCATTTCACAGGAGAGGAACCTAAGGCTCTGAGATGTTAAGAAACTTGCCCAAATTACACAGCAGTTAAATGACAGAACAAAGATTCTAATGCAGTCATTTCCTGCTTTAAAGCCTTCGCTTTCTCCACTATGCTCTATTTACTGGCTCTCCATAAAATATGTAGAAGGGAATGAGAGAGTTGGCAGAGGAAAACAAGATAATATTAAAGCTTCAACAACATAATCCCACCCATACCCCCAGGAAAGAAGAAAAGAAAAGAAAAACAACTTCTAGAGAATGTTATGGCATTATTTATACATTTAGTCTAATGTATTATATTACACATTTTCTGTTTATGATACTGCATAAAACAATTGATGCTTGGAGTTTCATCTGGGGCCCTGAGAAAATCTTCAATCAGCTAACCTAAAATTCAAGAATGTCTTCTAGATTCTATTTACTGAGGCAGGGCTGTCACTGATTTTTTTTTAAAATTGCAATTAAAAGGATTAAAATTTAAAAAATTGAAATGTAATGCTCTGTTAACCAGAAAATTCAATTAATTAGTATACTTCATTTCCTGAAAACTGATATTAGTGAAAGCTTTATTTAGCTTGGCTCTTTCACAGATTTGTACTGAATGTGATAATGCATGTAAAGAGCTTAGAGCACTGCCTGACTCATCAGTTTGTCAAACTGTTTGCCGTAACTGTTGTTCACTGGTTCATGTAACAAAAGTTTACTAAATGCCTACTATGTTCCAGGCAAAATGCTATGTGCTGGAGATAGAGTGGTATATAAAACAACATTCCTGCCCTTGCGAAATTTATCTTTTGGAGATATAAATGTGAGGCGGTAATGCGGTTGCTATTTTATTGTTATTTTCAAAATCATTATCATTGTCATCATAATTATTTCTCAATAAACCAATGTCCAAGGATACACCATCTCTGAACTTAATACCATGGCTATATATATCTTCTCTCACTATTAGGAAAATCTATTATATGGCAGGACATACACTCTTTATAATTCTCCTTTAGAGAAGTTGTCTCTCTTAATCTCTAAAGCACCTGAAAGGATACCTGAAAGGATAGTGAACTAGGATTTTCTTGAGATTACAGAACAGGTTACATGAACTGTTTTATGTACTGAAATGCTAATAAATGTTTAAATAATAAACGTTTGTGGTAGGATTTGGTTTGAGATTTTCTTTGACTATAACCCCATAGTGAGATTTTGGAGAGAGTCACCCTCAACCACCGTAAGACTTCTTTGGAGGTTACCATTATTTATCAAAAAGAACCTAAGCATTCTGCATGATAAAATTGGTTCAGGTCAGTACACAACAGAAAGCTGTTGGGTTGTGTAACATTAAACATTAAAAACAAACTAAACAACTTGCCTAAGAGCAAGCATAGTAAACCCAGAGTAAGGTTATTGCAAGGGTATGCACCCCAGGCCAATGTCAGGCAAAATAAGACAATGATGACATGATTCTGGGGAGAAAATATAAATTTCATATAATCCAACAAAGATTTAAAAGTTCAACCACAAATTTCAGTGTAATTTAAATTGACTATGTGTTATTATTGACAGCAAAATCAAGAATGGCTAGCATGAAAATAATTATTGAAATTCATCTGAATTTCAAACCATCTGGGTGCTTGAATAAGTCCTAAATTTAAAAATATTTTCATTGCACAGTCTTATGAACCAAGTCACTTAAAATAAGAGGAAGAACAGAAAGAAGGTACAAGAAATTAGTGAGTTTCTATTGCACCTTAAAAATTCCAAAGTGATTTTACCCCATGAAGTGACTGTCCTCATTGATTAAATGAGAAAACTTATGTGGGAGAGGTTTAGTGACTTGGCCTATCATTGGCAGAGTATAGACCAGAATCTAGAATTGGCACTAGATCATACGGTCTCAGTGGTGTGACATCTAGAGTCTTAAACTCTAATTATTTCTTTACTACAAAATTGTGCAAATCAAATTTTACCAATAGTGGCTCTTCCTCAGGCAAGAGGCAAGAGAACATATGGCGTGAGAGGGTGGGGGAAACTGTTTCTGGCCTACATAATTGTAGGAAACTTCCCTTCTTTAGCTACTGCTAATCTTAGCCCTCTCTCACTCATCAGCACCACGAAATTGTCAAGCTCCAAGATTTTTAATTAATCTGAATGATACTGGGCTATATGACTTTAAAATATTCCAGTAACATTTCCTTTCCTTTTCTTTTTTTTTTTTTTTGGAGACAGAATCTCCCTCTGTTTCCCTGGCTGGAGTGCAGTGGCATGATCTGGGCTCACTGCAACCTCTGCCTCCTGGGTTCAAGTGATTCTCATGCCCCAGCCTCCCTAGTAACTGGGATCATAGGTGTGCACCATCACGCCAGGCTAATCTTAGTAGAGACAGGGTTTCACCATGTTGGCCAGACTGGTCTAGAACTCCTGACCTCAAGTGATCCACCTACCTCGGCCTCCCAAAGCGCTGGGTGCTGGGATTACAGGAGTGAGCTGCCGCGCCTGGCTCTGTTCCCTTTTCACGTATGGGTCAATGTGTTTTTGTCCTAGTATTTTGCCTTGATTTCAGTTCTCCAACATGCAGCCCATCATTTTCATTTCAATTCTTCCCGGTCTCAGACAACCCATTTTGCTTCCTTACTGGCTTTTACTTACACTTTTCAGTAAGTCATACATTACTTTCATGTCTTTCCTTATACAGTTTTATCTTACCTAAAGTGAAAGAAATCCTTCCTCCCAGCCGCCCCCCCACCACAGATCTTCCATTTTTATTCATTTCATTTGGGTTCTCTCCAATTCAACCGAGGAGTAGAGACAGACATGAAAATAGCATCCAATTTAGATCTTCTGGGGATTTTTAGAGAGCAAGAGGGATCTCACATTTTACCAAGAATCACAAAGTCCCAGCGTTAGAAGGGTCCTTGAAGTTCATTGAATGCAATCACTCAAAAATCTTATGTAATCTTTGTCCATTAAGGCTTGTCATCAGTGAGAATGTGAACTCCTCACACTTGTACTGTTTACTCTCAGTACTCTGCATTATCTCAATATAAGTAAGCATTTTATACTATGTATATGGTTACATAGTTCAAATAATCACATAATCTGTTAGGGGCCATAATCCACTTTATTGAACTCCCTCATAGTGCAGGTGGGTAAACTAAGGCCTAGAGAGAAGAAAAAACCTACTCAGGGTCACATATTCAGTTGGTGATATCCTTCCTGAGAACCACATCTTCTGCCTTGCAGGCCAGTTCTTGTCTTCTGATGTAACCTACACTTAACATATTGCCTTACCAGTATTGCTTCCCCTTTTGTTAAGTACATGTTGTCTTCTATTAGATGAAGGCAAAGGTTAACCAAAGGCTGAGCTCAATCTCCCTTCTTTACGTAACCCTCCACAGCATCTACCACAAGATGTGGGACAGAGCAGTACTTTAGAAAATTTCACAAATATGCTCTTATTTCCTTCTCCTAATTTTCAAATTTCTCAACACATTAAGATAAAACAGACTTACCAATGACTTACTAAATACTTCCCTTGTCATTTATCAATATCTTGTACTTATCATTTAGTTGACTATCTCACTAACTCCGAGACTGAATTAGCATTGCAATTAAGATTCCATAAGACAGGTGATCACTACAGACAGGTGGCTTGTCCTTCCATTTCTGAGTCACAAATAAATCACTATGTTAACAGGATAGAGAATGAAAAGTTGCTTAAAAATAGCCATTTCTTCCAAGCACTCAAAATCCCCAATTGGTACAATTCCTGAGCTTGGGTAAGATGATATGGCACTTCAGATTACCATGAAAAATTAGAACGATTAGAAAAAATACACATCATGAAAGCTATACTCTTCCCATGATATTATTACCCATGTAATTTTCTACAAAATAGTTCATGAAAAGAGAACTATTATTTGAAATGTTGAAATGAACTTGCTGAAGAGGTTTTCTTCTGGCAAATGACTTTTTAAAAGCAAAAGAGAAGAATTTAGTATAGAATAAAACAGTTCAACCAATCTTCCCTTGACACTCTATTGTGAGAAATATTCTTCAGAAGAGCAGAGAATTCAGTGCAGGTGGAAGCACTGGTTCTGTAATTCACACTTTTATCACCCATTTCTTCACAGCCTAGGTCACTTAAGGACAAATATATGAACTTTAAGAAGCTAAGAGAGTTTTACTCAGTGATAGCTTTAGCTAGGCTTTGGGAATGGTTTGAATTCTATTCCATGGGAATAGTGACAAGAATATCTTGGGCTTAAGCCACTTGTACAGTAGAAAATTCACTGTTTGGGGAGATGAATTAGCCATCACAGATTACTAGGGTACAATTATGGCCTGATGATAGTAACAAATTGTTCAAGAATGATAATAATAATAGCTGGGGCAGAGACTATTAGCTATCCACCAAAATCTGTTTTCTTTTTCTTCCTTGGTAATGGAGTTATAGAAATCACATGACTGCTCAGCCAGAGAACACACTTTCTAGCCCCAGTTCAGGTAGGCAACTACGTGCTCACCAATGGAAGCCTTAACACATCACAAGTATACTCCTAACACTTTTTCCCCTTTCTCCTTGCTAGAATTAGGATGTGGTAGGAATCGTTTCAAATACTCAGATGATAACAATGGTTTTAGAGGATGATGGAAGAACATGAAGAGATGAATCCCGGTCCCTGCATAGTGACAGACTGTGTGCAGCAGTGTCTGCTCACACCTCATGGACTGTTACATGAAACAATCTTTGTTGTGTCATTTCGTTACAGCAACTAAGCTTTTTACTCTAACAAATGTAGCTAATGCTTATTATATACCAGAGACTCTTTAAAGAGTTTATTACATATGTCTGTTGCATCCATTCACTTGTGCCAAAGTACTCCTTGTACTGTAGGTCATAACTGAAATGGAACTTCTCCACAAATCCTTTCCAATTTACCTTCAAGCTTCCACTGCACTTGAACTTATTTGCCCCTTTCTCAAAGGACTTCTGATTTTCTAACCTCATATTATAAGCCCTGTTTTTATATATCTTATTTCTTCTAGCAGAGCAAGCTTCCAGAGAGTAAGCTCATATCTTATTCTCCTGTGTAACCTGTAAAGTGCTGGTACTGTGCCTCTCTCAAGAAGTGCTTATTGACTGAGTGAAGGACTGGGACATTTGAGCTTCATGCTGTTTGTCTATAATCTAGTGTTGCAGCTGAATAAGCCTGGAGCAAGCACACATTTGTCATGGGCAACAGAAGCAGAAAAGAATCTAGGACCCAGAATCGGTAACAGGTTGAATGCAAAACACTTTTACCTACAATCCTGCTATCTTATGTCTTATGTTTCCAGAATTTCATAGTAACCAAGAAGATATAGGAAAGTAATGGATGATAGCTGAAGAGCTTACATTCTACTTATGACCAAGTCCTAACTGGGTTGTGGGAAAACGCTCATTGGTAACAACTTTTGTCCTCTTGCAAAGTCTTGCTAGAGTCAAATGCTAATAGGCTAAGTACTATTTTGAGTCTAACACCTACACTGTTATACTAAGCTGCTTTTCTTTTACTTGTCTTCGTATCTCACAACTATTCCTATAATATGGTAGACATCTACATGTTATATTTGGCACTAAAGGGCAATAGGCATTGGTAAAAACGGAAATTCAAGTGAAATTTTCAGAGAAATTAATTAGACGGATGTGTTATAACGGAGTCTGGCATGAGGCAGTGATCATTTGAGCTAAAGCTGATCCTCAAATAAATTATGTAGAAACAAATAAATATACTGACAAATTTGCACATGGGATCTTGGGCTGGGATTTATTATTATTTTTTGCATATCATTCTAAATCAATGTAAAATAGGAAAATTGGAGCAAAGCAGACTACTTAAGTTTTTTTGTCTTTGTGTTTTGATATATCATTATCATTAACATTTCTTAATTCCTTTTGCCCGGCAAAGGGGAAAATTAAAATACAGAAGTCGAAATACTAAAAAGTAGCTTTTAACTATGGACCCCAAAAGAGTAGTATGTGAGTATACTACTCTTATAGATTTAGTTTTTCCTCCTGAAAAAAATTTAAAATTTACAAAAGTAATATAGGTTTCACACACAAATTTAGAAACAATATTAAAATGCTATACTAAAGATAAAATTTAGAAACAATATTAAAATGCTATACTAAAGATAAAATTCTGTAATGAATGAAAAAAAATCTTGTCATCCAGAGGTAACAATCATAAGCAATCATAATCATAACAATTGAGTGGATATTCTTCTCATTGATTTAAAACATAACTATGTTTTTCAAGAAATTATGATCATCACATAGATACTGTTTTATTACCAGCTTTTTTCCACTTAACATATCATGAAAAACACCCCATGCCAGTTTTCTAAAGCATTTCAGCTAATACTGCATAATGCTGTATGGTATAGGTACACCATGATTTATTTAACCAGACCTACGTTATAGGACTTCCTTCCTTTCTTTATTTGTCTTCATGCCTTCACATTTATTTCATTTACATTTAACTGCACAAAATGTTAGGGTGAAATAGTTATCAATGATTTAATAAAATATTTTATGAGGAATTTGCTTTTTTGACAAAATTTTTCCTAAAAACTTTTAAGAGAAAATTGCAAACTCCAAATTGAAATCAGTTTGATTAACTGTCTGGTGATAGGAAAGGAAAAAAAGAAAAATAATTGCTGTTTATTTAACTCAGCTGATTAATGGTAAATGAAGCAAATGTCATGGATCTGTCAGCATCTATTTTTCTTAACTGCTCTATTCACTTTACACATTTTCTTTATGCACTTCATAGACAGCCACAAAAAAACAACACTAAGTGTGGTTAGTAGCCACCTGATGGAAGGAAGAACCAAACAGCTTAAGTAAAAGAAGGAGTGCCACATACATGCCTGTACTCAGGCAGTCTGCGATGAAAAGTGTGCTATACCTAATTCCCAATAATTTTATGATCTTTGCACCCAGCTTGAGAGGTAATAACATTTTCCATTTTACAGATTAAAACACATTTAGTTTCGAAGATGTTAAACTGTCTAAGATCATATAGCTGGTAAAAGGCAGCAGCAAAATTGGAATCATGAGTGTTTGGCTTCAAAATCTAACCACTCTTAACCACTGCAAAGTTGTTCTTACCATGTCCAGATAAAATCAGAGGAGGATATCATTTTGAATATTAAAAACACAATCCATATACTGTGTAGTACTCCTAATGTGCAATATTACTTCTTACCTTTTCACACTTTAATGTCAGATTCATGTTCCTCTTTAGGGTGGGATGTTGGCCAACTTGAGGATTTCCAGAAATAAATTAACCCCACATCCTAAATCTTGCCTTACCAAAAATAAAATTTTAAAAAGGACAGAGATTTCTTCCTCATTACACAAAGGTAACTTACACTGAAGTAAAAATGATGAAATGGGAACGTGACGAGACACAGGAAAGTAAGGAAAATAACATTATCTTATATATTGATTTTGGATTGTATGATATTCCATTAGTAGAAATCAACAAATTTCTTCTTCATACATAAGCTGACTTTATTTATTTTATTTTATTTTTTTGACGGAGTCTCACTTTGTCACCCAGGCTAGAGTGCAGTGGTAAGATCTGCAACCTCCGCCTCCCGGGTTCCAGTGATTCTCCCACCTCAGCACCCCAAGTAGCTGGGATTACAGGCGCCCAGCACCACTCCCAGCTATTTTGTATATATAATATATATATTTAGTAGAGACAGGGTTTCATCATGTTGGCCAGGCTGGTCTTGAACTCCTGACCTCAAGTGATCCACCCGCTTCAGTCTCCCAAAGTGCTGGGATTACAGGCTGGAGCCATCGTGCCCAGCTTCTTTGTCTCCTTTTAGGTGGAAAACTGGATAGGACATATCAATTTCAAAAGATGTAAACAATTCAGATATGCTACTTCTGCACATTTTAAGTTTTAATCCTGTGGGCTATAATATCCATGATTGAAAATAAAGAAAAGAAGCAAGCATTAATTATGCAAATGTTTTTCCTTTTGATTCTTTCTAATCCCCAATTAACCACTCTTTGCATTTAACTTATATATGTTTGCATAATATACTTTAAAAATATTATTTCAAACATGCATCGATACTTAATAGGTGATTCTTACTGTAAAGAAAGGGCCTTGTCTCCTTCAGAAGGGCCTGTGGTGTAGGATGTAGCCGTCAGGTGTGCCATTGAGTTTACATTAGTTTGAAAATTATTCAAAGAAAGAAATGGTAATTATGCTCACCAAATTAACACAGTTAAAAAAATAAAATTCAGTGCTGGTGAAAGTGAGTAATAGGTCCTCTCATACACTATCGGTTGTAACATAATTTAGTTAAGTTTTTCTGTAAATTAATTTGAAACCATATAGCAGAAAATTTTTAAATGTCTATTCTGTCTGACCTATTATTTTACTGCTGGAAGCTCTACTGCTGAAATAATTTGAAATGTAGGCAAAGATACATGCAAGAAGTGCTCAATGTGGAATTATTTAGAGCCTGGGCACAGTGGCTCAAAACTGTAATCCCAGCACTTTGGGAGGCCTAGGTGGGCAGATCGCTTGAAACCAGGAGTTTGAGACCAGCCTGAGCAACATGGAGAAACCCATCTCTACTAAAAATTGAAAAATTAGCCTGGCGTGTTGGCAGACACCTGTATTTCTAGCTACTCAAGAGGCTGAGGTGAGAAAATCACCTGAGCCAGGGATATCAAGGCTATAGTGAGCTGTGATGGTGCCACTGCAATCTAGCCTGGGTAACAGAGTGAGACCCTGTCTCAAAAAAAAAAAAAAATTATTTAGAGTGCCAAAAAATTGAAGACACCCTAAATATCCACTGTTAGGGGAATATTTAAGTAAATTATGAGCCATAATAGAGTCATTAAAATGATTTCCAAAAAATTATTTACAGATGTTAGAACTTACATGTGGCAAGTGTTAAATGAAAGGCAAGATGTAACATTACATAAATAATATGATCCAAATTATGTAAAAAATTCAGAAATCTGCAAGCAAATAAGCCAAAATGTTAGCAGTTGTTCTTTCTGGGTTGTGACAGAATAGTTTCCCCCCTTGCCTTTTTATATTTTTCTGTACTTTTGAAATGCACTTGTCTGTACTTTCTACATTTTCTAAAATGATCATCTATTTTCTCAAAAATTAGGAAAAATAACATTTAAAAATGACTTGACATCAACAGTTTAGAATCTGAGTTTTATTAACAGGACCAATATTTGGGAAGGTCACACTTTTTGCTCACTTCCTCATCCCTTGGTTGTTTCTTCCATTACTGGTGTTAAAAAAAAAATGTTTCTAATAGCAAAAATGAGTCAGTTCTCTCCAAATTACAGATTCTTTGCAAGAGTAAAGCAAGCCAAGAAAGATGAACTTGCTAAAACTTTTAGGCAGGTTTTTAAATTTTTGTTTGTTTGTTTTTTCTGAGACAGAGTCTTGCTCTGTTGCCCAGGCTGGAGTGCAGTGGCGCGATCTCAGCTCACTGCAGCCTCCGCCTCCCTGGTTCAAGCAATTCTCCTGCCTCAGCCTCCTGAGTAGCTGGGATTACAGGAGTGCACCACTACACCTGGCTAATTTTTGTATTTTTAGTAGAGACGGGGTTTCACCATGTTGGCCAGGCTGGTCTCGAACTCCTGACCTCGTGATCTGCCCGCCTCGGCTTCCCAAAGTGCTGGGATTACAGGCATGAGTCACTGCGCCCAGTTGGTTTTTAAAATTTTTTATCAAGCCTACCTGGATTACTTTCACTTTTCTAGCTGAGACATTTGCAAGTACTCAATAAGGAAGTGTAAATACTGCTCAAGCAGCCCCACAACAAAGGGGCTTCTCATGCTAAACCTGGCAGGGAGTGAAAATGCCTTTATTTTGCAGTGAAGTGAATCTGAGGAAATCCTGTGTGAAAATTTTGCTTGAGGGCCCTAAACAAAACACAGATATTTGGCTTCTATCCAAGGTCTGTGACCTTCCCTGTGGTCAAGGTTCACATTATTATATTTTTTTATATGGAGGAAGCCCTGAATATGGGATTGCCACCAAAGTCAATAAAAATATCTTCTGCTTTTGAAAGAAGTGTCAATCGGATAAGCAGCGTGTACCCTTATTATTCCAAGAAGAGCATAGTTATAACGCCAAGTCAGAGCTTCATAGCTTTACTGCATAAAGAAATTAACATACAACTTAAAATACCTTTGGCCTGAGTTAACTATTCACAGGTTTTCCCTCTTTAAGAAAACTCAATATATTTAACACAGGCTTAAAGAATAAATAAAAAGAGGTAAATTATTATTTACACTGCAGGTCAATCCTTTATATGTATATATTTCAACAGAAGACAACCTTTAAAATATGAAGGGCCCCAGTGCTACAATTTTCAGATGACATAAGGAAAGTAGAGAATTAAAGCTTATGATAAACAATCAGGAGTCATGGCCAATTTAAGAGTAATCAGAAAGAAATGTAACAGATGTTAAAACTGAATATAAAAAAATTTAAAAACAGGTTTTAACAAACATTTACAGTTTTTCAACAATGTTTTCATTTCTAACAGTAAATGATCTTAATCTAGGGTTAGTTTCAGAAATACCACAATCCTTCTGCTCTGATATTAATACCTAAGTATTTATAATAGTCATAGGATACATGAGAATATCATCTTATTGAAACACATTTCCTTACAATTCTTAGATCTATTTGGCACAAGCATGGATAATAGCAGTGCCCGCTCTATGCTATACTCCTAGTATAGTTGTTATTATATTGTTTTAGCCACAACTAAATAAAACATAAATTTATTTTCTAGTGAGCATTTGCAGTTTATGAGTCAAGAACTCTCTGAGAAGATAATTTCATGTACTTTCCACCTGCCCTTTTATCAACATTAAACAAACAGTATGTTTTACCACAACTCATTTCTGACATTAACAGTTGCTTTTATTTCTCTGCCAACCTCAGCCTTGTCAGCAGGACTTCAGTGTGACAGCAATGGCAGCTCATGCCAATTAGATCCTTTTCAAATAAATTTCTTTTTAGCACTGTACACATTTGAATAGATCAAAAAATGTAAAAAATCATTATTAAAGTGGCTGAGGGCAAGGAACTAATCCATCCTGTATATGCCTGTATCTCTCCTTATTTAACAACACTGACTTCCAGCTAAACACAAGAAAGAAAGAAAGAAAACAAAAGAAAGAAAGATGCAAAATGCATCCTGAGTGTAAGTTCTTTGGTAGTTTGAAACACACCACTATATTTATATGTTCTTTGGAAACGATATCGATGATTAGAGTATATTTCCAGGACTTGAATTAATAACAAGTGGTAGAACTCATTTTTTCATGAATTATTATGGAAGTAGTAGATGGGAAATTTTTGTCCTGAGGATTTCACCCACACTCTTCCCACACACATATGTACAAATCCTCTAAAAAATGGCTTCAAGAAAGTCTCCCCTCTCTTTTATTTAACAAGGCAGCTATGCAGCCTGCCATCCTGGGCTAACAGCCAGAAGAAGATTATGGCAAAAATAATCACCTTTGCAACTTATAAGGAAAACATGAAACTGGCACTATGATTCAGGGGCTTATTTCTTTCCCTCTAAATATGATACCACTTTTTAAATTTTTATTTGGGAAATGGTTTTCTGCAAGATGTATCTAAAAAAAAAAGAGTTGTTTTCTTTTCAACAAATAGCTAGAGGTGCTGAGAGATTTCCTGTTAAAACTGTGTAAGGCATTTGACTACTTAAAAGGGAATTTAGTGCTGATGAAAGATGCCAGTTTGACAGTCATGGAAAATGAAGGAAGCATTCTTTATTCCCAGAGCACGTCATCTCAAAATGAGGAATCATCTCTTATGGTTAAGAGGGTCACACCATATTTTTAAATATTCGTTGGGAGTACACACATGCTAGATGATGGAAAGATACACGAGACACACTCTGTGTCCTCTAAGATATTACATTCTTCAAGCCACCATATTCCTCATCTCAGGGGCATAGTATACATAGACTAGTGGCCTCTACTTTAAAAGGGACCAAGGCAACAAAAGCTAGTGGGTGAGAGATTCAAATGAAGGACAAAAGAGAGCTTAGTTTGGACAACTTCACTATTTCTTGTAAGTGTTCTCCCTCTAAACTTAAAAGTTAGACCTGCTTAGGCTCTTAGTTGTATGTTATCTGTATTTATAATCTGTGGGAAATATTCATCACAAACCCTATCTACGTCTACCCCATCCCTCCCCAAATGAAAACATCTTCATAAATATTTATTCATTGTGTGCCTTTTGATAGTTCATAAAACCTGGGAAAAATTATTCAGCCCCTGTACCTCAAACATAGTACTATCGGTGGCACTTGGGACACCTGTGTAGTTAGGTGGTCCTGGCTTAGTGTAAACTAAGAGTGAGCATGGGGAAATATAACATCTCCCAGGGGAGTTTATTTGCATTAGTTAATTGAATAGAAAGTAGCAGGAAGAGGTGTTTGAGGACATGTGTCATATGCAAATTTGTGGTGGGAAATGTGTGGGGCTAGAAATGAAGAAATAAGGACGTGGCTTGGCATGACACATGTCCTCTGCCTGGCTCCCTGAGTCCATACATTGATAAGTGCAGCTGACAAAGGTTGAAGGAGTTCATGAAGAACGGAGCATAAGTGGTGCTGCTTCAGAAACTGAGTGAAAACATTTGACACAGAACAGGGGAGAGGGGCAGTCTCCCCATTTCTGCCTGGTACATAGTATGGCTCTGGCAACACAGTGAGAACTGAGAAGCAGTAGCAACGTCGTGCATTGAGAGATGGGTGGCTTTGGGAGTCCTGAATAGGAAAGGGTTCACTCAAAGAGGGTATCATTAGTTATGGCAATGGCCACCTGGATTTCTTGCCATGTAGTGATCATCAACATAATTTTTAGAATGGAAATCATGAAAAGATTGACCTTGAACATGTGAGATACTTGGTGATCTCAGAAATAATTGGGTCGACTCAGGTTGCAAGAGGCTGTGATCCTGCAAATTGCAGGGGAAAGACTGTTTACTGGGATGCTAGGTAAGTCTGCGTGTGAACTCATTTGTTCCCAAATTAATGAAGGGCTATGGTATTCGTACAATGAAGAAAAAAAATCAAAGCTTTTTCTAAACAGGTTGTGGAGCCTATCTACCACCATTCCCAACTCTTATACACACAAAGATTTTTACAAAGTTTGGACACTGAACTCCACAAAACCTCTGCAGGGGGGCTAAGAGCATCACATATATGTCATAAGCCACTGGAGTTCCATGCTGGCTTTTGTTTGCTTATGTTCCACGTTTTTAGGTATTTTCGTTTTTAGCTCCTGGGGGTAATGGGCTGTGATGATTTAGTGCAGGGCCAGTCCAGAGTTGTTTTTGCCTTAGTCAAGGACAATTTTTGAAGATCTGCATTTCCCTTGTCTTTTTACCTTATCCCGAAAGCAACACTCTCACGACTTTATTTTCTGTGTCTTGAGTGCTCTATCTCTGGAGAGTGTTTCTTTAGTTTCACAACCCACTGCACCCTTCCTCTTTCCCTAGCCTAAATTTCTTCTCAGGGCTCAAACTAAGAGCTTCCTAGGCATCCTCTCTCTCTGAATCTCTTACTCAAAAGTTCTGAACAAAACCTCGAGCACCTGAAAGTTCAGCTGATTTAAGGGAGCTCATTGTACAAGCATCCCACGGGCTGCACTAAATATTGAAGCATGTATGTGTGTGATGAGAAACGGTACTCAATAACTCTTGCAAATTTGGAAGCGGCTTCTTTTTCATTATTTTATTTTATTCATTAGCAAACAGAAGACTGAGACTTTAACAAACTTTGTACCAGCAAAATGGTGTTATGTGAGGAAATTCACTCACTGTTTATCCAATGGTCCAGAGAAAAAGCAAGTTTACAGTCTATTAAGGCATGATGAAGAATAACTTTGGAATTATCTTTAAAACAGAGTGGTACTTCAAGGATTCTAAACCTTGGAAGTACTTTAATAGAGGATCTGCTGCTGTTTCCAAACAATGAAACCCAAAGTTGACATCCTGAGAACTAATAACGTAACACGTTACTCTCAAACTTCAAATGTCCTGGCATTTATTGCATTATTAAAATTGTGCCCTCTGTGAAGTCAACTGAGTATAGCGTGGACAAAGAAAAAAAGAAAACATTAAAATAGGTCATGGTATGGCAGCAGTCAATGACTTTCTACCCTCTCCAAATATATGTTTGTCTCAGAGAAATATTTCACCGACTAGCACTTTGTCACGGGGCTCGCTTCTCATTACCATTTCAAATGTGCTTTCTGTGCTCTGAGGTACCTCTCGGCTGCTCTAGGGCTTTGCCGAGACACTAAAAAGTTTAGTTGCAGTGCATAATATACAATGCAAGTTACTAGTATGAATTTTTAACAGTGTTTTGTTTTATCACATCCCAGAGTCCCTCGAGATACAAGAAGTGGGGGAGGCCTTATTTATTTATTTATCCCTCCTCCCCCTCTTTTAATGCAACTCTTGCCATTGCCGTGGGTGTATGTTCATAACAAAAACTTAAACAAAATTTGGGCAAATGAAAACATATGCATCTTAAGGCAATTGTCAAAACAAAAATAACTGCCTGTATGAAGGCTTTAGTAGAGGCAAAATGAGATAAATAAATATTGTTAAGGGAATCATAATTATATCTGAATAGACCAGTGTTGTGTAATGTTCAATATAGTGTCAGTTTCTTAGCCAGCAAAAGTTAGAGGTTAGTCTGATGAGGTGGTTAAGAGCTTGGGCTCCAGACTCAGACTGCCACTGCCTGTGTTTGAGTACAGGCTCTGTAATTCACTTGCTGTCTGATCACCCACAAAGTACTTAAGTCTTCTGGCTTTGGTTTCTTCTTTCATAAAATAGGAATAAAAACAGTATCTATCTCATGTAAAGATTACAGGAATTTACATATAGAAAGCCCTTTCTTGAGACAGGGTCTGGCTCTGTCACCCAGGCTGGAGTGCAGCAGTCTCGGCTCACAGCAGCCTCTACCTCCCGGGCTCAAGCCATCCTCCCACCTCAGCCTCCTGAGTAGAAGGGACTATGGGCCTTCATTACCACGCTGGGCTAATTTTTGTATTTTTTGTAAAGACGGGGTTTTGCCATATTGCCCTGGCTGGTCTTGAACTTTCGGGCTCAAGAGATCCTCCCACCTTGGCCTCCCAAAGTGCAGGGATTACAACTGTGAGCCACCACAGCCAGCCAGAAAGCCTTTGAAACAATGTCTAGCAAATAGTAAGTATGCAATAAACCTTAGATGTTATTATTATTGGTCATTAGTCGACGTAAGAGGAAAACAAATGGTTGCGTGCATTTTGACCATTAAGGCACATCTTTTTTTAATAAAAAATAACTAAAAAGAGCCAAAGGAAGGTTCAATGGAAATTATGTCCTGTAATGACAGGTGGAAATTAACAAAAGCCAACAGCTAAAAGTTAGGTATGCAGTATAAGTTAAACTGAGAGATTTATACAGGAGAAAGTTGAACTTCTAAACATAAGCTAAATCAGTTCAAGAGGTGTTTACTAACATTCTTTAATGATGGATCTACAATTGGTTATCAAATGATCCCTCTAGCTCTGGAGAAGCATTTCGTGGAAAATCACCACCATACTTTCAAAAAGTCTCTGCCCAGAAAGATAATGAGTTGAGTGAACAACAAGGTAGGTTTTGTGCAGCAATGCTTACGTTCTTTGCAAGATACTGGAGCCATAGTGTTAACTGAACATAATGGACTCTGTAGTCCATTTCAGCTTTAGCATCCTATGATTTTTTGACTCATTATATTTCTCATATTTTATTACATTACTCGCATCCTTGAAATCGTTCATTAGCTTTCAGTTAGAACCTACAAAGAGTAACTCCTAACCTCCAACTGTCTCATTAACCTTGCTTAGCTTTTCTTTTTTCCCTAGTTCTCTACCTCACAGTCACAGCTTCTCCTCCTATTTCTAAATCATATCCCCAAATATAAATAAGTACACAAATAATATTGTATACTTTTTCTCTTATTACTGAGAAACAAGCCATTTATATCACTCTTCAACTTATCAGGGGCTTTGGCTGCCACTGACCACTTTATCTGAAGGGAAATTATGGGAGTTACTGTAGATTATGTCCTTTCTATCAACCCCTGCATATAAGTGGTCACCAATCCCGTGTATCGGACCATCATAATAGCATGCTAAATACACACTCATGTCAGGGACTGTGCCACATCACTGTAGCCTCAAGGAAGTTAATAACTTGCTAAAGCCACAGAGATAGATAGTAAATGGTATTGCTGGTGAGAAAAGAAAAACAGCTCCGACCAATCTGAGCTCTGTGAGGTCTGCAGGTCCAGAAAGACATAAGTATGAGACTTCAGTCATGCCCCCCGCCATGCCTGGGGCAATTGTTGTCATTTTGTTTCTCACTAGCTGCCTCAACCAATATATTCGTATTCCTGGAATTTTGATGCGAAGAAAAATATATAGTCAATCCATAGTGTATTTTATGTTATTAAATTAATTAATTAATTAATTAATTTTGAGATGGAGTGCTCTGTTGCCCAGGCTGGAGAGCAGTGGTGCGATCTCAGCTCACTGCAACCTCTGTCTCCTGAGTTCAAGCAATTCTCCTGCCTCAGCCTTCCGAGTAGCTAGGATTACAGGTGCCTGCCACCACGCCCAGCTAATTTTTGTAGGTTTAGTAGAGACGGGGTTTCGCCACATGGCCCAGGTTAGTCTCAAACTCCTGAGCTCAAAGTGATCCACCTGCCTCGGCCTCCCAAAGTGCTGGGATTACAGGCATGAGCCACTGCACTGGCCAGAGTATGTTATTTTAATATAAATTATTGGTAAACAGCTCAGGAACTGCCTCTACTTTCCCTTTAAAAAAAATCCACTTGTAACTGCTGCTAAGGGGAGTGTATATTCAGGGCAACTTGGATCTATGCTCCCAAGTGCAACCCTCAAGCTTGGCCCAAATAAACTCTTTACTGGCCCAAAAGAGCTCTTTACTAATATTAATTTTGCCTCAGCTTTTTCCTTTTAGGTCAATACTGGAATTGAAAGTTATTTCTGGGAGACTCCAAAGTTCATGCTCACACTGGTGATGCAACTTCTCCCCGTCATCTTGTTTCATCTTCCACAATTTTAGTAAACCAATGTTTCTCATTTGAGCCAATGAAATAACCCCTTAATCAACTACCTTGTCTCCAGATTTAACCATTCCTCAATCAATCTTTATTTCAGGATGCTGTTAGATTTAGCTTGCTGAAATGCAAATGTAATCATGTCACTTATATGCTCCCCACTGCCTTCAGAAGAAAGTCTGAATTCTACAGATAATATAAGAGGGCCCTTCATAAAGTGGTCTCTGCCTACTTCTCTGCCCTCACCTCCCCGACAGGCACCTTTCACTCTGGTTAAACTAAACTAGCCTTAGTTTCTTCAATAATTCCACGCTCTCTCATGCCTCTGGGTTTTTGCATATGTGATTCCCACTGCCTGAAAAGGTCAACCTCATTCTGTGACCTGGCCAACTTCTGTCTGTCCTTTAAAACTTCTCAGCACACAGGAGGTACTCAGTAGACATCTTTTGACTAAAACATTTATAAGACTACCTCCTTTGTAAAATTAAGGGATAGAGATGAACATGGGTAAATACAGTAATCTGATTTGCTAAAATGCTATAAAAAGTACATTTGGGGCTTACACTTCTAGAAATTGTTTTCCCAGCCTTGACCTCTCATCTGTGAAATGCTGCCCAATGAGCAGATCATAATTATGAAATATAATATTTAGATATTAGGCAGTAGAATCCTTGCTATATTCATTAAATATACATTAGTTGATATTTATAAATGTTTTATATATGTATTACAAAATGTTAAAATACATTTCTGCTCTATGAATGAATTTGTTACAACATTAGGTTCTAGCTTTTATTAACCTCTTACCCTAAGTGTTAATATTTCCCATCCTATTGGGAGCAATAGGACACATTTCCCACATTAGCTTCTAAGAGGTCACTGATTTGTTTTCAGTTTGTCTGGTCACTGAGAGTTGGCATAGAGTTACCTTCATAAATGATTCAAGTTAATGGGAAATATTAAAATGAAAGAAATTACAGCAAAAACAGGACTCCATAAGTGAAAAATGATCATTGGAATATCACTCCACAGGGGAGTCATCCCACTTAGCTATTCGTTAAAAGTAGCTTCAAGGACATAGGGAAGAGGTGTAGCTGTTTCAGGCCCAATAGGAATGCTTTTCGAGGGGATGAAGTTGGGTTTAAAATATGTAAGGGTAGGCTATGGAAAGGCTCATGACAGCATTGCCAATAAAATAATTTTCCGTGGACCACAGGTGGCTTAGTGATTTTTGGCTTAAGGAATAAGCAGGTGAGAATTAATTACAATTTCATGTCATACCATTAGAGCATGTTCAACATAATTTGATACCAAGAACTGTTGTCTAAAATATGCTATATCATTCCCTATGTCTACATCAATTCTATGGGAGAGTACATATATGCATGGATGAGAAATATATTTGTTATTATGCAGGAAAATAAGTCTACCCCCATTTTTAAAGTACCATCTATCTTCCCCCACTCCTAGGTCCCATTTTGCTGTTAGCGTCTAAATTACTCTCTTTGAAGTAGAAGTTGTTTCCTAACAACTCTTACTTTAAAAACTTTATATCTTCCTTCTCATTCTCTCACTTCTTTCTTCCTTCCTACACTGCTCACTTAAGTACTCTTTACCAGTCTGACCACTATCTTTTATCTGTATATTATAGGCAAAATGAAGTCTTGATTTTTTAGAAGGGAAAGTTTACTTGTACTTTTCTACCTCTTGTATGTCCAAGACCTAGAAAATTTATAAAGATTAAAAATGCAGTACAACCACCTAAATATTCTATACCAGTGTCTTATTTGCCTGACTGCTGGTCTGCCTTTCTCATGAGACTAGACAGCTCCCGATAGTGGGATTTAACATTAGTCCTCTGTGTTCTCACTTTCTAGAATCAGAATCAAAACATGTTAAAGCTGGAAGAGCCCTTGCAAATAACTGAATCTCTACATTCATAGATGATGAAATTGAGGTTCAGAGAAACGAAATTACCTGCTTAAGAAAACAAACAGCCTCCACATCATTTCTTGGTTTGCTACTACTTGATCTTTGCTTTCCTCCCACGGCTTTGTTTTTTTGAGTTTGGTTCTTTACTGTCACTCTCACAGTATATGTTTTGGATCTTGGCTCTTTTATCTGGATTTGGACTCTTACACTACCAATGTCAGTTTGTTAACCCCATGACTTATGATGTCATTCAGGTTATGTTCCTGGGCTTCTCATCTGCTTCAAGCTGGTATAATCTAGATTCTTGTCTGAGCCCTGGGTTTTGTCATCCAACTATTACATACGGATCTTATTTTCTCTGTCTCTTTTTTCTTTTGAGACAGAGTTTCACTCTTGTTGCCCAGGCAACAGTGCAATGGCACGGTCTCGGCTCACTGCAACCTGTGCCTCCTGGGTTCAAGTGATTCTCCTGCCTCAGCCTCCCAAGTAGCTGGGATTACAGGCATGCACCACCATGCCCGGCTAATTTCTGTATTTTTAGTAGAGACAGGGTTTCACCAAGTTGGTCAGGCTGGTCTCGAACTCCTGACTTCAGGTGATCCACCCGACTCGGCCTCCCAAAGTGTTGGGATTACAGGTGTGAGCTACGACGCCCAGCCTTTTTTTCTCTATCATTCCCTAATCAGTTAGTTCAGTGACACAGACTTCTAGAAAACAGAGTTTAAAAAATGACTTCTTTCACTTTAAGGCAATTATGTCTAAAGAGGTGAATATGGCTTCATCAGCACAGGAAACAAAGGCAGAAATGTTCTCTGTTTGGTGAAAATCAGTGAAGTGTAAAATGGTTTATGTTCAAACCATATAAACACTGCCTCTAAACATTTCATATTACCATCCATCCAGGAACCTTAAACATTGACATCTGAGTGAATGTGACATGGCCTCCTCCACATCTAAAATGTCCACTGGGCCTATGGGATGACGAAAAGGAATTACTGAAACTCACAAAGATATTGACAACGAAAAAATATTTTAAATGCAGCACTATTTTAATTCTAGGTTAGACAGAAAAAAAACAGGTAGAAAGAGTTTTGCAATATTGCAGAGATAGATGTTACCTGCTGCCTAGTTAGGTGTAAAAAACCAAAACTGCATTGCCAAACATTTTTCATTTTACAGACATGTATTGGAAAAGCATCCTCCCTAATCTTATTCACAAACAGAAAATACATTGCTCACACTTAAAGAAAATGAAATCAAACAGGATAAAACATGAGCAGAGAGGTTTCAGACATGTCCCCCAGGCATACCAGCTCTCAGACTTGTGAGAAGAGCAGTCCTCTGGCTAGACAGAGATTCTTCCCTCAACTGGGCAGATGGGCTTGGGAAACACATAAGCAATTAGCTTTTCTGCTGAAGCAGAAAGAAGACTAAGAGGAAAAGAAATGTGTCCCACATCAGTATGATCCCAAATAAATCTTATCTTGCCCTGTAATCATAGAAATGCAGTGATATTTTTAGAATTTGGGCTTGAGTTTTAACAAGTGTAGAAGTTATATGGAAGAAAGGAAGAGCACAACAATTATATTTACAGAAAATATCTGACTTTGCCTATTAATAAGGCATAAAACTCAGTTTTCCATAATTTGTTTTTATTTTGAAAACTGAAATAAAATAAAAATATTGAAATAGATTAGAAAAGATAAAGTGAAAAGGCAAGACACAGACTGAGACAAGATATTTTCAATGTATATAACTAAGGATCAATATCTGTAATATATAAAGAATTCCTATGAGTCGATTAGAAAAATAAAAACTGCTCTAAAGAAAATCGAGAAAAGGACAAAGTGATGCAATTAAAAGAGGAAGAGACTCCAATGTCCAATAACTGAAAAGATACTCAATCCCACCTGTTACGCAAGGCAGTACAAATTAAAACCACCACACCCATTAGACTGAAAGAAAATAATAACTCTGTTAACACCAAGTGACTTGTTGGTGATGATATGGGAAAAAAGTGTTCTCTCTCTGTCTCTCCCTCTCTCTCTATATATACACATACACATAAACACATATATATACACACATATACATATATGTATATGCATATATACACACACATATATATGGATATACGGAAATGAATACAATTACTTTGGAAGGCCATCTGGAATATCTAATAGATTTGAAGATAAAAACCGAATTCCACTTCCAGGTATCTATCCCAAAGAAACTCCCATTTGTGTTTATCAGGAAATAGGCATAAGGAAGTTCACTGAAGCCCTGTTTGTGTGGTTAAAAAAAGATAATTTGAATGTCTCTCAGCAGAGGAAATAGATAATCTGCGGTTTATTCATACAATGGAATATTACACAGGAACAAATTATCTAGATCTATCTTTATCGACCTGAAAAAAATCTCAAAAACAAAGCTGTTTGAAAAAATCTATTTGTAAAACATGTACAATATTTATGCAAATTTTAGGAGCAAAAAGAGTTTTAGTAATTTATAGTTATGGGTACTTACATATATAGTAACATTATACTATACATGCAAGGAATGATACAAACTATATCGACTTTAGGAGAGCAGTTAACTCTGGGAAGGAAAGAAGGAAGTGAAGTTTTACCTAGGTCTTTTAAATTTTCTACCTTTGAAAAGAAAGAGTGCTATGAAGCAAATGTGGCCAAATGTTAATATGAGTTTAATATTGGTTGTGTGAACATAAATGCCATATTTTCTGCACTGTTCTTGTATGTTTAAAATGTTTCATACGGAAAAAGTGTATGTGTGCGTGTGTGTGTTTAGAAAAGACTAGGGAAAGAAAATGGAATACTCAGTGTACAAAAGGGTGATGAAAAGTCCCTGATTAAACAGAAGTGTCATCGTTAGCTCTGTTCTTCTGATGAAAATGTTTATTAGCTAGTCATAAAAGTTACTATATTAAGATGAGGGAAATTAATGAAGCATTATCTTTACAGTATTTTTTTCTAAGTGAAGTACATCAATGGTCATTTAGGCATGAACCAAAAAAAAGTTATTTTAAATCGTCTGGTCCCTGTCCTTCAGATGCAATCAGCTTCAGTTCATTTTGTTAAGTGATTGGACCTTATCTCTTTGGTACATCACAAATGAAGGAGATCCTGCTGCTTTTAGTTTTGCTTATAGTAAATCCTTGATGGCTTCACAGCTGAGTGACAGGAGTGGATAGGGCACAGGATTGGATCCTTGAGAATTCAACCTCTGGCAATGACTTCTTATAAGTTGGACATGTGGCTTGACTTCTCTGGACCTCTGTTCTTTCGTCTTTCAAATGACGATAATAATATTGACCACCAAATATTATTTGCACGTATTTTAAGCAGGATCTGATTAACCTAACACTACTTTTAAAATATACTTCTTTTCTTAGATGCCCACCATTAGATAAATTCAAGGTGCTACACAATAAGCTTATAATAATGATGTCATTGGAACTTATAATATGAGATTCTCTTATGGGCAAAAACCACTTATATAAGTTCTTTTGATACACCCATCAACTAAAGTCTCTTGGGAGAGGCTCAAGACTGATCTGCTTCATAATGAAAATTCTGAAAGCATAATATAATTTTAAAGTATTGATTATATTTTAAGATTGATCATCACCTAGCTTGGAGCATTAGCTATTCAATTTGCAATGAGACTTAGTAATAAACATGGCAGAAACATTGGGAAAAATTCAATCATTTATTTAACTTTGAGAATGACTGCTCAGGTATCTGAGTACAAATTATGGGTACATATTGTGTTAGATGGTTAATTTTAGAAACAGCTCAAGACTAACCCCTTGAGAGCACATTTACAGATAAATGCACAAAAAAATAAAGAGAGGAGGCTGCTTATGCATAGTTTAGAAGCTACATGAATCTGCAAATGTACATAGCACAACATCTCTGAAATGCCTTATGTTCCAAAAAGCTGCTGATCTGTTTTCGTTAGGTTAATCAGATCCTGCTTAAAATATGTGCTAATCAGTACTCAACTGCCTAGTTGGCCACCTTAGGTGAAGCTCTAGGTGCTCATTACTAATGAAAGTTTGCCAAAGAAAAGCTTAAAAATACCCACATATATAAATATATCATTTTATAATATACATTATAATTTTACTTAGACATTAATATGTTACAGCAAAGTTAATATGCCATTTTACTTTTACATTTCAGTTCAATTTCTCTAGCAGAACAGGAATGAAGTTAGAACATGATTTGCTGTGCTTATTTCAAGGTGATTTACACTTTTCTGTTGATCAAAATAGGCACATAGTTGCCATGGAAAAGATATTTCTATGCCTAAAATTACCTTCAGAAAGTTTGTACTTGAGGGCTCAGAAGAGTAAAACCTTGTCATGTAACTCAATACTTTTTACTAAAACAACAGGCAACAAAAATAGTCAGAAAACAGTACTCTCTAAACATTACCTTCAGTTGGGTGGAAAAAGTGTTTTCTCCCCCATGCCTTTCTCCTTCAGTGGAAAACACACACACTTAGATAAACACATCATCTTTTGTCCTTTTGGTTAAAGAAAGGCAAAACAGGGAGCAAACGGATCAGCAATAGAATTTAAACTAAACCTAAACCCAGCTACAATACTTAGGGAGCTTGGATTCTGTAAATGAAAGCAAGGACTCCTGCAAAGGCAAAAAGATTTCCTCGGCATGCAACATGTGTTCCCTGTTATTAGGAAAAAGTGGACAAAACAAGGCGCAGAGGAGTAGCAATCATGCACAATTGCTTCTGTACTATTCCTGGTAACCTGGGGTTTCTCAAAAGCTCTGCATGCACAGCATAGGTTGTGACCCATCTTGGCTAGCAGGTGAGTGTTGTGGCTGCCTCTTTCTGTGAATGATAAAAAAAAAAAGGAATGGACTTGGAGATAATTTGATAGACATGGAATCAGCATACCACCTACTGGTCCTTTTACCTGTGGTCAATGTTCACTATGTCTTTATCACCTCAGATGCTCTCAAACCACTGTCCACTTACTAAACAGGAAGGCATGTGATGCCAGCATCATCTTAACAGAAATAGAAGCCCTCCTGGGGAGGGCTTATACGAATTCTGGAAGATCTCTAAACGAAGACTACAGGACACATTAAGAACATGTTGAGTAACTTTGTCTCTCATGCATAATCACTGTAGGTTGGCTTTTTTTGTGGTTTTTCAATAGCAAGTTATGTTTGTAATTGAATGGTTGGCCTCTAGAAAGTCGAATTGATTCCCTAGAAATATTCCAAAGTTTGCAGCATTTAATCTCATACTTATAGTGTTACCAGGACTGGGTATAGGCAAAATCATGACAAGTGTTTCCCTTCATTTTCCCTTAGTTTTCTATGTCTCTTCTGGTATTTCTTCCTCATCACCCCTTGGGATTTCTGTGCTCTCAGTCTACTGCCTAACTCCATATTACCATGGCCCAATACCTAGTGTACCTTCTGATACAAAGTATATGCTCAATAAATATTTCTGAAATGAATAAATGAACAAATGAAAAACCCCTGAAGACTGACAGAATTCCTCAGGGCTCCGCTAAATGACAGGAGAAATCAGATGAATTCCTGTGCTTGAAACAATCAAAGTCAATATGCGCATGTCACCCACCTTTACTCACAAGCAGCAGGTTCCTTTGCTGATGCTCTATTTATGAAAAGGAAACCAAGCTGGAAGTTGAATGACAATTCCACTGGGCCTTAGCTTGGGATGCCACAAGAAAACAC
Organism: Pan troglodytes; assembly: GCF_028858775.2. NCBI lineage: Eukaryota > Metazoa > Chordata > Mammalia > Primates > Hominidae > Pan > Pan troglodytes. The sequence goes on from NC_072421.2 coordinate 122,343,809, forward strand.
CACAGACTGGGTGGCTTAAATAACAGACATTTACTTTCTCACAGTTTTTGAGGCTGGAAGTCTGACATCAGGGTACCAACATGATCAAGTTTTTTGTGTGGGGTCTCTTCTGGCATGCAGATAGCCACCTTTTTACTGCATATTCACAGGGTGGAGAGGGAGGGAGCAAGCTCTCTGGTGTCCCTTTTTATAGGGATACGAATTCCATCATGAGGGCCATACCATCATGACCTCATCTAAACCTAATGACTTCCCAAACACCCCATCTCCAAATACCATCACATGAAGGGTTAGGACTTCAACATATGAGTTTTGGGAGGGACATAATTTAGTCCATAGCATACTGGTTTCATTTTTAAGCTAATTACCAAGGATTTCTAGCCCAAAGGTCAGAGTACAAGGGGACTATATTCCTCTGCATTGAACTGTACAGAAGTCCTTGACATTATACTATTAGTCATTCCATTCATGGTCCCTTAGGTCAAATGATGCGATTTCCTACATCATCCTACCTCTTCTCTCAAATCTCAGGTCCTTTCATCAAGCATGAACAAACCCACAGTGACGAACGCCTTAAATGTACTTTCTGCTGTCATTCAGAGTATCATTTTTGCCTTGTCCAAGCTTGAATGCAAGCTGTAAAAAGCGATCATGTACTGGGTATTTTTATTGGCACACCACCCATGTTTGAATTAGATAATCAACAGTGCACCTGTAATAAAAAAATTAAACTTGTTCTCTTTAAGCACTGTTTCTTTCAAAATGAGATCCTGTCATTCAAGATGCATTATTTTCCACTTTTTCAAACCTGTGTCAACTTCATTAACCTCCTGAGCAGCTTTGCCAAGCATTCTGCTCATCTAGAGCCACTTGTTGTTACTGCTATTTGCAATAGCTTCAGTACTTGAGAGTTTACAGAATGTGCTGCTTGCCACTCTATTCAGAGCCTAGAAGTATATTAACTACAGCTGATTCCCGTTGCCTCCCCCTCCCTACTCCTTTCACCATATCACTCATTTAAGAGATCTGTTCCTCACCTCAGGAATCCTCCTTAGTGGTTCTTTAGCCAGTTTGAACAATGCATGGAGTTGTTCATTTATGAGTAGAATTAATACATTTATTCTTCACGTATTTCATAAAATACTGCAACAGTCCATTGGGAGGAAATGCAGAGTTTTAGCACCTTTTCTTTCCCAGGAAAATTGCTGTTGTTTTAAAGGAGGGGTCCAAACTTGTTTGTGTTCTTCTTCATAACCCCACAGAATTCCTGATGCAGATTTCAGCTGGGCTTCACTACCTCTTAAAGAGTATCATTTGGTGCTTGTAGTTCCATTAACTGAGGTGCCTACTTTCTTTAGTGTTTTCTTCATTTTGTGTAGTTTAACTGCGTTGAGGTTTTATATTTTATGTTCCTTTCCTCCTTCTACGCCGTAGGAATGCAAGGAACAGATGCATTCAATGATTCATTATCATTAACAGCCAGGGTGAAATCAAGAACTTCATCTACTTCTCGGCTTCCTTGTTTTGTTCACAGGGGAGCCACATTATGCATGAGTGGCTCCTCTCACCCTCCTCTCTAGATGCACACTTTATGTAAGAGACTCATCTTTTTCTACTTCAGTGCTGTGTGGAATCGTTAGTTAGATACAGGCAAAGCCACTCCTTTAGTGCTTTCTCTAGAGTTGATGGCACTAGATCTTTTTTAGCCAAGTAGAAAGCAATTTTCAAGGGCATAAAAATAAGTGTTTTCCTATTTATAGCACACAAACTATTGTTATATTGTATTCCAGTTTATCATTTCCAATGTATTTAATTAATCAATTCCAGAATCTATTGCCAGGCAAATAGACACATAATAGACCCAAGTCATTCTCAAGTTCTTATAAATGCATGGGCTACAGTCTAGAGAGCTACATTTGATCCCTAAGAGGAAGTTCCCCTTCTGTAACACTGCCTTTGGTGCTCCCAGCAGTAGTCTCTTGGTCTTGATGGACTGTGTGGTTGACCGGGGTGGTAATCATGGTGGAGGGGAAGGGGTGATCATATTTTTGTGCTATGTTTTGAGTGCTTCCAGTAGAAGATTATGTACATTGATAGCTAATGATAGGTAAGGCTTTTAACCACAGGCCCTTCCACAGAACTAATATTTCATGTTGAAAAATAATATGTCACTGATTGTGGAAACTCGGCAAACATGAATAAAAGTTGCACTGAAGGTAAAATATGCTATTCACCTGGTTCCCTGAAAAAGACTGTCAACTGGTGTTGTATTTTTAGGGACGTACCTTCAGTTAAGTTGATGCAGATGGTATTTATTTTAATATATTTACATTTCATTCTGTCTCCCTGTCACTCCTGACCCCCTACTGTTTCTCAAAATGAGGTCCATGGACCACCTACATCAGAATCACTTGTGAAGCTTGTTAAAACTACAGATTCATAGACCTATCACAGGCCATGTAATATACAATTTCTGGGGCTGTGGCCTAGAGATTTGTATGTATAAGAAGCACCCCAGGTGACTAGTAGGGCCATTATTACTGGAGAATCACTGCATCCTTGGAGGAGATGGGGTAAAAACAAAAGAAACACATTTAATTATTCTAAAATTTAAAAATTACATATTCTCTAATTTTCAAAACACTTAGATTAATTTTGGACTTGAGGTTCTAAAAAAGTAATGCTATGCCAAATAAATAAAAGGTAATTCCCTTTCAGTCTTTCACACTTTTAACTAAGACACATATCCAGCACAGTGCCAGCATTTTTTCTAGACCGCTGCTTCTCAAATTTTAATGTGCACACAAATCACCTGGGACTCTTGTTAAAATCCCGACTTTGATTCAGTAAGTCTTCAGTGGGCCCTAGATTTTGTATTTCTAACAAGGTCTCAGAGGATACAGATGCTGCTAGTCTGTGGACCATCCTTTGAGTAACAAGATCATGTAGCATGTAAGGGGACTCTTTGGGCTTTTAGGTTGTGTAAATTTGCAGAAACTCTGCAATATGTAATGTGTAGTAACATTATTTTCTGCAAACAAAAAGCTGCATTAAGGTCCTGTATTCAGAGCATCAGATAAGTCCCTTGGTTTTGTCTTTCTCTAACACAAGTAACCTAGAGAGACGTACATTGCCTTGAATGCCCTGAGTGATTAAGGATTACAAAATATATATAGGACCTTAGAGCAAAGCAAGGAAAATACACCAGGACTTACCTCCCTCCCACTTTTTAAGATAAGGTAGGGAAATTACAGGGTGTGATGGGGCATGTACGGAAGCGGGTAGGGTAGATATCCTAGAGAAAAGTCTGGCAGGCTGGGAGGGTTATGGGTGAGTGGATAGGGTGGGGGTCAGGGAGAAGAGAGGAGAGTACAATGTTCCAGGCACCAGGAACAGGTTATACAAAGGCTTAGAAGTAATAAAAGCTTTGCGTGAATATGCACCTGGCCAAATTGTAGCCTTCATAGAGAATATATTTAATTTATTCAGATCCAGAGGGGAGGCTACTATGGAATTTCAGGCTTCGTGGCAGTAGTACAAATATTTCTTCTTAGGGGGAGTGGGGTAGTTGGAAGGAGGTTAGGAAGAGATATGCCCCACATCATGCTAGGTATAAGCCTTGCCCATGATACAACGCAGGGAAAAAGGTAACCTTTAGTACTTTTGTCCTGCTAGGAAATTGCTGACCTGCTTTTGTTTGATTGGGAAGAAAAACGACATCGGTGGGTGTCAAGCAGCAGGTGGTGACCACTGTTTCTTTAAAGACAACATATGAAACACTGAAAATTTATTTCCCAATAAACTTGACTTTCTGAGCTGAACCGCAAAAAAACTGCCATATAATAAAAGGATAAGGAACAAGGATATTTCCAATTGCCATTAAATATAATCCAAGTGAAGTGATTTACCGTGGCTCAGGTGCAGGTTCCCCATCACTACAATTTATAAGGGTTCAGCTTCCAAAACTACACTTCCATTTGACAGTAATTTCCTTTTTTATTTTGTTTTGTTTTAAGTTGACTACAATTTTCAATCACAGTTATCAGTTCATCACCTGGATGAAGGTGACCCAGCAGTCCTTCTTTATCTAATTCCTGAGATGTCCTTAGATTATCTTTCACAAGCAAAATTAACAATGATAACAGGAAAAATAAATTAATTCAAAGATGAAGCTTTATCAAATGCCATCTTCTGAGGGCTGCATTTTTTTTCATTAAACATGATTCAAATAATCTTTTGAAAAAAGAGATCTGGTTATCCAGAATTATCTTCTTCCCCACTGCATGACTAATTCCACAATCTTAATAAGTTTTTAATGATGAGTTTTATAAATAAAGCTGCCATCAGTTTGCCAGCCAAGTGTATTCTTTCAATATTTTTGAGATACATTTGTATTTTTAAAAGGAATTAAAATTTTCATCAAATTAATTAAAAGGAACGATATAACATTAGCACGGTAAACACTGAAATAAGTATTTTACAGCTAAGTAATGCTAATGCTAGGAATGATATCTCTTAAATTTACATTTCTTTATGTGTGGAAATGTCAGTGAGAGTTTTAAGAGAAAAGAGTTCTCAATACAAATAAATTTGGAGAACTTTGCGTTGAACATATCTGTACAGGTTTCTTTATTAAAGGACTTCTCAGAGCCTTTAAATATGCCAGTATGTACTCTCAGTCACCAAGAGTGGGCTATGGTAATCAGCACTTCCTGAATATATGGGCTATTTTGCTTTGGAGTCTAGTATAAAACTAGGGCTTCACTATAACATATTTTGGGAAATTATAACATATTTGAAATAATAATTTACTTCTAAACGTAAGAAATAATATAAATCTTGTTTAATCATTCCCTTTAAAAATTGCTTGTGTACAAAATACCTTCGAATCTTTCAAAACACTACTGATGTTCTATAATCAGCAACTTTCAGCATTGGCAGTGTAGTGTGTCTGTAACTTCTGTATTGGACATGCAATTCAGGGTGATTAAACCAATTGGTCTAAGCCAAGATTACCACTTTACATGATCGATCCATAAATTGTAGACATAATTAATTGAATGTGTGTGTGTGTGCAAAACAGAAAGCATAGAGTAAGGTTTATCTTCTTGTTGTCTTCATCTCGTGTATTCTCATTCAAAAGAGAATAAATAAATGGTAGTAGTCAGAATATATCTGTCAGAAATTGGATAAAACTGAGTATTTCTGCAGCATTTGTAATTACTTTCAGAAGACTGGACAAGAAATGCAAGTCTCCACAAATCACAATGGTTAGGATTGAGCCTTAAGATTCTGAGTAGGCTTTGTAATCAGCAAACTGAAAAATCTCCATGCAGCTCCAGCAGTGGCATTCTACAAAATATCCTTTGGCATTATTATATATTATCAAGACAATTGTATTTCTTTGGCAGGGGTATGAATTGTGACTTATTTTATGATAGCTATCAGCGGGCTTTTTAGTAATCTGATAGATAACCTAGTTTACAGACCTATTTTACTTGTTTTAAGGGGTCTCTAATCATGTAATCACAGGTGCTTTGGAAATGGCTTTGAAGAAGGACTCTTAGAGCTGTTGAGTTAATAACATGCATTATCAACATTCCCTGCTATTTTTTTATACTTCTAAAATGTTCACTCTCTAAATGAGCTATTCTCATTCTCTCTTTCTTCCTCCCTCCCCACACATGCAGGTATGTGTGCATAATGTGGGCTAAATTTGAATGACTACTCTAATTTATACATCTCTTGATATCATACAGCCTTGGAAGTAGTTTTCAAAATTTTTTAGTGTATCTAAATTTTCTGTGGTCAGCCAAATAGATACTGCCCCTGTCAATAGTTTCCAGGGCTCTTTCACTCCTACTCATCCCCATCTTCAACGACCTCTATTGCACCTCCTATCACATTCCTAAGAGTAACACATTGCTGATTTTGGAAAAGACCTTAATGTGGACAAAAATGAGACTCTTGAATAAACACTGTTGCTAGGATTGTAAATGTATCTGGTCTTTTTGGAGGACATTTTACCAGTATTTAAATATCAGATAGCTTCCATTGTTTTCCTATCAAAAATTAAATGTGTATACCCTTTGACCCATCAATTCCATTTCTAGGGAATCTATTACTGCAGGATAATTCCCACAGGTACATAAATATGTACATACATAGAATTCATTGTAGTGTTGCTCATAAAAGTAAAAAATGGGAAATCTCCTAATTGCTCACACATAGTAAAAAAAAATCAAGCAACAGAGGCAGATCTATCTATACTGACATAGATATTCAAGAAACATTGGTTAAAAAAGAATAAAGCAAGTTACAGAACGCACATATAACATGATCTCATTTATGTTTTAAAAATATTACAGAAGAATGAGTATCAAACTATCATCCTTGAGCACCTCTGGATAGGGGAAGGGGTAAAGGTAAGGAGGAGGTGGAGAATAAATTACTTTTTCATTTTATATTGTTGTATGGTTTAATTTTTCTTGTTTTACAAAAAGAATATAATCATGTGTTACTTATGTAATTAATATTTTTAAAGTAAAATTATCCTTCAATAATCTCCAAAATATTAGTTTCAAGAGTCATAGATTCAGGAAAAAGAAATATGAGGTATTTGCATGTTGAATTAGGCATGTTAAACTATTATCAAGGGATACTACCCATTATTTCTCTTAAGACTTAGGCCAGTGAATTGTCTATTATTTCTTTGAGTATTGTGGCACAAAGACCCTAAGATGGCCACCGTATTTATGCCATTTTATAATCCCCTCCCTATTAGTTTGAGTACAACCTGTAACTTCATTATAATCAATAGAATACAGCAAAGGTGGTGGGATATCACTCTCACAATTATATTACCATATACATATAGGACTCATTTTACTAGTATGTAGTAAAATTCTGCCTCTCTCTTTCTTTTTCTCTCTCTCTCTCTCTCTGTTGCTGACTTAGACAAAGCTGCCATGCTGTGAGTAGGCCTATGGAAAGGGCCACGTGACAAAAACTGGAGAACAGTCTCTAGTAGTTGAGAGTGACCCCTGGCTGACAGCCAACAAGAAAATAGAAACTTCAGTCCTATAATCAAGGGAACTGAATTCTGCCAAGAAGAGCATCATCAGATGAGACCTCCGTCCCAGCTGGCATCATGATTTCAGTCCAGTGAGACCCTGAGCAGAGGACCCAGTAGATGTGTCCAGACTTCTGACTCATAGCAACTGTGAGATAATAAATTGCTGTTTTAAGTCCTTAAGTTTGTGATAATTTTTTACACGGCAGTGAAAAACTAATACAAGTACCTTGTTCTAATATTCTGTCTGATGTCATACTAACCAGTGGAAGACAAGAGAAAGCACTCAATCAGCTATTTTGTTTACTACTTTCTGATACTAAACTACCACCAAATGCAGACACCTGAACTTTATAAATCACTTTCTATATGTTAGGCATCATCCTATACATTTACAGTTCTTACTCACACTACTTATCCTCACACTACTCCTGTGAAGTGGCCATAGATTAGGATATTGTGGCTTTAAGAGGGTACAAAATTTGCCCAAGGTGGCAAGGCTGGTAGTCAGCTATACCAGGATTTATACCCAAAGCCTGTGTTTAATGGGATAAAAAAGACTGAAAAAGAAACAATCCAATATTTTAAATCCCACTTCCCTTTCAGAAAATACTTCAAAAATATAGTAGATCTAATTCTACCTCTCTTCCCCCAAATCTGTTACATTTTCCAGCCCTCATTTTCAGTGACTTAAAATAAAAACCCAGTTCAGAGTTATTATGCTAGAGCCTCACTACAATGTGGCTCATTATCACACAGCTTTATATATTCTGCCATTCACATAATTTCCTTTTTGATTTATACCTGAATAAGGTAGTGGCTGGAAACCCATGTTATAGGTAGTTCTGTTCCTTAATATGAGAAGATTGGTGACTTTTTAAGTTCATACAGGCTTTCTATTAAGGAAGTAAACTCTACAAAACTAAAAAGCCAGGAGCACAGAGCCACACACTAGGATATGGCACTATCAATGTAATCATCAATAGGCAGGTTGAGATAAACATCATACTGACAGGATATGTGCTGAAGAAGGCCAGAGTAGGAATGACTCGATTTTATTTTTCCCATGGGCAAAGGCAGAAACAGTGTCATGATGAACAAATTAAAGTTCTACCACAAAGCATTTGTACAATGTGCCATGCCAGAAAGCAAAGGGCAAACCACTAATCTCAGCGGATAATAATTAGAAAAAACACAATAGAAGAAAAAAAAAACAAGAATACTAGGATGAATGGATGTTAGGAAATATCACTATCAATTGTGATGACTCTTCTAGAATGTGCATTTTGACCGATTTTATAGAGTGTGATTTTTCTAACCACAGGCATTTAGAATTGGCATTCAAACACTATGAGAGCCAAGTTTAATTAACTTAAACTTCTGAATAAAGAGACAGCCAGAGAGCAAGAAGAACTTCCAATGCTATAGCTACAATTTGCTGCAATTTGCTGTTCAAACTGCAGAATCATATGCACTGCTGTTTTTATTGCCTCTTCACTTTATCAGGCAAAAATTGTTGCCACATCAACAAAACGATCTCTGTGATCGAAGTTTTATCCCATCTATGACTTTCTCTCTTCTTTTCTGTTTTCCTGTCTGAATCAGTACAATATCTAATTTGGCCCCTGAGATCAGAGACTGAGGTCAAGAGGAAAATCTTGACCTTTATAAATCACTTTCTGTATGTTGGGCACTGCCCTATGCATTTACATCCCTTATCTCAGTCCTTATTTACAGGACTCCAGGAGAAGGCCTTTGAATGATATAGGATAATACAAGAGTATAAATCAGATTATTCTTGAGGAATTAGAAAACTTTCAGTTTAGACTTGGTAATTTTAGGATAAGAATGGGTAGAAAAGAAAAGTATCTAAGGAGCATGTATGTGCATATGCATATAAATACACAACACAATAGCAAACTTATGACATTTAGGAAATCCACAATCAAGCTCAAATCTCCCTGTCCCAATGTCCATCTCACTATTCTACTTGAGCTATCTTTTCATATTGGCACAGAGTATAATCCTCAAGTGAAATACTGGGTCCTTGCTTCTTGACTTATCCAAAAACCATTTAACCTTGAGAGCTGCTTCCTCTGTGCAGCCTTCCCTGATGATCCAACCCCATGAAGTAATCCTGATTGCTTCCATTTCTCCATTCTCAGTCCATTTCTATCATATGATCATCATATCATACCTTGCACTATTTACTCTTTTAAGTACGTGTGCTATCTCCTTAGCTAGACTATCTTAATTACTTGAGGGCTGGGAGCTCACAGTTCAGTGAAAAGATAAACATGCAAACAAAGTTTTTGAAACACAATGTAAATACGTTTTTTTCATAGAGATAAACGATACAGAATGCTCTAAGGTAAAAAACCAAGGTGACTTACTTTGTGAGATTTAGAGATCTACAGAGGAGCTGCTATCTGAACTGGCTATTGAATAGTGCTTAGAAGTTTGCCAGATACAAAGGAAAGAAATTGACATTCTGGGTAAAAGAAGCTGTAGGTCTGGAGTTGAGAAAGTGTGTGGTGTAGTTGGAGAAAAATGAATAAAGTTACCTGTAGAGTTTTAAGATGTTGGAAAGGTAGGTTGAAGCTAGGCTTTATGGAGTAAAAAGTTTATCTGAGAGTACAAAGGATAGTCGTTGAGTTTCAAGAGGGGACAGGTATGGAAAGATTTGCATTGGCTAAGGTATTTATGGTGACAGTATAAAAGCTTGATTGGATTTGGGCAGGACTGAAGGTAGAAAAAAAATCAGGTAACTATTATTATATCACATGTGAAAAATTATGAGGGCTGGAGGTAAGGCAGAGGTGAAGAAGATGGAGAAAAAGGAATATGTTAGAAATGGAATTAGGAAGTAGAGTTATTAGAATTTGGAACAGAATTGGAGGCAGGGGAGAAGAAGGAGCCTAGAATAAATAAAAAAATGTATATATCTTGAGAGACTGAGTAGATGTTGATGCCATTAATTAAAACAAGGCATTCAGGAAGAAGAGAGGGTACTGAATTAATGCTGGTTGTGTTGAGTTTGAAAAACATACAAGCCATCTAGTAGATATCCAATATGCAGTTAGAAACGTTCTGGAAAAAAGTAGGGACTAGAAATCTAGACTGGGAAGCCACTGGCAGTGTTTAAAAAACATAGATATGGATGATACTTCTCAGAAAAAGAGTGCAAGGAAGAAAAGGTCCAAGGACAGATATCTGGTGAACATTGATACCTTTCAAGGGTGGAATGAAGAGGAAACATCAGTGAAGGAGTCTAAAAAGACTGGATAGCCCAGATAAATCATTTTTCTTAAGGGAACAATTGTACAATTACACAAACTTCTACTAAAAGTAGGATGAGACCTAAAATGAGGACTGGATTTAGCCATAATCTCAACGATGATCTTTAGGACTGTAATAGCCTGGTGGAAATAGAAGTCAAATTACATTTAATTTATTCAACAAATACTCATTTTGTTCCTGCTATGTGTCAAACTTTGTTTTAGTTGATAAGAATTCAGGCAAAATCCTTGCCCTATGGAGTTTATATTCTATTGGAGAAGGCAGATAATTAATAAGAAAAATAAGTCAAAGCATGTTAGATATTGACAAGGGCTAAAGAGAAAGTTAAAGCAAGAAAAGAGAACAGGAAGTAATTGTGTGGATACAGTATCTGAAGCTGTGATTTTAAATAATGTGATCATGGAAGGCCTCACAGAGTACGTCATATTTGGGCAAAGGGCCGGAAAAAAATAAGTAGCAACCCATGAAAACTGAGGACTAAATGGTAAATGAGGAAGTATTTATGAGGGAATAGAGAGATTAATAATGCAAGCGAGAAGGCATTGAAAGTGTAAGCTCCAGAGGAGGTGGGGAGTGTATGGGATCAAAAACACAGAATGAGAGTTGACAATGAAAAGGGGAAAGGACATTTCTTACTGTGAAACATGTGGTAAGACTAAGTATAAATAGAGGTATATTTAGTGTAGGGTGGCAGGGAATAGAGGGGACTTCATGATTGATGGCCTTTATTTTTCTATGAGGTAGAAAGCAACATTTTCTGCTGTCTGCGAAGGTGTGGGTGGAGTAAATATTTCAGAGACAATATCATTAGCGCAGTAAGAATGGGGAACTAGAATGGGAACTGACTTAAGAACAAAAATCGAGACAGCTGGGCAGTTTTAAGGGCTTGGCTGAAGTTGGATATTATGAATTTGCAGTGGCACCAGTCAATCAGGTATGTGATTTCCTTTGGCAGAAGCAGTATAATGAAAGAAAGAAGAAGAAGAAGAAAAAATGAAAGAAAACATCAAGGAAAGCTGATTAATGGTTGAGGATTGGCAAGATGGTGCAACACAAGAGTGTCAATGAGTTCACGGTTGAAATAGGGTAAGAGAGAGAGCCTGAAAAGGTTTACGAAATAGATAGGTAGCTAGGGAGGTATGAGGGCCTTGATGAGACCAGAAGTGATTCAGTGAGAGTGAAGGAGGGGGAGAAGAGGAAATGAATTGTGGAAATGGAGTGAAGGCAATGATTATTGGCCAGAGAGAGGTCAAGAAACTATGAAGTTAGGGTTTCAGATGAGCTGCCTGTCGGAAAATAGAGGCAGATAAAATGGAAAGAAATAATGGTATTTGCAACAACTTGGATGGAGTTGGAGACCATTATTCTAAGTGAAGTAACTCAGGAATGGAAAACCAAATATAGTATGTTCTCACTTATAGGCGGGAGCTAAGCTATGAGGATTGAAAGGCATAAGAATGATATAATGGACTTTGGGGACTCAGGGGAAAGGGTAGGAGGTGGGTGAAGGATAAAAGACATTGGGTACAGGGTACACTGCTCAGGTGACAGGTGCACCAAAATCTCAGAAATCACCGCTGAAGAACTTATCCATGTAACCAAACACCACGTGTTCCCTCAAAACTACTGAAATTAAAAAGAAAGAAAATGGAGGCAGATTATTTCAGACAGATATTTTTCCTAACAGAAAAGTAGATTTATCAGTCCAAACCAAAAATAAGGATGAGTATAAGTCTAGCACATATAGTATCATTCTTTTGGCTTAAGAAACATTAAAATACCAATTATAAAAAGTTTACTGCAACAGGACAACAGAAAATATATTTCATAAATACTATCTGGGAAAGAAATTTCAAAATCTTAAGACATAACTTCAAGTAAACACAATACTCTAAACTGTTGTTTGGAAAAATAGTGGAAAACATTTAAGTTTAAGTAAAGATTTTCAAAATAGAAAAATGCACTTACTCCAGGCAAGTAGGAAAAACTTATTCAATAAACATGAGTTCAACTGTACTGCATTAAACTCTGCCTGGTAGGATAATAGAAAAATGTAAAATTGAATTGGATTAAAAATTATCTTTTTCGCAAATGGACATGTAATAAATATTTTATACTTGGAGACTGAATGGTAGCCAACATCCTCTAAAGAAAACAAAATCATTTATTCAAGTCCAGTTTATAGTCTTATTACCTATATAATTTTCATTATTGTTATTTTGAGATGTTCTGGCTTAATTAAAGTTACTAGTGCCCGTGAATAAGTGCAAGTGTATTTGGCATTTCATAGGTCTGTGATACTTTCATATATTTCGCATTTGACAACAGGGATCTAAGCTTTTATGTATTTACTTTCATAAGTCATAATTCTTAATTGAAATAAGGATAAGCCTTCACTATAGAAGTATATTCTACACTTTTATTTATAATTTTTCTGTCTTTTCTCTTTTCTTACCTGATTTGGGAATTATCTATTTACAAAGAATATACACAAAACCAATTTTCTGAGCCATTATTGGGCATGACTTAAGTGTACTACTTTGTGTGAAATTCTCCACCCACGGCATTAATAATCCCACACAAAAAAGACTAAAATGAAGTGCTTGATTGAGCTTTTATGATTAACCAGGCTGGAAACATAGACTCAAAAAAGAATAGCATTTGAATAAATAAAATAGAGATGTATAACAAGAAAGGTTCTACTACTTTCACTTTCTTCCTTTTTAGGGTTCCTTGAATCCTTCATTGTGTGTGGTTATTGCTTGATCTTCATTTTGCAATCTACAATTAAGTTCTCTGAAAGTGCAGGGTAACAGGTAAAGAGGAAAGAAGCAAAGTTGAAGTTTCTGCCCGTCTCTATAATTCAGTTTGGTGTTTCCTGTCAATTGTACATCTTGGATTCTTCTGGAAATGACAGCCACAAGTACAAAAGAGACAGGAAGATTGTGGAAGTGGAAAAATAGAGAAAAGAGGAAAGGAAGATTTGTGTATAGAAGGTAGGAAGATACTTTGGAGGAGTTTTCCCAACTTGTATGTGTTTGTGGAGAAGTGTGGGAAGAGAAAAAGGAAGAAAGTCAGCAATGAAGTCACCATAGGAAGAGAATAAGAGTACCCTTCTATTTAGGAGTTATGAAGGAGTGTTGGGTACGGTGGTGGGAGTTTCAGTTTGTTTTTTTTTAATAGGTCACCAACACATGTAATATTATCACATTGTGTCCTATAGACACATTTTATTCACTGGCATTTCAATTCCGACTGCCAATTTTCCTTCCTTCTAGAATATAAGCTGTTAAAGCCAAATTTAGAGAAGTGAGTCATATGAGAAATGAGTCTGAACTGTCTTTCATGTTATTCTATCACTCTCCATGGGAATATTTTGCTTATACTTCCTTGGGACTTGTCATTCTAGAGAAATCATGTCACCTTAAGGCATCCTTTAAAATACACAGGGAAAGGTCCATTTAAGTTATATACATTAGATTAAAAGACCTTAAACTATTAGATGAAAATATTAGATCAAAAAACTTAAACATTATATTAAAATGCCCTAAATTCCTTATAATGCCTTATATTTAAGTGGTACATTTTACATTCCTAGTACAAAAGAAATGTTATGAGTCATAATAGGAAAGTTAATTCCCAAGAGAAGGGAATAATATTCATAGCACAGTTACTCTTACTGTTCTGAAGGTAATGAACTATACCAGTAATTATTCTTTTGCTTCTAAAGGTCAGTAGGTTAAGAATGGAGGTGTCAACATAGGGGCTTTTTATTATTCACCAACATTTGATGGGTATCAACCAATAAAATAAAATACCATTCTTTAGTCATTGCCTCAGAAAGATGAGATGAATATTTCTGGACACAGAATGTGTTCTGGTCTCTCTCCTATAACAGAACTTCAGATTTGAAATCTGAAGTTTACAAAATTTCAGATAGTGACGTGGTAGTGGGTTGTGAAATCAATGTATGGGTCATGTAATGTACATTTAAAACAATAGACTATAATATGACAGGGTAGATTGGATAGGGTAGAATAGAACAGAAAAGGTTAGGATAGACTAGAATAGGATAGACTATCACAGTGCACTGCATATAGTAAGCATAAACACTGTTTTGTGAAACTTTTGTTTAATACATACACATAAATTATGTATGTACTGGGTTGTGATGAAAAATGTATTTCTTATGAGCCCTGGCCATAAAAGGTCGGAAGTCACTGTCTTATGAGCTGCCTCTACATCTCACAGATAGTAGAGAAAAATTTTTCTTAGGACCACAGATATGATCAGATTATTTTCATCTGAGGGAAAACCACATTTATCATATTCTCAGTAGAACATATAATTATCAGCTGGGAAAAATAATTTTTATCCAAGATGATAAAAAAATTGACAAGATGGAACATTAGAAAATTAAAAGAAAACAAATAGAACACTCTCTGTGAAATCAGAAGGGCAAAAGTGGAAACAATCCAAATGTCCATCAACTGGTGAATGAATAAACAAATGTGATATCTCCACGCAATGAGCCATTATCTGGCAATTAAAAGGAATTTAACTGATGTGTTATGACATAGACAAATTTTGAAAACATGCAAAGCGATAAAAGCCAGACACAAATTGACAAATATTATATGATTTAATTTGTATGACATCTCCAGAATAGGAAAATCTGTAGAGACAAAATGTAGATTAGTGCTACTTACAGTTGGGGGATAAAGGAGTAGGAAGATGACAGCTGAGTGTAAAGGGTTTTTGTGAGGTGATGAAGATGTTCTAAAATTGATTGTGGTGATAGTTGCACCACTCTGTAAATATAATAAAAACCATTTAATTTTACATTTTAAATGAGTGAATTGTATGATGTGTGAAATCTATCTCAATAAAGCTGTTAAAAAAAATCCCAAAACCAGAAGCAATCAAATATTTACCTTTTCCTAGTCACTCACAAATGAAAGGGTAGTAACTGATATACATACTAATGCATGTGCATGTGTGTATACACATGCACAAATATAGAAGAAAATAAAGAAAAAGACAAAATATTCATATCCATACTTCAAGATAAAATTCAAATATTACATTCTCTGTGAAATCCTCCTAGATTTCTCCAGCTTATTTTCTTTGTGCTTCTAACGCATGCATTTTACATACACCTATTAACAAGGCTTACTACATTGCACTATAATTATCTATTTATATGTCTACTCCCTTACTCTGCCCACTGATTATGAACTTCTCAAGGTCAAGGAAAATGTCTAATTATTTATTTCTGGATTCTTAGTCCTTTGACAAATGTTTGTACAATAAAAAATTGTAGTTTTGAAACAAATTCTAATACATGCTAACAGATGTTTTCACTTTAAATTTTAGAAATCATTTTTTTCGACTTTATATCTTCCAGACCCTTCAAATGACTTTACTCACTGAATTAATTCTGGACATGAATAACGACTTGAAGAAATCATCTGATGAGCTTGCTCTTATAGAACTCTTCCACCACTTGGCACTTGCTCACTACCTAACTGGCATTTGGTTTCTCTCAGTGTGGTTTATTTCAGTAATCTTACCTAATGAATTGGATTGACCATGCCATGATCCAATCAAAGCCATGGTGATTGGCTGTCTTGACAACTGGGAAAAAATATTGATCTTATTCTGGTCAATTGGCTGAGTTATATAGAGATAGGTTAATAATGTCATCAGAATTACTTTTATCAGTATCATTAAGTCCAAGTAAGCAAGCTGCTAAGCTGTGAGCACATCTGTAATCCTTACATTCCCCTTATCTTCCCACTGTCTCTCTCCTATAAAAGTGCCTTGTTCACAGAAGGAATTTTTAAATGTTTAATAACCTAAAAGGTCTCACAAAATGGTAATGATATTTCATACGATATCTGAAGCAAAGCAAATTCAAATATTTCAGTTAATTATTTTTAAGTCATCAAATGATTCTTTTTTTTTAATACACTGGCATATGAAACATGCTGCACATTTATACAGGGAAATCTTGTCATAATGGCTTGGTCTATAGATGATTAAGACTGCAACATTTATATTTAATAGTCCCAATCGTATATTTATGATGAATTTTGCTATTTTAGAAAATGTTTTCCAGAAGAAATTCCTTCCTCTTCTGAGTCAGCAGAACTAAGTTTAACCGAATTTCTTAGAAAAATTCCTCTTTTTTGTAAATATGTTAATCATTTCCAATTTAATGTTTTTATCCTTTGGCTAGAGGTACCTGGTAATTTAAATATTTTTGGAGTCTAGATGAGCAATTAAACATTTTAAGGCTTGGATTTGATATGGGGAAGAGTATGTAGGGAAACATTTATTGCTATTTAATATGTACACTATTCTCAAAATGTGTTAAAAATGTTTGAGGTTGGCCAGGCGCGGTGGCTCAAGCCTGTAATCCCAGCACTTTGGGAGGCCGAGGCAGGTGGATCATGAGGTCAGGAGTTCAAGACCAGCCTGGCCAAGATGGTGAAACCCCATCTCTACTAAAAACTACAAAAATTAGCCAGGCACGGTGGCAGGCGCCTGTAATCCCAGCTACTCAGGAGGCTGAGGTAGGAGAATCACTTGAACCTGGGTGGCAGAGGTTGCAGTGAGCCAAGATAGTGCCACTGCACTCCAGCCTGGGTGACAGGGTGAGACCCTGTCTCAAAAAAAAAAAAAAAAAAAGAAAGTTTGAGTTTATTTCTTTATTATCCTGATGATAACTGTGGAAGTGTAATGACAATATAATAACATTTTAGGTTTTGCAAAATACACGGGATACATATAACCAGTAATTTAAGTCATATTCATAATGCAGTTCCTTGAGAAAGGATCCTGCCTGGAGCAAGTGTTTGTGGTTTTCTTATGTCCATATCCCTCTTGGGTTAATTAAAAGTGCTATTTTATCATATCCAAGTTGGAAAATGTGACATTTAACACGACCAATTTATTTAACAGAAAAAGATGAACAAATAGCTGACCTAATATTTGTGAGTCATATTTCACATATTTGTATTACACACCTATCACATGGAATAAGAGTTGTTTGATGAAACAAAAACCACAGGAAATTAGGAAAGAAATAATGCTAAATATTTTTCCTTCAGTAAACACAAATTCCCCCTTTCCTATAAATGAAGTAAGCTTTAACTGAATAAGAGAGAGAGTCCACCTTAAATAAACCCAACAAGCAAAAATCTCGAGTTATGAAAATCGTGAAATTTAGGGGCAGGGTAATTATTCACATTATAATGTGACAAGATTTTCTAAAAGACTCCTCTACATAGTGACCTCACACATTAGGTAAAGCTATAAAATTATTTGCGTACAGGACTTTAGGAACATACCCCATGTATGTAATGAGAGACAGCTGAATCTCAACTGAGCACTTAACCCACATTCTTATACCAGCTGGCAAGTTCTCAAATGCACAATGAAAGAGAGTAGTGCTACAGCATTAAAGTTACAAGACCTGTAACCATATTATTGGAGAGTGCTTTTCTGGAGCAAAACAAAAATTGAACTAGCATAAAGAAGGAGAGAGCCAGAACACTGAAGAACATGCAGCAGTCTTTTCTCATCCATATCAGGATGGTGTAATAAATTACTCTCTTCTCTCTCATGCTGTCAGGAGAAAACGATGTTTAGATTAAACCTCGCTAAGGTCTAAAAGGATAATTTGTCAGTATTTTCCAGTTTACTACCAATGCAGTATTGATTTGCTAGGGTCCTTCTTCCTATGTTATTTACACTAATTCAATCTGGAACAACTGAAACCCAAGTTGTTGGAAAGCAAGATATTTCTTTAAGTCTCCCAGACCCAAGGTATAAAGTACAAAAAAATTATTATTTCTAGTTCTTGTGGGTAAAGACCAACCGCTTCGTTGGAGGCAAGTTATTAGAGAAAACCACTTTTCTCCTGAGATTTACCTTGGGCTAATTTCTTTTTATAAAATTATGATTCTTGGGAGAACGTGATAAAAAATAGTTCTGAATGCCTGCCCAATTTAGCAGACTCGTGACTCTAGTTCTAGGCAGCTGCTTAGAAACGAGAAGTAAAACAGAAACATCTTGATAAACCTTCTTGTGGCTGAAGCTGATAAAAATGACAGTATTAGTTTGATATACAAATGACAGAGCTTAGGGACAAAACTACACTGAGGCACAAGATAAAATTACTTCCCAAATCCTTACTTCTCCCTATGCAAGTTATACAAATGAGCAAACAGTATCCTATAACATCCAGAAATAAAACAAAAGCAACTAAAGGTTAAAATAATTTATGTATTGAGGGCGAGTAAAAATATATATCAAGTACTTAATCCATGGAGCTAGCATTGTCTGTTTACCTTCCTTATCTTTCTGTTTTTTGGTTGTTTTTGTTTTGTTCTGTTATGTTTTGCTTTTGCTTCCCGGGGTACCTAAATGTCAGCTGTGGCATTGTTTTGACTGCAAATAAATATGGGAGGACTGGTAAAAATGTCATGAGTTTATGGGTTTATGATTCTTTTAAGGCTGAAGTGCTGAACTTTCATTTGCCACACTTTTCAACCTCTACAGATATTTCCTCAAACTCCGACATGATTCAGGATTAGTAAAATCTCACTTTAACACCTTATTCTTTCTTATTCTAGTCTTACTTTAGGTGTGACTACCCTATAGATCCACATTTATTTAAAACTTTGATGGGATTGATTGATCATTCTAATTGGAATGCTTTCTAAAAAATCAATTGATGCATTATTGGATAAAATATGATTATATCTTCATAAACTAAAATTTCAATAGTTTTTACTGGAATTACTAGGGAATTTAGTCAGATGACATATTAATTTAGGCAATGTCTTATATGAATCGACCTATTTGACAATTTTGATCGACTTGCTTATTTTCATAAATCACTCAAAACAATACATGCATGTGCTTATTTATTTATGTATTTATGGACATTCAATCAATTGGTATTTGCTATTTCCTTGTCTTAAAATGAACTATGCTGAGTATAAAGTTCTTCTACAACACTCATTTGACTAATTGTGATTGAATATGGTTGTGTCTACATGCATTGATTTGGCATATCAATTGCAACTATTTCTCCATGCACAAGTTAGCTTGAATATATTACCATAAGGGCCAGTATAGTCATCATAAACTGAAACGGAACAAATCCAGGAAACCAGAAAATAGGTTTCACTGATTCAACTATTAAGAGTTTAAAAACTACTGACTTTATCGAGCTGATTGACCAAGTCTTTCAGAAACCAAACTGGCTTACACATATAAACAAAGCCTTTAAAAATCAATTGTGCAAGAAATGGGAGGATGTGGAGGAAGCAGAATAGAAAGTTCCACCCATTGCCCCGCAAAAGGCACCAAGTTAACAGCTATCTATGTAGAAAAAACACCATAAGAACCAAAAATCAGGTGAGCACTCATAGTACCTGGTTTTAACTTCATATTGCTGAAAGAGGCACTGAAGAGATAGAAAAAACAGTCCTGAATTACCAATACCCCCCTCCCCCCATTGCCCGTGGCAG
The DNA here is from genome assembly GCF_028858775.2 of Pan troglodytes. Taxonomy (NCBI): domain Eukaryota; kingdom Metazoa; phylum Chordata; class Mammalia; order Primates; family Hominidae; genus Pan; species Pan troglodytes. Next base: position 122,363,726 of record NC_072421.2, read on the forward strand.
CAGCTGTGTGGTGTAGAGAGTATCTCTGGGCGCTGGGGGAGGGAGAACACAGCAATTATGAGACATTGAACTCAGTGCTGAACTGTTTGTTAGAGCAAAAAGGATAACCGGACCAAACTCAGCAGACAACCACCCATAGAGGGAGCATTTAAACCAGCCCTAGCCAGGGAGGGAATCACTGATCTCAGAGGTCCAAACTTGAGTGGGTACAAACCTCACCACTGAGGGCTACAGCATTCTGTGCCTCCAAGTAAACTTGAATGACAATCTAGGCCATAAGGACTGCAACTCTTAGTTGAGTCCTAGTGCTGAAGTAGGCCTAGAGACAGTGGACTGGGAGGGGCATGTAACATACTTGAGACACCAGCTGGGGCAGCCAAGGGAGTGTTGGCAGCAAAACTCCCCTAACCCCAGGCTGCACAGATCACAGCTCCAAAAGAGACCCCTTCCTTCTGCTTGAGGAGAGGAGAGGCAATAATGAAGAGGCCTTTGTCTTGCATCTTGTATACCAGCTCAGCCAAGGCAGGATAGGGCTCTGGTCAGAGTCATGAGGCCCCTGTTCCAGGCCCTAGCTTCCAGATGACATTACTGGACAAACCCTGGGCCAGAAGGGAACCTGCTGCCTTCAAGGAAAGCACCCAGTCCTGCCAACATTCATCACCTGCTAATTGAAGAGCCTTTGGACCCCAAATAAACAGCAATGATACCCATCAAAAGCCTTGGGTGAGCCTCTGAGACTTGCTGGTTTCAGGTGAGACTCAGCACATGATCAGCTGTGGTGGCAATGGGGCAAAACTTCTGCTTGAGAAAAGCAGAGGGAAAAGCAAAGGGGACATTTTCTTGCACCTTATATACCAGTATGGTGAAGTGGGGCTAGAACACCAAGCGGGCTCTTGGGGTCCCCAGTTCCAGGATTTGACTATTGAACAGCATTTCTGGACCTGCCCTGGGCCAGAGAGGAGCCCACTGCTCTAAAGGTTGAGTTCCAAGCCAGGCAGTATTCACAAAAAGCTGATTTAAAAGACCCTCTGCCTTAAATGAACATCAGCAGTAGTCTGGCAGTACTCCCCGTGGTCTGGGGTGGCGGTAACTACCAGGCGAGGTTCCTCTGTCTTTTGAAAGGGGAAAGAAGAGTGGGAAGGACTGTCTCTCGTGTTCTGAGTACCAGCTCAGCTACAATACAATAGAACGCCAGGTATTCTTCAAAGGCTTTTTTTTACCTCTAGTCCCTGACTCCTGGACAACACTTCTGGACCTTGCTGACCTGAAGGGAAGGACACAGAGCTGGCTGGCTTAGACACCAGCCAATTGTAGAGCCCCCAGGCCTTGAGCAAACATAGGCAGTAGCCAGGGAATGGTTAAAGCCAGCATTGGGTAAAACCAGTGTTGTGCTGGCATTAGGTCTGAAACAGCACAGTCATAGTGGTGGTGGCCAGAGAGGTGCCTGTGTCACTCCATTCCCAGTTTTATGTGGTTCAGAACAGAGAGATAGACTCTGTTTCTTTGAGAGAAAGTAAGGGAACAGAACAAGAATCTCTGCGTGATAATCCAGAGAACTCTCCCAGATCTTGTCCAAGACCATCAAAGTGGTACCTCTACGAGTCTGCAAGAACCACAGTATTACTGGGCTTAGAATGCCCCCTAAAGCATATATCACAACACACAAGTCTTTTTAAATGTCTGGAAAGCCTTCCCAAGAAGGTTGGCTACAAATAAACCCAGAGAGTGAAGACTACAATAAACACCTAACTCTTCAATGCCCAGACAACGAAGAATATTGATTAGCATCAACACTATCTAGGAAAACACGGCCTCACCAAATGAACTACATAAGGTACCAGAGACCAGTCTTGGAGAAACACAGATCTGTGACCTTTCAGACAGAGGATCCAAAATAGCTGTGTTGAGGAAACTCAAAGAAATTCAAGATAACAAAAAGAAGGAATTCAGAAATCTATCAGATAAATTTAACAAAGAGATTGGAATAATTCAATAGAGTCAAGCAGAAATTCTGGAGCTGAAAAATGCAACTGAAATACTGAAGAATGTATCAGAATCTAATAGCAGAACGGATCAAGCAAAGAAAGAACTGGTGAGGTTGAAGACAGTCTTCTTGAAAACACATAGTCAGAGGAGGCAAAAATAACAAGAACAAAAACAAAAACAATAAAGCATGACTACAGGATCTAGAAAATAACCTTAAATGGGCAAATCTAAGAGTTATTGGCCTTAAAGAGGAGGTAGAGAAGGACACAGGGGTAGAAAGTTTATTCAAAGGAATAATAACAGAGAACTTCCCAAACCTAGAGAAACATATCAATAATGACGTACAAGAAGATTATAGAACACCAAGCAGATTTAAATCAAAGAAGACTATTTCAAGGCATTTATTAATAATAATACAACTCTCAAAGGTCAAGGGAAAAAAAGGATCCTAAAAGAGAAAAGAGAAAAGAAACATACAACATATAATGAAACTCCAATATGTCTGGCAGCAGAGTTTTCAGTGGAAATTGTACAGGTCATGAGAGAATGGCATGACATGTTTAAAGTGCTAAAGGAAAAAAAAGTTTACCATAGAATAGTATATTCAGTAAAAATATCCTTCAAGCACGAAGGAGAAACAAAGCCTTCCCCAGACTAACAAAACCTGAGGGATTTAATCAATACCAGACCTGTTCTACAAGAAATGCTAAAGGGAGTACTTCAATCAGAAAGAAGAGGACATTAATGAGCAATAATGACCTGAAGGCACAAATCTCACTGGTAATAGTAAGTATACAGAAAAACACAAAATATCATAACACTGTAACTGTGGTGTGTAAACTACTCTTATTCTAAGTAGAAAGACTAAATAATGAACCAATAAAAAGAATAACTACAACAACTTTTTAAGACATAGTAAGTACAATAAGATATAAATAGAAACAACAAAAAGTTAAAAAGCAGAGGAACAAGATTAATGTGTAGAGTTTTTATTATTTTTCATTTTGCTTGTGTGTTTATGCAAATAGTGTTGATTGTTATCAGGTTAAAATAATGGGTTATAAGATAGTATTTGCAAGCCTCATAGTAACCTCAAACCAAAAACATACAGTGAATACACAAAAAATGAAAAGCAAGATAGTAACTCATATCACCAGAGAATATCATCTTCACTAGAAGAAGACAGAAAGGAAAGAAGAAAGAGAAGACCACTTAACAACTAAAAGACAAATAACAAAATGGCAGGAGTAAGTCCTTACTTATCAATAATAACTGAATGTAAATGGACTAAACTCTCCAATCAAAAGACACAGCTGGCTGAATGGGTGAAAAAAATATTGATCTGTTGCCTACAATAAAAACACCTCACCTGTAAAGCACACATAGACTGAAAATAAAGGAATGGAAAAAGATATTACATGCCAATGAAAACCAAAAAAAAGAGCAGGATTTGCTATTACTTATATCAGACAAAATAGATTTCAAGACAAAAACTATAAGAAGAGAAAAGAAGGTCACTGTTTAATGATAAAGGGGTCAACTCAGCAGGAGGACATAATTTTGAATACATATATGCAGCCAACACTGGAGCACCCAGATATATAAAACAGATATTGTTGGAACTAAAGAGAGAGATAGGCCCCAATACAATAATAGCTGCAGACTTCAACACCCCACTTTCAGCATTGGACAGATCTTCCAGACAGAAAATCAACAAAGAAACATCAGACTTAATCTGCACTATAGACCACATGGATGTAATAGATATTTACAGAACATTTCATCCAAGAGCTGCAGAATACACATTATTTTCCTCAGCACATGGATCATTCTCAAGGATAGGCCATATTTTAGGTCACAAAACAAGTCTTCAAAACATTCAAAAAGTTGAAATAATATCAAGCATCTTCTCTACCACAATGGGATAAAACTAGAAATTAATAACAAGAGGAATTTTGGAAACTATAAAAATACATAGAAATTAAACAATATGTTCCTGAATGACCAGTGGGTCAATGGAGAAATTAATAAAGAAATTAAAACATTTCTTGAAACAAATAATGATGGAAACACAACATACCAAAACCTATGGGACACAGCAAAAGTAGTACTAAGAAGGAAGTTTATAGCTATAATGCCTACATCAAAAAAGAGGAGAAACTTCAAATTAACAATCTAACCATGCATTTTAAGGAATTAGAAAAGCAAGAGCAAGCCAAACCCAAAATCAGTAGAAGAAAAGAAATAATAAAGATCAGAGCATACATTTCATTTAATTTCAATGAAACTGAAATGAAAAACAATACAAAAGATTAATGAAACAAAAGTTTGTTTAAGTTAAACAAGATTGACAGACAAAGAAAAAAAGAGAGACGATCCAAATAAATAAAATCAGAAATGAAAAAGGACACGTTACAACTTATGCTGCAGAAAATCAAAGTATCATTAGTGTAATATCTGCAACTATATGCTAATAAATCAAAAAAATCTAGAAGAAATGGACAAATTCCTAGATACATATAACCTACCAAGATTGAACTAGGAAAAAATCCAAAACCTAAACAGACCAATAATGAATAACAAAATGGATGCTGTAATAAAAAATCTCCCAGAAAAGAAAAGCCTGGTGGTTTCACTGCTGAATTCTACCAAACATTTAAAGAAGAACTAATATGAATCCTACTCAAACTATTCCAAAAAATACAGGAGGAGACAATACCTCCAAACTCATTCTATAGGTCCAATTTTACCCTGATACCAAAACCAGATAAAGACATATCAAAAAAAAGAAAACTATAGGCCAATATTTCTGATGAATATTGATGCAAAAATCTTCAACAAAATAATAGCAAACTGAATTCAACAGTATATTATAAAGATCATTCATCATGACCAGAGGGATTTATCCCTGAGATGCAAGGATGGCTCACCATACACAAATCAATCAATGTGATACATCATACAAACAGAATGAAGAATAAAAACCATGTGATCATTTCAATTGATGCTGAAAAAGCATTTGATAAAATTCAACACCACTTCATGATAAAAACCCTGAGAACACTGGGGATAGAAGAAAGATATCCCAACATTATAAAAGTTGTATTTGGCAGACCTGCAGCTGGCATCATACTAAATGCGGAAAAACTCACAGCCTTTCCTTTAAGACCTGGAACGTGACAAATATGTCCACTGTTACCACTGTTATTCAACATAGTATTGGAAGTCCTAGCTAGAGTAATCATATAAGAGAATGATATAAAGGACACCCAAATTGGAAAGGACGAAGTGAAATTATCATTGTTTGCAGATGATGTAATCTTATTTGGAAAAACATAAAGACTCCACAAGAAAACTATCAGAACTGATAAACAAATTCAGTAAAGTTGCAGGATACAAAATCAACATAAAAAATCAGTAGCACTTCTATATGCCAACAGTGAACATTCCTAAATAGAAATCACAAAGTAATCCCATTTACAAAAGCCACACAGAAAATAAAATACCCAGGAATTAATCAAAGAAGTGAAAGATCTCTATAATGAAAAACTATAAAACACTGATGAAAGAAATTGAAGAGGACACCAAAAAATGGAAAAATATTCCATGTTCATGGACTGGAGGAAACAATATTGTTAAAATGACCATACTATCCAAAGCAATCTACAGATTTGATGCAATCCCTATTAAAATCCCAATGACATTCTTCACAGAAACAGAAAAAAAATCCTAAAATTTATATGGAACGATAAAAGAGCCAGAATAGCTAAAGCTATCTAAGCAAAAAGAACAAAACTGGAGGAATAACATTACCTGACTTCAAATTATACTACAGAGCTATAGTAACCAAAACAGCATGGCACTGGCATAAAAACAGACAGATAGACAGTGGAACAGAATAGAGAACCCAGAAACAAATCCACACACCTACAGTAAACTCATTTTTGACAAGGGTGCCAGTAACATACACTGGGGAAAGGACAGGCACTTCAATAAATGGTGCTGGGAAAACTGGATATCCATATGCAGAAGAATGAAACTAGACCCCTATATCTTGCCATATACAAAAATGAAATCAAAATGAACTAAAGACTTAAATCTAAGACCTCAGCCTATGAAACTACTACAAGAAAACATTGGGGAAACTCTCCAGGATATTACTCTGGGCAAAAAATTTCTTAAGCAATACTCCACAAGCACAGGCAACCACAGCAAAAATGGGAAAATGGGATCATATCAAGTTAAAAAGCTTCTGTACGGTAAAAGAGACAATCAACAAAGTGAAGAGACAACCCACAGAATAGGAGAAAATATCTGCAAACTACTAATCTCCCACAGGATTAATAACCAGAATATATAAGAAGCTCAAACAACTCTATAAGAAAAAACCTAATAATCCTATCAAAACGTGGGCAAAAGATTTGAATAGACATTTCTCAAACCCAGACATACAAATGGCAAGCAGGCATATGAAAAGGCTCAGTATCATTAATCATCAGAGAAATGCAAATTAAAACTATAGTAAGATGTGATCTCACCCGGCTGGGCGCGGTGGCTCATGCCTGTAATCCCAGCACTTTGGGAGGCCGAGGCAGGTGGATCACTTGACGTCAGGAGCTCGAGACCAGCCTGGCCAACATGGTGAAATACCGTCTCTACCAAAAAAAAAAAAAAAATACAAAAAATTAGCCAGGCATGGTGATGTGCACCTGTAATCCCAACTACTCTAGAAGCTGAGGCATAAGAATTGCTTGAACCTGGGAGGCGGAGGTTGCAGTGAGCCGAGATCATGCCACTGCACTCCAGCCTGGGCCACAGAGCGAGACCCTGTTTCAAGGAAAAAAAAAAGATGATTTTACCCTAGCAAAAATGGCTTTTATCCAAAAGAGAGAAAATAACAAATGCTGGTGAGAATGTGCAGAAAAGGGAATACTTGCACACTGTTTGTGAGAATGTAAAATAGCACAACCACTATGGAGAACAGTTTGGAGATTCTTCAAAAACCTAAAAATTGAGCTACCATATGATCCAGCAATCCCACTGATGGGTATATATTGTATAGTATATAGTAGCAGTATACCCAAAATAAAGGAAATCATTATATAGAAGAGATAGCTGCATGCCTGTGTTTGTTGCAGCAGTGTTTACAATAGGTAAAATTTTGAAGCAACCTAAGCGTCTATCAACTGGTGAATGAATAAATAAAATGTGGTAATATACACCATGGAGTACTGTTCAGCCATAAAAAAGAATGAGATCCAGTCATTTGCGACAACATGGATGGAACTGGAGATCATTATGTTAAGTGAAATAAGCCAGTCACAGAAAGACAAGCATTGCAACTTCTCACTTATTTGTAGGATCTAAAAATCAAAATAATTGAACTCGCAGACACAGAGAGTAGATGAATGGTTATCAGAAGCTGAGAAGGGTAGTAGGGGGCTGTGGGGGGAGGTGGGGGTGGTTAATGTATACAAAAAATAGAAAGAACAAATGAGACCTACTATACGACAGCACAACAGGGTGACTATAGTCAATAATAACTTCATTCTACATGTTAAAATAGCTTAAGAGTGTAATTGGAGTGTTTGTAACTCAAAGGATCAATGCTTGAGGGGATGGATACCCCATTCTCCATGATGGACTTATTTCACATTGCGTGCCTGTATCAAAAAATCTCATGTACCCTCTAAATATACACACCTACTATGTACCCACAAAAATTAAAAATACTAATTGTGCAAGAAATAATAGTTCATATCAATCAAAAACAGTTATTCAGTTCTGTGTAAAGACGTAGACATAAATCATATACCAAAAGTTACATTCTATATTCATTCTTTCAAAAGTACTTGTTGAACACCTGCTAAGTCCTAGAAACTATTCTAGGGCCTTTAAGGACTTCAGTGAACAAAACGCACAAGGATCCTAGTCCTCAGAATTTACAATTAATGTAGATGGAAACAGACAATAAACAATAAGCATAGTATATAAGTAAATTATATAGAGGTTCATACATGCTATGGAAATAAAGACAAGGTAGAGCAGGGTAAAGGTATTAAGAGTTCAGGGATTAAGGTGCAAACTGCAGTAGTGTGTAGAATGGGTCAAAGTAGACCTCACTGAGAAGCAGACATTTAAGCAAAAGCTTGATGGAGGTGTAAGAGTGAAAACATGCAATACTTGGAGGAAGATGATTCCAAGTAGAGGAGTCAGCCACAGTGAAGTACCTAAGGCAGAAGTGTGCCTCAAGTATTTTTTTTTTTTTTTGGAGATTGACAAAGATGTCAGTATCAATGCTGCAGAGTTAAGAAAAAATGTAGAAGGAGGTGAGGTAACAAGGAGCTAGATCATGGAGGGTATTTTAGATCACTGTAAATATTCTACTCTGAGTGAAATGAGAAGCCATTTGCAATATTTTTAGCAGAGTCGACTCATATTTTGTCTACTCTTTTATTATTTTTAAATAATTGACACATTATAATTGCATGTTTATGGGGTAGTGTGATGTTTCAATACATGCATATTTTATATAATGATCAAATCAGGATAGTTGGCATGTTCATAATCTCAAATCTTTATCTTTTTTTGTGGTGATATCTTGCAAGATCCTCTATTCTAGTTATCTTGAAATATGCAATACATTTTTCTTAACCAGCTATGGTCCCTCTACTGTGCAAGAGAACACCAGAATTTATGTTTCCTATTTAATTGTAACTTTGTACCCACTGACCATCTTCTCCCTTTTCCCCCTTCCTCCTCCCCTGTTTGGTCTTTGGTAACCACTATTCTACTTTCTACTTCTATGATACCAATCTGAAAGAAAAGGATGCTAACCTGTAATAAGAAAATATTTTAAAAAGATCACTCTGAGAAGCACAGAGACCTGTTACAAGGCTGTATGATTTAACCCAGATGAGAGATGATGGTGGCTTGGACAAGGGTGGTAGCTGTGGAGCTGGAGGTACAGTGAACAGAGTTTGCTAATACAGTGGATGTAAGGTATTGCAAGGAAGAGAGCTTTCAGGATGACTCCAAGGTTTTTGACTTGAGCAAGTGGTAGGATGGAGCTTCCGTCAACTGAAATGGGAAGTCTGCAAGTTTTGGGTAGGAGGGAAAGATCAGGAGTTTAGTTTTGGGCAAGTTGAGTTTAAGATATCTATTAAACATCCAAATGAAATTACCAAATAAGTAATTGAAAATGGATGTCAGAAGAGAAGTCTTGGCTGAGAAATAAATTTGAGAGTCATTAGTGTATTAGATGGTTTAAGCCTCAGGACTATAAGAGGTCACTGAGTGGGTATAAATGGTGAAGACTTGAAGACAAAAGCTGAGCACTGATGTACACCAAATTAAAAGGTTAGAGAGTCAGGCCTGTAATCCCAGCACTTTGGGAGGCTGAGGCAGGCGAATCACGATGTCAGGAAATCGAGACCATCCTGGCCACCATGGTGAAACCCCGTCTCTACTAAAAATACAAAAATTAGCTGGGTATGGTAGTGTGTGCCTGTAATCCCAGCTACTGGGGAGGCTGAGGCAGGAGAATCGCTTGAACCCAGGAGGCCGAGGTTGCAGTGAGCAGAGATCGTGCCACTGCACTCCAGCCTGGCGACAGAGCGAGACTCTGTCTCAAAAAAAAAAAAAAAAATTAGAAGGAAGGAAAAGAATCAGCAAATAAGACAGAGAAGTGACCACTGAGATAAGAAGAAAACTGAGAGAGCATGATATCCTGTAAGCCAGGTGAAAACAGTGTAGATAACTCAGAATTTCTTCATGGAATGGGATACGACCTTAGTTTTATACTAATTTTGTTTTGGTCCATGTTTAGCACTAGTAACCTGGGATTATAAAACATGTGGTATAAGGAAAATTCTTGGATTATTTCACAAGGCTACAAATTTTCGCATGGTAAAATGGATTAAACAATTACACAGTATTTTTGTGCAGGCTATACAATCTCTCCAACTTCAGAAGAATTATTTCAGCAAATATAAACTTTGAAGGAACAATGAAAATACAGGACAATTTTTTACCAGCAAACTAACTTTTCACTTACAAACATCAAAATAAATGAAAATTATTTAAGCAGAAATTTCCAATTGAAAACAAAACGTTAAAAGTATCAACTTTGGTGAATAAGGAAACTCTATTTAAAATCAACCATTTAGCATAATAGTCATTTGTTCAGGGAAACACAATGATGTGTACACTGCTGAAATTGTTAAATGAAAAATACATGTTTTTGGTTTCAAAGGAAAATAGCATGGTATATATTAATATGAAAAGTTTGAAATTTGCAGCTGTGTTCTTGTTTTACAGCTGCTAATTTTGGCAAACAATTTTGAAACATAAAACTGCTTGTCCACTAGATAACAATACTTCCATGCCTTGCTTGCTTCCTCTGTAAGACAGAAACTTGATCTCCAAACATAGTTCTTTCAAGTAAACAAGAAAGTATATCCCCTCTATACATGGGGCTGTAATTTCATTAGGACAATCAATATGAGCAGGTGACATAATAGTAATGTAAAGAGCAAAATATTATTTGCAGTATAATAGATTTGTTTCCCACTTTATTTTCAGAAGGAATATACACATACAAAGCTACGTTAAAGAAATTTTAAATTTCTATTTATGTTAAATTTAAAATTTAAAACATCGGAAGGAGCCCTTTAAGCAGCAAGTATTGGCTATTTTAAAAAGTGGCCAAGAAAGCAGGTGAATTGGATTCATTAATCTATGACATCATTTTCCTTTTATTTTGAAAAATTATGTTAAATTAAAAAATTTAATAGCACATTATCAAAGTACAAACGGGACAAAAGAGCATGCAGGAAAAAAAAATCTCCCTCCAATCCCTGTCCCACAGCCACTTACTTCCTCTCCACAAATGCAATCAAAATTATTCATTTATTGTGAATATTTTCAGAGAAATTCTATGATAATGTAAGCATGCAAGCATATAGCTTCATTAAAAATCACACATAAAGTGTAGCACAGTGGACATCATCATTTTCAAACTTCAGGTTGTGATCTATTAGTTATAAAATGAATTTACTGGATCACAATTAACATTACATAGATATGAAATGGAATCGAATAGAAGAGAAAATGTCAGAGCATGTTGTTTCATAGTAAGGGTAGATATCGTCTTATGAAATTTTTGTTTTTGTTTTTTATTTATGGATTCATTGTGAACTGGGTTAGAATGTAAAATATATTTCTTCATCTGGGTCATAGACAAGAAAATCCACTACTATCGACAACGATTCAAACCCTGTGGCTTTTGTTTAATGATGCATCTTGAAGACTGTTCCACTTCAATAAATACAGAGTTGTCTCATTTTGTTTGTGCTAGATTTATTTTAAAAATTTCAGACACCCATAAAAGGGTATAAAGAGCAATATTATAATCACCATGTACCCCATTACTGAGCTTAAGAAATAAAATATCATAAATACATACATATACAAATAGTGTCAATGGAGTTAAAACCCCCTGTGCAATTCCGCTTGAGCCAGCCAACTTTTCTTCCTACTTATATGTCTTATTCTCTTTAAGGCTGCAGAGTATTCCACTGCATAAATTATTCAAATTATTATACCATAAATTATTCAAGTGGCTTCCTATTGATAAACATCTTGATTGATATCACTGATTTTTTGATATTTCAAACAGTGCTAAGTGAATATCTTCATACATACCACTGCATGCTCATTCAATATCTGTAGGATAAATTTCAAGAAGAGAAATTGCTGGATCAAAGAAGATAATTTGTCTTTGCTAGATATTGTCAAATATCTTTTCATATCGACTGTATCTATTTTTACTTCCATAATCAATATTTCATACACATTTTCCAAAAATGTATGTTATAAAATTTTAATTATTGCCAATATTATAGGTGATAAATGATAAAATTTAGTTCAGTTTTAATATGCATTTCTCTTAGGAGTGAGTTTAAACATTTTTTTTCATATGTCCAAGAACCATTCTCATTTCCTTTACTATGGCATATATCAATTTTTTTCTATTACATTATTTGGATTTTTTTCTTATTGATTATAAGCACTCTTTATATAGGAGGAAATTGACTATTTGTCTCTGTATGCTACACATATTTTAATACACATATATATATATATGTATATAATTTTGTGTAGTCAAATTTGACAGCAGTTTTATTTATGGCTTCTAGTTTTTTGGGCTATATCTAGAAAAGGTTTTCCTACTTTAAGGTTGGAAGAAATTCTCCCATATTGCTTTATAGTACTTATTTTCACATTTAATTTTGGGTCACCTAGAATTTATTCTGGTGTAGGGAGTGAGGTACGGAGGGAAGCAACTTTATTGTTTTCTGCATGGCTACATAATTGTCTCAACACTTTTCATAAACAATTTATGCCTTCCAGACTTATTTGAAAGGTCATCTTTATCATATACTGTACTCCTGTTTGTATTTGGAACCATTTCCAGTCTTCTTCCATCCTAACACTTTGTTTATTCATATAATAGCACCCCGCTAATTTATTTACAATGAACTTAAATATATTTTAATATCTGGCAAATCTATCATCATTATATTATGTTTTTCCCCATATATTTTCAAAGTATTCTTACGTTTGTTTTTCCCAGTTGAATATTAGAGCTGGTATGTTAGGCTTTTTATAAGACCAATTGATATTTTGTTATTGAAGGCATGTTAAAATGATAGATTAAGGGGAATTTTTATGGTTCTGAGACTTATTTAAGAAAAAAGTATGGCTTTCTACTTATTTATGTTCTTTTCTATATTCCTCAATAGCATTATGATTTTTGTGTGTGTGTGTTGTACTTTTTGCTTGTTTATTCTCAGGCATTTTGATTGCTGTTGTTGCTACTGTAATCATTTATTCAACTATATTTTCTAAGTAAGTATTGTTTGTATGGAAGGAAACTATTAATTTGGTGTGCTGATTTTATACCCAACTAGCTTACTAAATTCTCTTATTTCTTGTATTAGTTTCATGTTTGGTCTTAGATTTTTTTTTTTAGATATACAATTATATAACCTAAAAATAATAAAATTATACCTCATTTTTCTAATTTTATTCCTCTTCTCTTTTCTAATGTGGACAGTTGCTACTTCATAAGTTTAAAGTAGTTAATTAGAGCGGATATCCTTGTTTTGTTCTTGTCTCTAATAGAAATCCTTCTAGAGCCAGGTGTGGTGGCTCACACCTGTAATCCCAGCACTTTGGGAGGCCAAGGTGGGAGAATGGCTTGAGCTCAGGAGTTCACCAGCCTGGTCAACAAAGGGGACATCCATTCTCTACAAAATTTTTTTTTAAACAGCCATGGCATGGTGGCATACACCTTTAGCCTCAGCTACTCCGGAGGCTAAAGTGGGAGGATCACTTGAGCTTAGGAGGTCAAAGCTGCAGTGAGCCATGATCTCATGACTGTACTCCAACCTGAGAAACTGAGTGAGACTGTCTCAAAAAAAAAAAAAATCCTTCTAGTGCTTCCTCACTTCAAATAAAACTGGATTTTGTGATTTTACATGATCTCATTCTAAGAAATTATATATATATATATATATATATATATACACGTTTGTATGTATGTCTATCAAAAATTGACGCATGACAGACAGTATAATATCATGGGTAAATGCAAGGATTGAACTGCCTGGTGTAAATACTGACTTTACCACTTACCAGCCAAATCATTTTATGTATCCTTATTGTGCCTTAGTTTTCTCATTGTAAATGGGAATATCATTTGTACCTCAGTTATGGAGCGGTTATGAGTATTAAACTCAATATTTGTAAAATACTTAGAGCAATGTTTGGCACAGAATAAACACGTTTGTTAAATAAAATGTTGGTTTTTATCAAAACCCTTTTGAAAATCTCCGCCGTTTTTAAATTTGGTTTATCTACATTGATGTACTCATATGGTATGTTAGAGTAACAGAGTTTTTAATATTGAATAATCCTTGCATTCTTAGTATGAACTGCACTTACTTGTAGTGTATTATTTTTCTGTTATATTGCTGGACCTTGTGGGCTAGTATTTTATTTAAGAATTTTGCTTCGGTATTCAGAAGTAAAATTGATTTGAAGATTTATTTCGTACTTTCTTTTTCACTTTTAGATATCAATTTTTTTTGCTTCCAAAAAATCTTTAAAAGATTTGGAAGCTTTCATTTAATTATGCTGTTAAAACATTTAAGTAGCATTGAAATAATGTGTTCCTTAAAGATGTAGCAAATTTTGCCTGTGACACTGCCTAATTACGCTACTTCTTTTGGTTTAAGTAGTTCTTTGGAAGTTTTATTTCTATTTTACAAATCAGATTTCTTTCTCTACTGAGAAAATTTTCTCTCCCTTCTGAGACCAGTTTTAGTCATTTGTATTTTTCTATGAGATTATCCATTCCAACATGGTTTTCAAGGGTACCTTAAAAGAGGTGCACAAATTGGTCTCTTATGAATCATTCAATATCCTCTGTCTCTTTAGTTATTTCGACATACTCACATCTTATTTTCTCTTCTTTTCCTGATTGTGCTATTTTATTGCTTATGCCTATAAGAATTGGTTCTTGAATTTATTAGTTAGTTCTCAGATTTTATCATAGTTTCCTTAAAAAATCATTCCAGTTCAAACAAAAATTTAAAGTCATTATAAAAATTGTTAAATTCCAGAATCAATAAAGGACATCCAGTTAAAAAATTATAATTATTTATTTTGAAATAGGTGATCATACAGAGGAAAAAATTCCAAATTATACAATATAGCATTCAGAGAAAGAATATTTGCTCAATTAATGCACTGCAGATCTTCAGATTTCCACTTTCCTCCACAGAGGTGACCATGTTACCCATTCATAGAGACAAAGTATTAATTGCAGTGGCAGTTGATTTTCATTTGTAATTTTTTGGCTGCAGTTGGTAAGTAATGATATTCTGCTCTTTTAACTTTCAACCCCTGACTTGAAAGAGGTTAATCATTTTCCATTGGTTCCTAACAGTGCTTATTTTTCCAAAACAAAATAAACTTTCTCTAGAATATAAGTTGTGACTTCTGAAAGTGACTGGTACCTCAAAGCTTGGCCCACATACTCATTCAAGGAATTTAAGATAATTTGGGGGTATTTGGAGGTAGTCATGGACTACTTTATAATCTAATGAAGGACATGGATCCTTGCCAGAGGACTGCATATCTATCAGCGTGCATTCAATATTACATGCAATTTGAGGCATTCACAGACTCTCTGAAACCCATTCATAGAACTTCTTGGAACTGATTTATTTATAGGTTTATTAGTACAGCTGACGCTTGAGCAGTGCAGGGGTTAGAGATGCCGACTACCACACAGTCAGAAATCCACGCATAATTTTTGACTCCCCAAAAACATAACTACTAGTGGTCTGCTGTTGAGTGGAAGACTTGCCAATAACAAACAATTGATTAACACATATTTTGTATGTTATATGTATTATATACTTAATTCTTACAATAAAGTAAGCTAGAAAAAAGAAAATGTTATCAAGAAAATCATAAGGAAGATAAAATATATTTACTATTAATTAAGTGGAAGTGAATCATCATAAAGGTCTTCATCTTCATCTTCATGTTGAGTATGCTGAGGAGAAAGAGGAGGAACTGATCTTGCTGTCTCAGGGATGGCCAAGGCAGAAGAAAATGTATGTATAAGTGGACCCCTGTGCAGTTCAAAACTTTGTTGTTCAAGGGCCAACTATATGTTCATGCTTCACACATTTAATGAGTTTTTACCTTGGGCCAAAATTTCTTTACATACATCTGTGATCAGCTTGTTTTATTTGAATCTAGTTGGGGGATGCTTACAATTAAAGCCCAGTGTGATGCAGCTATGACGAGGCTAGTCCAGAGAACCACAGAACTATAGAGGAGGAACAATCTCATCCAGAGGTCTGAGGGTGGGGATCCAGAGTCAAACTGGAGGACTGATCATATAGTTTTGCATATTTGTCCCCTCCAAATCTCATGTTAAAATGTGATCCCCAGTGTTGGAGGTGGTGCCTATAGGGAGGTATTTGGGTTATGAGAGTGGATCTCTCATGAATGGCTTGGTGCCCTCCCGGTGGTCATGAGTTCACATGAGATCTGGTTATTTTAATGAGCCAGGCATCCCTCTCTTACTCTCTTCTGGCATGTGACACTCTAGCTCCCCTTCCACTTTGCCATGACTAAAAGCTTCCTGAGGCCTCATGAGAAGCCAAGCAGATGCAGATGCCATGCATGTACAGCCTGAAGAACCATATGTCAAATAAACCTCTTTTCTTTGTAAATTACCCAGCCTCAGGTATCTTTATAGCAACAAAAACAGACACACAGACAAATATAACTGATTTAGAAGGGGCTAGTGTCCTAGGTGCCTAACCCTACAAGTTGTCATCCCCTCATGGCCAAGGATGAGCTGCAGAGTGAAGGCTGGCTCACGGAAGACCAGAAACAACTAAACAATCTAAGCCTTTCTGTCCTCTTAAAGTGTTCCTCAAGGCTGCCAGGCTTGATTAATATTTTTATAGCTTCTGAATTTTCTTCTGGATGACATTTATTTTTTTAAATGTTTTTATTGAGAAATAAAATTTTCATATTTATGGGATGCATGTGATATGTTGTTACATGCATAGAATGTGCAATGATCCAATCAGTGTATTTGGGGGTATCCATCATGTTGAGTATTTATCATTTCTATGTGTTGGGAACATTTCAAGTCCTCTCTTCCAGGTATTTTGAAATATACAATACATTGCTGTTAACTGTAATCATCCTACTCTGCTATTGAACATTAGAAATTTTTCCTTCTATCTAACAGTATCTTTGTAACCATTAATAAACCTTTCTTGATCTTTCCCCATATCTCCTTCCCATCCTCTGGTATCTATCATTCTAAACTCCATCTCCATGAGATCAACTTTTAAACCTCCACATATGGGTGAGAACATATATCATTTTTTATTCTGTGTCTGGCTTATTTCACTTAGCATAATGATGTCCAGTTCCATGTTGCTGCAGATGACAGGATTTTATTCTTTTTATGGCTGAATAATATTCCATCATATATATGTACCACATTTTCTTTATCCGCTCATCCACTGATGGACACTTAGGTTGATTCCACATCTTGGCTATTGTGAATAGTGCTGCAATAATCATGGGAGTGCAGGTGTCCCTTTGATATACTGATTTCTTTTCCTGTGGATAAATGCCCAAGAGTGGGAATGCTGGATCCTATAGTAGTTCTATTTTTAGTTTGTTGAGAAATCTCCATATTGCTTTCAATAGTGGTTATACTAATTAACATTCCCACCAACAGTGTGTAAGAGTTCCCTTTTCTCCTCGACCTTGTCAGCATCTGCTATTTTTTGTCTTTTTAATAACAGCTGTGATAAGTGGGATAAGATTATATTTCATTTTGATTTGTATCTACCTGATGATATGTGGATTTATGTCTGGGTTCTCTATTCTTTTCAATTGGTCTATGTGTCTGTTTTTATACCAATACCATGCTGTTTTGGTTACTATGGTCTTGTAATAAATTTTGAAGTCAGGAAGTGTGATGCTTCCAGCTTTGTTCTTTTTGCTCAAACTTGCTTTGGCTACTCAGGCTTTTTTTGGTTACTTAAGAATTTTAGGATTTTTTCTATTTCTGTGAAAAATGACAGTGGCATTTTCATAAGGATTGCATTGAATCTGTAGATTGTGTTGGGCACTATATTAATTCTTCCTATTCATGAGCATCGGATGTCTTTCCACCTGTTTGTGTCCTCTTCAATTTCTTTCATCAGTGATTTGGTAGTTTTCCTGGTAGTGGTCTTTCAGTGCCTTGGTTCAATTTATTTCTAGGTACTTATTTTTTTGGAGCTATTGCAAATGAAATTGTTTTCTTGATTTTTCCTCAGCTAGTTCATTACTGATGTATAACAATGCTACTAATTTTTGCAAACTGATTTTGTATCCTGCAACTTTACTGAATTTATCAAATCTAAGAGTTTTTTGTTGACGTCTTAAGAATTTTCTAAGTATAAGATAATATCATCTGCAAAGACAGAACATTTGACTACTTCTTTTTCAAATTAGATGCCTTTTATTTCTTTCTCTTGCCTGATTGTTCTGGCTAGGACTTCCAGTACTATGATAAACAGGAGTGGTGAAACTGGGTATCTTTGTCTTCTTCCAGTTCTTAAAGAAAAGGCTTTCAGCTTTTCCCTATTCAGTATAATGTCAGCTGTGGGTCTGTCATATATATAACCTTTATTATGTTGAGGTGTGTTCCTTCTATGCCTTGTTTTTTGAGAGGTTTTTAATTTTTTATCATGAGGGGAATGTTGAATTTTATCAAATGCTTTTTCTACATCTATTGAGATGTCCATATGGTTTTTGTCCTTCATTCTGTTGATGTGATGTATTATGTTTATTGATTTGCATATATTGAACCATCTTTGCACCTCTGCGATAAATCCCACTGAATCATGGTATATTATGTTTTGATGTGGTATTAGACTTGTTTTGTTGATGTTTTCTTGATGATTTTTGCATGTATATTCATCAGGGATATTGGCCTATAGCTTTCTTTTTAAATTGTGACTTTCGTGGTTTTAGTATCAGGGTAATGCTGGCCTTGTAGAATGAGTTAGGGAGAATTCCACCTTCTTCAACTTTTTGAAATAGTTTGAGGAGAATTGGTGTTAGTTCTTAGAAGGTTCGGTAAAAATTGTCAGTGAAACCATTCTGTCCTGAACTTTTCTCTGTTGGGAAACATTTTATTACTGATTCAATCTCATTACTCATTTTTGATCTGTTCAGGTTTTCTATATTTCCTGATTCAATCTTGGTAGGGTATATGTGGCCAGGAATTTATCCATTTCCTCAACGTTATCCAGTTTGTTAGTGTATAGTTGTTCATGACAGTCTCTGATGACCTTTTGCATTTCTATGATATCAGTTTTTGTTATGTCTCTTTTTTCACTTCTGGTTTTATTTATTTGGGTCTACTCTCTTTTTTTTGGTTAATGGTTTATTGATTTTGTTTATCTGCTGAACCTACTTTTCATTTGTTGTTCCTTTGTATTACTTTTTATAGTCCATATTTCATTTAGTTCTGTTCTGATCTTTATTATTGTGTTCTTTCTACTAATTTGGGGTTTAGTATGTTCTTGCTTTTCTAATTCTTTGGGGTGCCTGATTAGGTTGTTTGACATCTTTCTACTTTTTTGATGTGCGCATTTTTTTTCCATAAACTTCCTTCCTAACACTGCTTTTGCTGTATCCCATAGTTTTTGTTGTTGTTGTTGTTGTTGTTTTGTTTTGTTTTTTTAGACAGAGTTTTGTTCTGTCACTTAGGCTTGAGTGCAATGGCTCAATCTTGGCTCACTGCAACCTCTGCCTCCCAGGTTCAAGCAATTATCCTGCCTCAGTCTCTCGAGTAGCTGGGATTACAGGCACCTGCCACCATGCCCGGCTAATTTTTGTATTTTTAGCAGAGACAGGGTTTCACCATGTCGGCCAGGCTGGCCTCAAACTCCGGACCTCAGGTGACCCGCCCACCTCGGCCTCCCAAAGTGCTGGGATTACAGGTGTGAACCACCAAGCCCAGCAACCGCTTAGGTTTTGCTATATTGTGTTTTAGTTTTCATTTGTGTGAAGAGATTTTTAAAATTTCCTCCTTAATTTCTTGTTTGACTCAATGGTCATTAAGGAGGATATTTAATTTCCATATATTTGTACAATTTCCAAAGTTCCTTTTGTTACTGATTTCTAGTTTAATTCCATTGTAGTATAAGAAGATACTTGATATGATGTTGATTTTTAAAAACTTGTTGAGTCGTGTTTTGTGTCCTAACATGTGGTCTATCCTGGAGAATGTTACATGTGCTGATAAGAAGAATGTGTATTCTGTAGCTGTTGGATGAAATGTTCTGTAGATGTCTGTTAGGCCTATTTGGTGTAAAGGGAAGTTTAAGTCCCATGTTTCTTTGTTAATTTTCTCTCTAGATGATCTGTCTAATGCTGAGAGTGGGGTGTCTAAGTCAACTATTAACGTATGTAGTCTATCAACTATTAATCTATGTAGTCTATCTCCCTTCTTAGGTCTAATAATATTTGCTTTATACATCTGAGTGCTTTGGTATTGGCGGCATATATGTTTAGAATTGTTACATAATTCTTGCTAAAGTGATTGCTTTATCATTATATGATGACATTTTTGTCTATTTTTAGTATTTTTGACATAAATCTATTTTCTCTGATATGAGTAATGTGATGCCTCCAGCTTCATTAGGATTGCTTTGGCTACTCTGGCTCTTTTTTGGTTCCATATAAATTTTGGCATAGTTTTTTTCCTAATTCTGTGAAACATGTCATTGGTAGTTTGATAGGAACAGCATTGAATCTGTAAAATTGCTTTGGGCAGTATGGCCATTTTAACAATATTGATTCTTCCTATCCATGAGCATGGAACATTTTTCCATTTGTTTGTGTCATCTCTGATTTCTTTCAGCAGTGTTTTGTAATTCTCATTGTAGAGATCTTTCACCTCCTTGTTTAGCTGTATTCCTGGGTTTTTAATTTTATTTTTTGTCTCACTGAATTTAATATCATTATTTTCCCAGGATTTCATAAATTATTTTTTCATTAGAATCTGTTGATAGATAATTATTGTGTTCTTTTGAGGTATCATATTTTCTTGCTTTTTAATGTTTCTTTTGTCCTTAACATTGATATTTGTGCATCAGGTATAACAGTTGCTCCTTCTAATTTTTTTGTATTTGCTTTGGTAGGGGAGGACTTTTTCCTGAACACATACCTATATGTTGGTTGGGTAGAAAATTTTTGCTTTGCTTCTGGGTGCCGTGCCGTAGTGTCATCTCTGTGTGACTCCTTTAGCTGTAAACAACATCAGTAGTGTCTATGATGTCCTCAGTGGCTTAGTGTGCAGTTTTTAGTGAAGGCTAAAGCAAAGTTTTGCTGCAGATGAGGATGCCAGCTGGGCCCCTCCTTGAGCTGCAGTGGTGGCAGTGGCAGGCCAAGTGTGCCTGTTCTTGGGCCCATTCAAGGCAGTGCATGCTGGCACCAGTCTTAGTGGGTCCAGGCAGGTTGATCATTGGGTTTCCAGAAAGCTTGCTCAAGTGCTGGCAATTGCAGCAGTGGACCAAGTGAGTGGGTGGGCCCTTGGGCTGCTGGCCAGCAGGTGTGGCATGGACAGTGGCAGTAGCAGTGACAAGACAACCTTCTATTTTCCAAGTGATCTGTGCTTGTGTTGGCAGTGGCTGTGGCAGGTTGGACAGGCCAATTCCCAGGTCTGTAGGTGGTGCATGCTGATGGGTACAAGCTTTGGTGGTATCAACTGGTTGTGTTGGCCCAACTTGAGGCTTCTGGGAGGAGTGCTCAGTTGCCAACACTGGTGGACTGAGCAGGCAATCCTCACTCTCCTGGACAATGAGCTTGGACACTGGTAGTGGTGGTGCTGGGCCAGGCAGATCTGTATTAAGGGCCTCCTCTTGTGGTGCATGCAGGTGCTGACTGTGGTAGGCAGGGGTAGGGTGATCCCAGACCTCTGGTGGAATGCTTGGGTAGGGGTATCAGTGGCTGCACTGTGTCCCTGATATCAGGGAGCCACAGGTTGTTTTCAGTGGCAGCAGCAATTGTCAGGCAGGTAGGGAGTGTGCACTTTTGCCCTGGGTAGTAGCTACAGCAGGGTAGCCTGTCATTAGGATGCTTGCAAATGCAAGAGGCTCCACTGCTGGGGGCAGTGGGGTTGCTTCCAATGGCTCATACTTTGACCCTGGTAGCAGCAGCCAGCTGCGGTGGTGGCTGTAGGCAGAGGATGTTCATTGTACTCCAGGGATGTGTAGAGGCAGAGGATGTTGAACCCCAGGGCAGGATGCTGTCTATTGGAGACCGAGCTCTCAAAATGGTGTCATGCTGTAGCTGTTTAGGATTTGGGGGTGGGCGGGGGGTGAGACCCAATGTGACATCTCTCTCTGGAGCAATGCCGTCACATAATCTCCAGGCATATTCCCTATGTTAGTCTCAGGGCCCACATGGATCAAGGGTTCTCCATAGCTAGGACTGCAGGAGTTCACAGTGAGACTGCTGGGGTCTCTCACTTATCCTTTCATCATATTGGGGATCTTTTCCAGGTCCCCAGCCCATTCCAGCTGAGCAGGCTGCCTTGCTTCCCTCTTTTTCCTTGCCTTAGGTACTTCCCGTCACTTCTTTGTTGAATTCTAGCATTCTCCCATAGATGATGTATTTGAAGTGTGATTACTAGCTATTTTGGTTCTTCTTTGTGGAGGAGGTAAGTACCAGATGCCTCTAGTCAGCTAGCTTCCTTTCTCTCTCTAATGACATGTAATTTTAAACAACATACAGTCATGCATTTCTTAAAGACACGGATACAATTTGAGAAATGTGTCGTTAGGGGATTTTGTCATTGTGCAAACATCACAGATTGTACTTCCACAAACCTGGATGGTATAGCCTACTACACACCTAGGCCATAGGTGTAGCCTATTGTTGCTAGGCTACAAACCTGTAAGCATGTTATTAATACTTCACCGAATATTGTAGGCAATTATAACACAATGCTAAGTATTTATGCATCTAAACATATCTAAATGTAGAAAAGGTACAGTAAAAATATGGTATTATTATATTATGGGACCATTCTCATATATATGGTCTGTCATTGACCAAAACACTCTTATACAGCACATGACTGTAGTTATATTTTTCACATTTCAAATTGGTGAAAAATATTTTAAAGTAAATTATCTAGTATCAGTGAGGGTACACTAATATGGCCACTATCATGCTTTACTAATGGGGGAGTATGAATCTTGATATAATTTGATAATATATATCTTGAACTTTAATGAAAATATTTTAGAACCCAGTATTTTATTTGTAGAACTCTACTAATAATGAATAGATCAGAAAGAGACCTATCTTTGATTACAAAGATGTCTATTTTAGTCTTTTTGCTCTAGTGAAATACTGGAAATGTTAATATTCAAAAATAGTGTATAGTTAATTATGTTACATCTACCTAATTAATATATTTAAAATAACATTTAATTAAGACTTAGTAATATTGGAAATTGCTCACATTTTAATTTAAGTGAAATATCAGGTTGTATGGATCCTGATAAGGACACATGATGCACGGAAAGAAAAAGGTAAGATGCTAATTCATGAGAGAATATGACTAATATTTTATTTTGGAGAGAACCTTAAGGATTTTTTCCTGTTTTTCAGTAATTTCCCAATTTTCTTTAATAATCTATTTATTAAAAAATATTACTTTTATAACAAAAAAACTACTGAAAAGATAGTCAACTTGCCTCTGAAGTAGCCAAGATGATTCCCCTTTTCTCTAAAGATATTATTTCAATTATTTCAAAAAATGATCAACTAGGATATATGAAAAAAAATTCAACTGCACACATTCAAATTGTGAGCTATTCTGCATTCCACTTTAAATACCTACCCAAAAAATTAACTCTGACCAGCAATCTCATGAATATCTATCAAAAGTGAAAAGATGGACAGTGCAAGGTAACATGAATGACTTAACATGAGCCCATTCCCAAACCAGAAAAGAACAACCAAAAGCATATGTCCTAACTACGGCAATTGAAACATTATTTTCAAATTCAGATGACAATGTTGTCATTTTATTTCTGGTGAATATAGGCTCAGCCATATTTTTTTCCTTCATTTTCTAAGCTCTTTTTAAAAACTCTGTTGATAAGAGCACTTTAACTCATTTTGGCTTCTTTCACAGTAATGTACTAAAGAAGTAAGAGAGTAAATAATATATCAAGATCAACTCCAAAGACTAACTTCTAAAATACTAATTAATTTTAATAGCTACGTTATTTGTACTGTATTTAACTTCTACATTCAAGTTTGCTTTCATGTAAATATATCCATATGTATTATATATTACACATATGCATACCATACATTCACATTTATTATTTATGTGTAGATATTTATATTCTGTTTTTAAATTAAATTTTTAAGCAATTTATTTTTCAAATTGTGGAAATTATAGTACTGCTAGCAAAAACATATACATATATATATATATAGAGAGAGAGAGAGAGAGAGATCCACCAGCTATAAAGTACAAATAGTTGACTTTTACCACTTAAAAATGTAAATCTTATCATATACACACACACACAACACACACACAATACACCTACTTAAAAAGACAAATATCACACTAGGAAAAATGCATAATATGTAGTGAAGGTTTTTTTTTTTTACCCTTAATATAGGAAGTACTCTAGAGAACTAATAAGAAAATATAAAAATTCATATGGGAAAGTGGGCAAAGTATGTCAACAGGAAATTGAGAGAAGAGATGGAAATGGGCCATTAACATTAAAAAGATGACCAAGGTCACCCATAAATAGAACAAATAATAGCAAGAAGAAATACTGTATTTCATATTGCAGATTGGGTATTAGAAATCTTTCTCATCATTGCCAGTGTTGATAAGTATATGGGAAAACAGGCACTTTTATATAGCTTTAGTAGGTAAATAAATTGGTAGGTCTTTTTTAAGGGGGAAATTTGGTAATATCTAAACAAACATTAAATGCATATATTTTCGACCCATCATTTCTACTTCTAATAAATTATACAAGAGGTGTGTAAAAGATGTGTACAAGGATATTAAGTGCAGCACTGTTTTTAATATCAAAACACTGGAAATCTAGATGTCCATCAACAAGGAACTGGCTAAAAAAAATAACACATATATAAACAGAATCCTATGCAGTCATTAAAAATGATGAGGCAGATTTGTACTACAAATATGGGGAAATATCCAAGATAATATGAACTGGAAAAAATTATGAGACTTTTTGTAGTATGTGATCCCATTTGTACATGCATGGAAAATTTGGGGAATTATATATAATACATTATTAACCTGACTGTGTCTCAAGAGTGAAACCTGAAGGATGGAGAGGGAGGGGGATGATACACTTTATTCACTTTAAACCTGTTTTTACTATTAATTTTTAAATCACTGGCCAATATTACTTTAACATAAAGATAATACTAGCTAAAATTACCTACTGAAAAAGAAAATATGAGCTTGTTATATCTACCTTGATAATGGCTTGAAATTCAGTATCATCAAAGTGGTTTTTAATTTTGAATATCACAGTCACCACAGAAGTGTCTCACCCACACATAAAGTAATCCCAATCACTTCCACACTTCCTCTGATAGTGTAACATCTCCAAAGGAGCTGTTACAGAGTCAACTGCACTGTCTCACACATGCCTAATGGGTCCAACAGAGCCATTAGGATGTCAGTTATATGGCAGGGCTCCTGCTGAAGCTATTACCAAGTCATTGCATTGTTTCATACACTTCCTTTAACAATCAGATGGTTTCTGAGGAACTGTTATCACTGCTATATAAGGGTCCTATATAACTTACACTACCAGGGGAAAACAAAAAAAAAAGCAAAGGAAAGAAATGGAAAACAAACAAATTCCCTCCATCAAATGTACATGGTCAAATATCAGAAGAAATAACTCCTCATTTGGGTATAACTATTACATGTCATTCAAGAAACCCAGGCATTAGGCTAGCCATTTTTTTCACAACTCCAGCTGTTTCCTTGAATGAATTTAGGGTCTGAGAACAGCATATGCATGGCTATGATGGTATGTTTATTGGTAGCACATACCGCACTACTTAGGTTCTGTGGTATGCAGTACAGAAGCAACAGGGAGCAGTACTAATGGATTTCTTGGCTGTTATGAGATTGTATCAGATATTCCCTTACCTGTAAAGTTGCTGAACAGAACAACATAGGGAGCTCAGCCGCCCAACAGTCAAGGAAATCAACAGGACTTCTGAGTACTAATTAAAATCCCACCTCTCCCTTAAAGGGCTACTACAATGACAACGGGAAATACAATAGCACAAGTTAACCTGCAGCCAGGTCTGAAGTGCCTCAGTGAATTTCCTCTCACAGTCTTCTAAGTTTAGCAGAACAAGGTTGTTGCCTATTAATAAAATGTTGTATTATTTAAAATAAGACAAGTGCAAGGATTTTTACCTACTTTAAAATGAGCAGAAAGTAGGCTGGGTTCTGCTAGGCTAAAGAGTTCCCTGGGATATTAGGTGTTTCAGAAGCTATGTTGCCTCTTTGTCTAATACTTGATAACAGGTACCTTACCTGATAGCATCTGTCCCATAATACGTGCATAATAAATTAATAGTGATAAACAACAACCACAACTGACATTTATAGAGCATTTCATTTTAACAGACACACTGTAAAGTGCTATATATCCATTTTCTCGTTTAATCCTCACCACAAAAACTCCCAAGACTTTGCAGTCACCATTTGACAGATAAAGAAACTAAGACTTGGAGATCTTTAGTTACCTGTCCAAGGACATATAGCAGGTAAATGGCAGAACTAGTGAAAAAACTAGGTCTGTCTTATATCGTGGTTATTCTTAACCACTTACTATACAGAAAACGTTGTTTATTTATATTGTATTAATATTACCACTTTTACGTTACTAAATGGTTTCACATCCCTTGTGCTCTCAGAGCAAGCTACCGTATCTTTATCATGGTATTAACTAAAGTGTATTAAAATTAGCTTTCAATCCTCTCTAGTAGACCTCTTTGGGTATACATATCCATTTGACACTGACAGCCCTGCATTGGGAATTGCTTCGAGAATCAATTGGGTAGGCTTCCAGAAAGCAACATTTGTATTACTGACCTTACCCCTCATTGTAGCTGATGAGACCAGTGGTAGACAGCTGACTCAAGTTGAGAAAATTATTCTGTCTCCTTGGAATTTAGAAATGGCACTAAAAAAAATCTGGTTAATCTTAGCTTCTTTCCTGAATAGAAGAAATATGAACTAAGGTTTTATGGGGTATGGGGTTTTTATACCTGTCCTGTAGATGGAAACTTAGAGAAACTCAACCTGCAGAGACAGTGTTGAAGGAGATGGGTTTCAAAACAAAAAGCAAGGTCTTAACAATTCTTCTGAGAATTGTTAAGGGACTGCAACAAGTCCCTTCTTGTGGTATAGCCACACTCTTGCCCTGAGTCCAATGGAGCATTCTCACGTACTTTATTTTTTTAAATTGTATTTCTTGTGGGTACCTAGTAGGTATATATATTTATGGGGTACATGAGATGTTTTGATATAGGCCTGCAATGCATATTAATCACATCATATAAAATGAGGTATCCATCCTCTCAAGCATTTATCCTTTGTATTACAACTGATCATATTTCACTCTTTTAGTTATATTAAAATGTACAATCAGACTATTACTGACTACAGTCACCTTGTATTCTTATGTACTTTTAATACAATTGTTTTCAGTTTAAGCTAGCTCAAGTTGATTCCTGTTACCTATAATAGGCGATCTTAACTAATAGGGCATCAATCTCTCCCAGTAGACGGTAAATTCCTTGACGTTGGGGAATGTGTGTTATTCATCTTTCATATATTCCCAATCTCTAGTACAGAGTTTGGCAAAGAGAAGGTGCTTAATAAATATTGCTTGAACAGAAATATCATTATCATCAAGGCTATAACTATAAATAATTTATTTGCAATTTATATTTTATTAAAGATTACAATACTTTTTCACTACCTAGAAAATTTCTTTCCATTTAGCTTCTTGATAAACAATTTTTATTTTCACATTTTATAATTCAACTGTTCCATTCAGGCCACGTGTGAAAAACACATTCTTGGAAATTGATTATTCAAATTTAGCTGTTGATACTGTTTTTTCCTCCAGTTCAATGTGTAGCCAAATGTAACTGCTGAGGGGTACCCTAATCACTGAGGTTGATACTTAAGTAGGACTGTCAAAGTCTTCTAAGAAATGCTTATTAGAAAGTAAAGATGGGAGAGAATATTTGCAAACTACCCATCTGACAAGGGATTAATACCAGAATGTATAAGAAGCTCAAACAACTCAATAGGAAAAAAAATTAAATAATCTGATTTTAAAATGGGCAAAAGAATAGACATTTCTCAAAAGAAGACACATGAATGACCAACAGGTATATGACAAAATGCTCAACATCATTAACCATCAGAGACATGCAAATCAAAACTACAATGAGATAGCATCTCACCCCAGTTACAATGGCTTTTACCCAAAAGACAGGCAATAACAAATGCTGGCAAGGATGTGGAGAAATGGGAACACTTATATACTGTCAGTGGGAATGTAATTTAGTACAGTCACCATGAAGAGCAGTATGGAGGTAACCTAAAAAAAACTAAAAATAGAACTACCATATGCTCTAGCAATCCCACTACTATGTATACATACAAAAGAAAGGAAATATATCATAGCACTATTTACAATAGCCAAGACATGGAAGCAACCTAAATGTCCATCAACAGATGAATAGATAAAGAAAACGTAGTACATATACATAATATAATATTATTCAGCCATTAAAAGAATGAAATATTGTCATTTGCAACAACATGAATGGAATTGGAAGATATTATGTCAAGTGAAATAAGTCAGGCACAGAAAGACAAACGTCATCTTCTTACTGATTTGTGGGAACTAAAAATCAAAACAATTGTACTTACGGAGATAGAGAGTAGAAGGATGGTTACCAGGGGCTGAAAAGGGTAGAGGGAAGTGGGGGAAAAGGTGGGGAAGGTTAATAGGTGCAAAAATATAGTAAGATAGAATGAATAAGATCTAGTATTTGATAGCACAACAGGGTGACTGTAGTCAATGTTAACATCATATATTTTAAAATAACTAAAATATTGGAATAGGAATGTTCCTAACAAAGAAATGATAAATGCTTGAGGTGATGGATACCCTAATTACCCTGATTACACATTGTATGCCTGTATCAAAACATCACATGTTGTAACCCCAGCACTTTGGGAGGCCGAGGCAGGCAGATCACGAGGTCAAGAGATTGAGACCATCCTGGCCAACGTGGTGAAACCTTGTCTAAACTAAAAATACGAAAGTTAGCTGGATGTGGTGGTGTGCACCTGTAGTCCCAGTTACTTGGGAGGCTGAGGCAGGAGAATCATTTGAACCCAGGAGGCAGAGGTTGCAGTGAGCCACGATCGCACCACTGCACTCCAGCCTGGCTACAGAGCAAGACTCTGTCAAAAAAAAAAAAATCACATGTACCCATAAATATGTACACCTATTATGTACCCATAACTAAAGATAAAAAAATTAAATGACCATTAGATCACCTGTCAGAGATAGAGTTGTATATTAGATGACCAGAGGTCTGACACACTGTAGCACTTTTATCCTTATGAGAGTCACACAAGACAAGATCAACAAAAAATATATTTTACCCTTAGAACAATGCATATTTTTCATTTATTTAGTGCCTACTGTGCTCTAGGTCCCCTTGCTAAGTACTGAAGCTACAAAAGTGAATAAATTAGACCCTTTCTTCAAGTAGCTTCCAGTCTAGTGCTTATTAACAATGATTGTTAGGATATAAAATACACAACTCTAGTATTAGCCTATGAAGAGTAGTAATGTTGTTAGTAAGGTGAAATGGGAATAAAAATGACATAGAATAAAGCATGATGGTTGATATCAAAGTATCACCTAGGTATTGACTGTTCACAGGTCCCAGAATGAAGCTAACTTGAATGAATCTGCATCTTTCTTGACAGACAATTCAGCATCAACAGATGATGAAGGGTTTACTTAGGACAAATTTGAGAGAATGGAAACATAATGCATTAGTGCTCTGATACCCCTGTGAAAGGCTCCAGATCCCCTTCTGTCACCTGATGATTTCCCTTCCAGTACTTCAGGCCTTTAAGTTCAAGTGTTTTAGTGTTGAAATTAAGGGTTATTTCTTATAATCCTTCATGAGTTATAAAATGTCAGAGACATAAATTCAATTAAGGGCAACCAAACAGAGTTAAGGAAATGAGGAAAAAAATTCTGAAAGGCTTGGCCAATTAATGAAATAAAACAAACAAGTCCTTATAAACATGATTTTGGAAATGTAAGTAGAAAACCAAAGTAATATTCTCCTAGGATGAATAGAATAGTAAGCAACTTTGAAATTACTTCTCAGAATATTTCTCAGTTGGACAATTCACCTAAATTAACAATTTCCTCCATCTTCACTTTTATCTAACATTCACAGCAGTGAGGCTCAAATGTTCCTAAGCTGATCCATGATATCATGCCCACTGCCTCATCGATAATCTAAAATTCAGAAAGTATATGAAGACAGAAACAAAACAAAATGTCATTAACATTAATTGAGCCACAGGGATGGGCTGGCATGGAGTCTGAGGTAGCAAAACATATACATAAAAAATATTCTAAGTAGTTTTACTTTTTCAGATATAACATATATAAACTCAAATTAATAAAATAGATGCCTTGATAAGCATGCTTTCATGAATGGATGAAGTCAATGGGAAATAAATAGCAACATTTCCACACAAACACCAAGTTCATTCATTGGAAATAACTTGTTTCCTCAAATTAACATGCTTTTGGAAAAGCCATTTACACTCTTATCTTAACTCAAACCAACTCCTCAAGGATCTATGGAAATGCTGAAGGCAGGCCAGGCATGGTTGTCATCAATTAAAATGTGTGGAATCCACATTGGTAAAATCTTACCATAGGTGATAAATAAGGACCCAAATTATATACTCCTTATTGAAAATATTAGTAGGAGTCAAAGTAAGACATACAGAACAGAGCAGGGAAAAGTTGTTCAAGTTTACATATTGCATACACACATGATCCAAAGGAGAAAGCAAAGCATACTTGGAAAATAATCCATTGCATTCAACTAGATTGTTTCTGAATTGCTGTTTTAATACTTCCTCATATGTAAAATGGAAATAATAGAATTTGTTTCACAGAGTGGTCATAAGGATGAAATGGGATAAAGATATGAAAAGTGTGTTTGGAAATTTTGAAATGCTAATCCAATAACAATAGTGAACATTCATATTATTCCTACATGTTAAAAGCACTGTTCTAAATCCTTATATACTAGTTTCATCCCATTTTTGAGTCACTGCCCTGTGGTGGGATGTTTGGACCCTACCACAAGGTGTTAGAGAAGGGCCCACCACAGGCCGAGTTGTGAAAACCATTTATAAATGTTACTTTCAGTAGTATCCCTCTCCAAAGGGGCAAAACCCAATGAACACAATGAAGGCAAAAGTAAAAATATACACCAATGCCCCCTTACTAAGGAATGACACAGTGTAAATATAGGTTTACAGAAGAGAATGAACTTTTTTTTTCATTTGAAAGTGTTATTTATGATTGATGACATGGATAAAGTGTGATGCTAAAGCCAAGCATGAACACCTGGAGGAAGAGACCAAGGCCAACTGCTAGGCAACATCTGAAAGTTATGACAATACCTAAACTATACTGAGTTAATTATGAGAGCCATGTAAAACATGGTAGATTTGTAGAAAGTCATGAAGCCAAATCCAACCCAACCTGATTTCAGTCTCTCCTCCCAGGTTAAATAAATGTTTTCTCATCCTACCCGGAATCCTGTTTCATCCTTCTCCCTAGCTCCCCCTTCACCTCCTCTTCACCACCAACATTTTCACATGAAATTTTCAAGAAGAAAACAAACAAATAAGCTGCCACTGTATTCTCTGACAGGTTCATTGAGCAGGCTTGTATGTTGTTTGTCAGAGAAGCAGGGTTCCATTTTGTGGGGGTAGGGTGCCAGGGATGGGGTGAAGTAAAAATAATTTGTGATCAAATATTTGAAAACACTTGCCTTGAGTAGACCCAGCTTCAGCCTCCATGTCACAACAAACAGGAGAGAATTTGAAACCTGTAACAGTAAACATTTTACTAGTTAAGCCTTGTCCAAGTCATCTGCAATTCCTCAAACTTCAACCCTTACCCTTCATCTAGTGGTGCTTAAAAAAAACCCAGCTTTATTGCAATATAATTCACATATGTAATATTCATCCTTTTAAAGCATACAATTCAGTGGTTTTTAGTATTTTTGCAGAGTTGCACAACCATCACATCTATCTAAGTCTAGAATATTTTCATCACTCCAAAAGATACCTCATAACAAGGGACTTGCAAAGGTAGAAGAATAGTAGAGCCCAGTGGGGAAACTTCTTTCATTTTAATGTTTCAACCCAGTGAATATGTCCAGAGTGAGATGAAGGAGAAGATGTCTTGCCAATATAAGAGATCACCTACAACCCCATTTCATATAATTTTGATCATTGTTTTTCCCAATTGAAAGATGAAACCCAGAAAACTGTAGTGACCAGTCAAAGGTCTCCTAACTTCTATCCTAATGCCTTTCACTTACATGAATATGCTACATATGTCAAGTATGTTCCCTTCTCATTTCCGTACGTTACTTCCTATACTCTTGGCCAAAGTCAACAATGCATACATGAACACATACATATATGAAAATAATCTAAAAAAAATCAAGACCCCAAGGATACTTGGTGATATTGTAAAGTGTTATGGTCTACTATTTAGGACGTGATATTCTAACTAGTAGGCAACCTCTAATTCCTGATTATATGGCCAGTATCACCTTTGGATTAAAGGAGGCAGAAGAGGACAAAATAGAAAAAACAAACTGCAGGTACAGGGCAGCTGGCTATCTCTCTGCCACCTGAAAAAGTACTAATTACCACTGCTAACAGAGTAAGCCTTGTGGTCATGGTAATGGGGACTTATAAAATGTACACAAACAGAATGATGGAGAGACTAATGTGTTTAATAAGCAGTAATGTGCTTTTTATGAAAAGATTTTGTTCTCTGGTAGGAGCAAAAGAACAGAAATAAAATAAATTAACCCCTTTCCAACAAATCAAAAAGACAAAATTTTCCTTTTATAAAAGTTGCAAGAAAATCATATATGATTATGACATAATGATACTGCTGCTAGTCCTTATTGTCAAGCAAATGGATGATGTTCATTCACCTTCTGGTTTTTTAAACCACTTCAGTCCAACCTGGTTAATTTGAGTTTGTACATTCAACAGGTTAATCTGAATCCAAATAGTAAGCACATACAGAATATGCTTGCTACACAACTGTTCATCTCACTGTTCATTTATTGATCTAAAGCCAAAATACATGAAATTTGGACATTCTATAATAAATTCTACTAGTATTGCTGTGGAAAATAAAGATGAAAATAAAAGGTGAGTAATAAACAAAACATGCACAATATTATGGATTACATGAGATTATTTCCCTTGGGGGCTCACTGAAAATGAAAAGTATTTTGTCTGTTATTATAAATAAATGTCTATTTGCCAGATACTTAGGTGCATGCCTTGTCCATGAGTCCCTGCTAACTTGTATTTCCATTCTGCATATTAAATGAAAGAAGGGCAGATATAGGGAAGGAGAACAAAGCAAAGGCTAAAAACTGCATTCTTTCTGTGTTATACTTAAACAATTCAAGTAGTTTATTACCATTTTCCCCATCAGACTTCCTTTCATGGTCAGTGTCAGTCAAGGATAATGCAGAGTTGGCCCGGCTGGACAAACAGGAACTATGCTCTGATTTCATTCCCCTTATCCACATTCTTAGTGCATGGTCAGGTGAGGCAGCACCTTCTGTCTCTGTGTCCACATCAGATCCCATCTCTAGCTGGTAGCCATGCCGAGAAACGCTGTGCATGTCTGTTTGGTAGCCAGAGCACAGAGTGTGAGAGGTTTCACAGAATTCCATCTCTGAGAAGAAACAAAGTTCAGAGAAAACGTTTAGAAGTATGAAGAAATCCCCCAGAAAATTCTACTTTTTGTTCTCATTCCCCTCTCCCCCATTGGTAGTAATTATGTGTTTTTGCAAGTTAGAATTCTGGCCTTTTATTTATGGTAGCTAGGACTCTGTGCTTATTTTGCACTTCTGTAGCTTAAAATTATTCTCCTGTTGATTCTTACAAGGTTCTGGAAAAAGCACGCCCAAAATAGTTCTATAGCTACAATTTTAGGTTTCACAAAATGTAATGAAATAAGTGAGTGCAGAGGAGTATAAAGTGTAGAGAGGTGTCCTTTAAAAGATATTTCTTTTCTAGGAAGAATATATATGATCTGCAGAGTGTACCTATGCTTAAAATATTAAAATGATTTGCTTTTCTAAGTATTCCATACACATTGGATTTAAGAATAAATAATTCAATGTGAAAACTCTGAGAAAAAAGCATTAAGTTCAAATGCACTTTTCTAAACATGTTAATTTAAACTCTAAATCATCAGTACCTAATATCATTATTTTCCATTGATTTTAAAGGAGTTCAAGGCTGACTTTATGCTAATTATTCTATGTAAGTCATTTTTTTCCAATAAATACGTACAAAAATTTAGTCATATATTGTACCTTGGCAGTGGTTCATGGATTGGATTTCCTCTCCTTTCCCCCTAGATCTTAGAGTTATAAAATTTTCAGAACCTTAAAGATGATGCAACGAATTCCTTCTTTTTATAGTTGAGGAAAATAAACTCCAGAGGATAGATATTATTTTTTCATAGCTCACATCAGATAGCAACAGAGCCCTTTTTCCTAAAACACCCATGTAGGCATGGTTTCTGGTATACAACAACGATGCCCCATCAACTTACTGCATGAATATCAGGCATTCAGTCTTACAGTCAATTTTACATTCAATTATAGCAAGGTGTCAAAAAGGGGAAAAGATGCTTTAACAATTGCTAATAAGTTAATGAAAAATGACCACATGCCAAGACGTATCATCTGAAATGTCCATGTAATACTTAGATAAGGTAATCCGGAGATGTAGTACACCATACAGGATTTTCTCAGACTGACATCAGAGACAGGATATGTCATTTGGCTGGGAAGGAGCTTAACTGAGTGCATCTAATCCTTAGCACATATCAATAAAATGCAAACTCTAACATGAATTTAATTCTCTGAATACAGAAAGTACTGGATTTTAGACCATACACTAGAGGAAAGCAAGCAGAATATGAATATATTCTTAAAATAACTATTTTTGGGGCATATAATTACCAAATAAGGGTTTAATAAAAAATTCTTACTGTTTACTTAATACCACTAGGTGCATAGCACTGTGCTTTGTGAAACATATAGTAGGCAAATAAAGCTACTATAATGTATTAGAAATATTCAATTAAAAATTAACTCTTTCAGGGTTATAAGTCACTGCTGAGTATGTTACCTTTTGATTTCCATGATGAATGTATTTCAGAGTAATTCCCTTTTTCTACAAAAACTTGGCTAAATTCCAAAGGAGTAGTATTCAAAAAACAGTCGTGGTTTCCACTTGTCAAACATAACATTTTATGAAACCATGCTTCTTCTTGCCATAAGGCTAAAAGTAAAAATCCATTTTGCCCAATATAAATTTTAGCAATCTAGAATATTGGGATCAGCTAATATTCATGCCTCTTAATTTCACAATGTTTCATTATCCAATCCTACTGTGCAGTTGTTGCTACAGCAACCTGGTAATAAACCTTTCAGCTTGAAGCTGCAAGAAATGAATTTTATATAGGTCTGTAACAACTTACTTCACTCCCCTAGAACAGTGGCTCTCAAACTTGTCTGCTTCAGAATCACCTAGAAGGCTTGTTAAAACATAGATTGCTGCACCCCACTCCCATCCGTGCCTTCCAATTTAAGTTTCTGATTCAGCAGGTGTGGAGTAGGGCCAAAGAATCTGCATTTCGAATGACTTCCCTGGTGAGACCCATGCTGTTGGTCCAGGGATCATACTTTGAAATCGACTGCCCTAGAGATTTACTTGAAGTGGATGGGATCCAGGGAATGGGTAGTAGTGAGGGTGCAAACTTATCATGGCATTACCACAGATTTTGCTGCATCATCTCTAATTCTGTTTAAAGATACAAGAAAGGGAGTTTTTGCTCTGAATTGCTGTGAAGTGTCTCCATTTATTTCCCCTGGATTCAGGGCACTAACTAGAAAATTTACTTCCAAGAGCACAGACTTGCATTTAGTTTCACTCATACAACGGCATATGAGATGTGGCTTTCCAAAGATTTTAATATGAGCATCTGAGTCATGGCATTCGTTGGAAAAGGTTGAGCAAATAAAAATAAATGTAGGTCCCATTTGTCATTCCAGATTAATAAAACACCAGATAAAGTTTTTTAAAAAGCACTGACAGATGTAAGCAGATTTCTTTTTTATTAAAGAGATATTTTTCCCATTCAAAAGAAAATTAGAACATGGATTTGCTCCCTTCTAAGAAAATGCTGTGTAATCTGATTAAAAATTACACAGAATAAACAATTTATTTTCTATTGTAACTATATCCTGCTTTGACTACAAAGACTAACTCATAAATTCTCTAATTAAATACAGTCAGATAAAAGTACACTTTCTTGTCAATCTATAATTAGAAAAAGTAACAATCCAAATTAGCTATCAGTTGCTCTTCTTTTTTAAGTGGTAAAGCATAAAAAAAGAAAAGAGAAAAAGTTTCACTTACTTATAGTAACCGATGTTTATTGAAATGCCTCATTTCCTTTTCTTGAAATCAATGTCACCATTGTAAAATATTTTCCTAAATACACAAACGTCTTGGTGGTGCTCAAAATTCCCAAAAGATGCATTATCTATAAAGCACTTACAATGCACCACAAGTAGTTGTTTTCTAGCCTTGTACATATAACCTTGTTACCTAAAGTACTACATATTCTCTAGAGAAGATAAAGTTCAGCTCACTGCAGCCCTGACTTCTGGGCTCAGGTGATTCTCCTACCTCTGCCTCCTGAGTAGCTGGGATTACAGGCACATGCCATCACACCTGGCTAATTTTTCATATTTTTTATAGAGATAGGGTTTCTACATGTTGCCCAGGTTGGTCTCGAACTCCTGGACTCAAGCGATCTTCCTGCCTTGGCCTTTCAAAATGCTGAGATTACAGGTGTGAGCCACCACACCTAGTCTGTACCACATTTTCTTTATCCAATCTGTTATTGATGGGCATTTAGGTTGATTCCATGTCTTTGCTATTATGAATAGTGCTGCAATGAACATCTGAGTGCATACGTCTTTATGGTAGAATGATTTATATTCCTCTGAGTATATAACCAGTAATGGGATTGCTGGGTCGAATGGTAGTTCTGCTTCTAGCTCTTTAAGGTATTGCCCTACTGCTTTCCGCAATGGTTGAAATTCAATTTTTTAAGTGGGCAAAAAGTTTAAAGAGACACTTCACAACAAAAAATAGAGGTGGCCAATAAGCAAATGAAAAGATGCTCAACATCACTGTTACCAGGAAAATGCAAACTAAAGCCACAATGAGATACCACTACATACCCACTACTATGGCTAAAAAAAATTCTGCCCACAAGAAGTGTTGAGAAAGAATGTGGAGCAATTGCAATTCTCATACACTGGTGGTGAGAAAGTAAAACTGTGCAACCACATAAGAAAAAAGTGTGGCAGTTTTCTGAAAAGTTAAAGCCATACTTACCAAAAGAGCAATTGGACTCTTGGACATTTATCACAAAGAAATGAAAACTTCTGTCCAAAACTGTACAAAGTTGTTCATACCAGCTTTATTCAAAAATAGCTAAAAAGTACAAATGTCCCAAGTATCTATGAACACATGAATGGATAATCCACCTGTGGTATATTTACATAATGGAATATTACTCAGTCCTAAAAAGGAATGAACTATTGATGCATAACAATGTTATGGACTTCAAAATGACTCTGCTAAGTGAAAGAAGACAGACAAAAATCTACATATGGTATGCTTCCATTTATATAAAATTCTAGAAAATTCAGACTAATCTACTGTGACATAAAGCCAATACGTGGTTGCCTGGGGAAAAGGGTGGAGGGAGAGATGGATAACAAAGGACACAAAAAAACTTTGGGGTGATCTAAATGTCCGTTATCTTGATTGTGGTGCTAGTTTCACAGGTGTATACATGCCAAAGTTTATCATATTGCACACCTTAAGTATATGTAGTAAGTGTAGTTTATTATACTTCAATTATACCCCTATAAAGATTTTTAGTTGATTGTACACCACCAGATATTAAAACAACAAGGAGACTTTTGAATCAATTTTCACAGCTAGAAGGAGGTCTTGCTCTTTTCTCTCTAGTGGAATAAAGTAAATGTAACATGAACAAAAAGGTAGTCAAAATGTCATCTTGCTTATATCTAAGCCAAGAGGCCATTAAGACTAACTGATGCATGATTTATTTTTTCTTTCTTTCTTCTTCTTCTTTTTTTTTTTTTCTTGAGATTGAGTTTTGCTCTTGTTGTTCAGGCTGGAGCACAATGGTGTGGTCTCGGCTCACTGCAACCTCCACTTCCCGGGTTCAAGTGATTCTCCTGCCTCACCCTCCCAAGTAGCTGGGATTACAGGTGCCTGCCACCATGCCCAGCTAATTTTTGTATTTTTAGTAGAGACGGGGTTTCACCATGTTGGCCAGGCTGGTCTCGAACTCCTGACCTCAGGCGATCCATCTGCTTCAGCCTCCCAAAGTACTGGGATTACAGGCATGAGCCACTATGCCCGACTGATGCATGATTTCTCAGTGATCTTCTAGGGTGTACTTTTGTCCTAGACACATAAGAGTTGAACATCAAATTTAGGAGGGAAACTAAGGATGAAACTCATCACTGCTAAGCTTTCAGCAGCTAGGGAAACATTTATGGTTGAGGATCATGAGATTGAGTAGAGCTGGTCTGGCACATAGGACCACCTTAGACATCTACTAATGCTAACAAATTAATAATTTTTTTTAAATGCTATAAAGCACTGAAAAAAAATAAATGACTCTACTTTCTGAATCTAGGGGTTGATCATCAGGTGTTCAGCCTAAAGAAGCCATTTATCAAAACTTGAGAAGGAAAGTTATAGCTATCTGTATCAGTGTTTTTCTAGAAATGCCATTTCTGTGTTTTGTTTTGTTTGTTTGAGACAGGGTTTCACTCTGTCACCCAGGCTGGAGTGCAGTGGCACGATCTTGGCTCACTGCAGCCTCGACCTCCCAGGTTCAGGTGATCCTCCTCCCACCTCAGCCTCTTGAGTAGCTGGGACTACAGGCATGCACCACCACACACAGATAATTTTAAAATTATTTGTAGAGAAGAGCTCCCCCCAGTGTTGCCCAGGCTGGTCTTGAACTCCTGGACTCAAGCATTACAAGTATTAGCCACCATACCTGGCCAATTTCTGTGTTTCTGATAAGCTCAAGACTATTTTTTCTAAAATTCTACCTCCCCATGCTTCCTCTAAAAAGTGAGCTTTAAGGCATTATGCTCCAAATAAGTAACTGGAAGTCAAGAAGTGTGATTAATTTTAACCATGACCTGAGAAATTTGGGATATAACTTTTAAAGAGTATAGCCCATTTCCAAAATAAAGGAGAGGGGGGAGGGGATAGAATTATTAGTTTAATTACTGTGAATCACAACAACCCTTATAGATTACATGCAGAAGCAAGTGTTATTAATTATCCATTTGGTTTTTGGATAAGTCACTTAACATTTTGGGGGCCACAGTTTTCTCATTTGTAAGATGTATGGATCCAACTAGAAATAAATCTCTACGTAACTGCCTTGTTCTAAAATTCTATAATTATAACCCGAACCTGTTATCCAACATATGTAATGGTCAATGTGTTCAAATGGGAAAAGAGTTAGTAGTTTCATGAATCAAGGAGCCATATATACTTCTTTGTGAAGGATATAGTACATATTAGTTAAATAAGATCTTGTGCCATAATTATAATTCCTGCTATATTAAAGTATTGATACAGCCTATGTACCTACTATGAATTGCAAGATTATTGATAGAGAAACAGAGTATCTACAACTTAAAATGTAAAAAGCAACTGAGTAAATTGTTACTCATCAAATATAAAAGTATCCATTTACAACATGGCTATTGGAAACATAATGAATAAAATTCACACAATTAAAAATATTACTGACCCACTAATAATTCATTACTGGCTCCAGGGAAAAATGCGATGGATTATTACAATCTTAAGCAAGAAATACAGAGACAAAGAAGTAAGTAACACCAGATAAGAGGCAAATAATTTTCACTACTGGGTACCATTTTCTATTTCTCAGTTTGAGGGCTTTAAAAAGAAAATGGTATCAAATTGTCAACCAAATCAGTTCAAGTAAATTTACTTAAACACAGCTTCACTGAACACCCACTCAATTTAAAGTAAAGAAATCAAAACAAAATAGTCTCCTCTGATTTCTCTTAGTCTTAGAAAGTTAGTTCAATTTAATTTCCTCCTTTCTTCATGAAAATGTTTTATCAAATGTACAGTGCTATACTAGGCAGTGAGCAGAGTGAGTTAACAGGACCTTGTCATGTCCTTTGGGAAGTTCCACACAGAGCCTTTTTAAGCCCCTAATGATAACAAGGTAATAAAGGCACATTGTCCAAACCTGACTTTTATTTTTCTGCTGAGGGCTCATCAGCTTTTTCTGGGGCACAGGAGTGAGAGATGGAATGCTCCCATGTGCAAGACTGGAGCCTGTGGTTATAAGAGGACTTAAATAAAATAACTAAGCTTCCTGGAGCCTAATCTCCCCTTGACAGTTCCAAATGCACCCATTATCTCGGCACTCAGGACCTACTAATTATGCCTTATTTAATTTTCAAGGTTTCTCCATCTGTCAGTATACGGAAAAGCATGGCAACAAATCTGGGCAGAGTTAAAAGCCTGAAGTAGAAACATTCATGCTTTGTGACCAATATTAGCTAACTGGAGACATCCCAGAATGCAGTTAAAAGGCTATGTTAATATCAAAAAAAGGATGCTCTCAGGAGTACAATGAATTAAAAATCTGTAAAAATGGCTCAAATCAGAGGACACAGAATTGTATCAGGACTCAAAAGGAAAGAAGACGAGGTAGAAACCTGGAAGAAATCAAAACAACTCCAATCATATTTAGAGAGAGATTAAAATATCCTTCAGCAATCTAAGAAGAGGAAGAAAATTTGATGTGGGAATAAGCAAATGCTAACTATTTCCTTAAACTAATTTTCACCTTAGTGAACGGCTCCATTTAGACTGTATTCACATAAGATGGGAGCACTTGTTTTGAAGCTAACTCAGCAGTTACCACTACAATGACAAAAATTGGATGCTTGCTCTACAATATTTGTAATAAGAGTCTGGAAAAAGAATCAGGGACTAGAAAAGATGGTGGGAGGTCCTGGACTTCAACAGAAATTTAGATCAATGAGAACCTGTGCATGTTCCCTTTATTTCAACATTTTGAATGAGACAGAGACTTCCTGGCCTAAATGAGAAATTTTCAGGGCTACTGAACACTGAAAATGCATGGTGCTCAATGGCCCTAAAAATTTCTCATTTCTTACATGTGCTGGCCCAATTTTCTGGCTGTTCATAACTCGTTGGAACCTGAATCCTTATTGCCCACTGTGGCCTTCCAGGTACACTTGTGTATTTCCATTATGTTCACTAAGTATGTGCAGCTTTTTGGTCAATGGGTGCCTGTGTGTGTGCGTGTGTGTGTGTTTCTGAAATTTTAAACTACATCAATCTGCTGCACAATTCTATCTAGAGAAGTGAGATCAATGAGCTAGAGTTAAATAACCATTAAAAACACTTGTGAGTGCTTCAAATACATACTCATAGAGGCAAGCAATATTATTTCTGTAACATTCTATACTTCTCTGTAAGCATTTACTTTGTGATGAATGAGTAAAGATGCCAAGATAGAATGGTACAACAGAGTCAGCGTCCATCATCAACTACAGAATAAATTACATTCTAAGGTTGTATTGCCATCCCCTCAGACCTTAGACTACTTCTAGGCAAAGAGTGACCCTAAACACCAAAGTTTAAAAATTAGTAGTTAACATGGAACCACTCTTGAAAGGGTTAACAACTTGAACCCAATTCTGACACATTTGAGGTGGTTTAGCTTAACATAAAACAATGCCTACCAATGCAAATTGAAAAATTGTTATTTTGGTAAATTAGCTGTCTGTTTCAAATAACAGATGTTCCACAAATTTGGCAAGAGGAGAAAGACAGCAGCCCACTGGCTGTGAATTCAGGAAAATACAATTTATAATATTAGACTAATGGAGAACAAGTACTCAGTATCATCTTCTGACTGAAATAGTCACACAAAAGGAAGCTTTCTTCACTATACTTTTTGGCATAATTAATTGGGAAATAATTGCCTGTTAAAATTCTTCAGAAATGTACTCTAGGGTGTAGAACTGGGGAAATTTTACTGAAACTAGTCACAAAGCCTTGGTAAAAGACCATCTTTAAGCTGGCTTGAATAGAAACTTCTTTTGTCATTCTCATCAACCAGTTTCATGCCATATCCCAGATAGAATTTATCATCTCAGTAAGTTTGTAGAATGCCCTGGAGTGGGTATGTAGCTCTTCTGACAGCCTGTTTTCAGGAACTCAGAGAATGTTACTAAAAAAAATAAGTCAGGGATAGAAAAAAGAAATTCTGGCTGGATGTGGGTGGCTCTTGACTATAATCCCACCACTTTGGGAAGCCAAGGTGGGAGGATTGCTTGAGCCAGGAGTTTGAAACCAGGCTGAGCAACACAGTGAGACTCTGTCTCAATTAAAAAAAAGAAATTAGCCAGGTGTGGTGGCATGTGCTTGTAGTCCCAGCTACTTGAGAGACTGGGAGGATCACTTGAGCCCCTGAGTTTGAGGCTGCACCACTGTTACTCAAGCCTAGG
This sequence comes from Pan troglodytes, assembly GCF_028858775.2. Classification (NCBI taxonomy): domain Eukaryota; kingdom Metazoa; phylum Chordata; class Mammalia; order Primates; family Hominidae; genus Pan; species Pan troglodytes. Next base: position 122,406,512 of record NC_072421.2, read on the forward strand.
TGACAGTGTGAGACCTCATCATAAATAAATAAATAAATGGATGAATGAATGAATGAATAAATTTTCTAAGTTGGGAAAGATTGAGAAAATAACTTTTTGGACACTCATCAGGAACTTGCAAATTTGAATTCCATTCAGAGGAAAACATTAAATTCTGGAGAAGACTTCCACTTGCAAACAAGATGGAGTGACAGCAACCAAATTTATTCTCCTGCCTTAAATGACAACAACGAAAGCCACACAAAATGTATGAAACAACAGTTTTCAGGCATTGGACAACAGATAATGAAGGACAACAATCCCTGAGATATGAGAAACAAATTAGGTAAACCCTGTAAGAGTTTCCAGGCCTCAGGACAAGGAGCGGGATCACAGGTAGAGCCTGGTAGTCTCTTTGAGTTGAGAAGACTAAGCTGGTAGTGCGGGAAGGCCAAGATAGCTAGAGTTTGCAGTATGGAGTACCAGAGAGGAGAGAACTGCACAGAAAAAGAATTCCATAGATCTTCAGAGGGTCCCCCCTGCATATTCACCTGCTCTCTGGACAGCACATGCGTGCAAGAAAACCATCTGAGAATGGAGAAAGAGCCATCAGAAAGGAATAAAAGAAACAACTTCTGAATCTGAAACAGGGCTGGAAATAGTCACTGTTTCCAACATCCACAGTGGAAAACCTCATAATTCATGGGCATTGAATAGAATACTCAAAACAGATTTTGAATTCATAGATAGATGTTCCTCGACTTACAATGGGGTAACATTCTGATAAACCCATTGTAACCTGAAAATATTGTAAGTCAAAAATGCCTTTAATACACCTAATCCACTGAACATCATAACTTAGTCTAGCCTACCTTAAATGTGCTCAGAACACTTACATTAGCTTACAGATGAGCAAAAGCATCTAACACAAAGGCTATCTTTATAATAAAGTGCTGACTATCTCATGTAATTTATAGAATGCTATACCAAAAATGAAAAACAGAATGGTTGTATGGGTACTCAAAGTATTTTTTCTGCTGAATGTGTATTGCTTTTAAACCATCATAAAGTAAAAAAAAAAATTAAGTTGAATCATTATAAGTTGAACCATTGTAAGTTGGGGACTGTCTGTATATATTTGCGTATAAAGCTTTGTTCTAGTGTGTGCTTAAATTACTTGGCAACATTTTTATCCTTTTGGGTCTTGCTATTAAGCTTTGTTAGGTGGGTGCAGAGCAATGTTGGCCCTAGATATCTTCATGTCTTATAAAGTTATATGTACACTTACCATATGATCTAACTATTCCAACCCTCAATATTTACCAAAGATAAATAAAATCACATGTCCTTACAAAGATTTGTACACAAATGCTCATAGAAGCTTTATTTGTAAGAGCCAAAGCTGGAAATAAAGAACATCAATAGGCAAATGAATGCAAACTCTGGTACATCCATACAATGGAATACTACTGAGACATAAAAAGGAATGAACTATTAATATAAATAATATAATGACATAAACAAATATCAAGATAATTATGCTGAGTTAAAGAGGCCAAATAAAAAGTCTACATACTGTGTGCTTCCAGGTATGTAAGTATCCAGAAAATGCAAACTAATATATAGTGAGGGAAAGCAGATCAGCAGTTGCCTGGACTGGGGTGTGTGGGGAGTGGAGGATATAGGCATTATAAAGCAGTGAAAGGAAACTTTTAGGGGTGGTAGGTAGGTTCACTGTGATGATTGTGGTGATGTTTTCCTGGATATATACATATGTAAAATTTACCAACTCGTATACTCTATATATAGTTTATTGTATGTCAATTTTACCTCAATAAAGATGTTTCTAGAAAATACAGGGGGAAGACAAGAATGTACTCTGCTTGCCTAATTTAAATGGCCAAGAAGAACACTGGGAGCAATGAAACAAAGCAGCAAGGTTGATAAAACAGAAAAACCAATCTGTGTTCACACACTGTCATCAATGAGGGAAATGGACAGATCAATTTCTCTCAACTTGTCTGCCATTTTACTTTTACTCCAGGGGAATCCGAAGGGCTTAAATTCTGGATACCAAAATCCTGAATGGCTAGATTGGTACAGACTAATGCAAACGTGACCAACAAATGAGGTTTATTCCTAATCTGGCAGGAAAGATTCATGGGCCAATCTGGGCTCAATGATAAAGTACCATGACAGATTAGGTAGACTCAATGATATCGGTGACACATTTGCCATTTCCACCTTAACAGTCTAGTTGCCTTTGTTTTGTCCCATAGCTACAAATTTCTCTCATAATCCTGGCTATTCATTCTGGTTGAATGCATGTCATTTATTTCCAAGAACTAGATGAGAGGATATGATTAACTCAGCGCAAATGAAGCCCTACTATTTAAAAAACCCTCAAAATCTACTTCTCAACAATAAGAGGTTGATAATGTACCCTTTGTTTACCATTAATTTCTACAAAGACTCTTTAGTGGCATAGTATATATAGTCAATGGCAGAATGGGTTATTATATGCAAACACTAACATAGTAGTCATATACTCTTATAATCAGGGTCAGTCAACCTCATTCTGAAGTATAGTAGATCTGAACCAACACAATTATTTTTGAGAGTGGTATTTACATTACAGTCCTATCATTACAAACTTTTATTTAGAAAGAAAGGCCATTCTCTATTAGCTGTGGAAGTTGGAAAACTAACTTATCTCAGTTATCAGAAAATTCACTTGCAACTGACTAAGCACAAGATTTTTAATTTAACCACTTCTAGGTAGTTCTGATTTCAAAGCACGCATTCCCTAGTCCTGGGGCAGAAATGGATGGAGGTCAAGCTAGCAAAAAGCATGCAGTTTTACATATCAAAAAAAGAAGAAAGTAAATCCAAACATGAATTTAGCATCTTCTTTTTTTAATTTTATTTTACTTTAAGTTCATGTGCCGAATGTGCAGGTTTGTTACATAGGTATACATGTGCCATGGTGGTTTGCTGCACCTATCAACCCGTCACCTAGGTTTTAAGCCCTGCATGCATTAGGTATTTGCCCTAATGCTCTCCCTCCTCTAGCCCCCTACCTCCTGACAGGCCCCAGTGTATGACGTTCCCCTCCCTGTGTCCATGTGTTCTCATTGTTCAACTCCCACTTATGAGTGAGAACACACAGTGTTTGGTTTTCTGTTCCTGTGTTAGTTTGCCAAGGATGATGGTTTCCAGCCTCATCCATGTCCCTGCAAAGGACATGAACTCATCCTTTTTTATGGCTACATAGTATTCCATGATATATATGTACCACATTTTCGTTATCCAGTGCCCATCATTGATGGGCATTTGGGTTGGTTCCAAGTCTTTCCTATTGTACATAGTGTTGCAATAAACATACGTGTGCATGTTCTCAGAACTTAAAGTAAATTTTTTTTAAAAAGAAGATGCTAAATTAAAGTTTGGATTTACTTTCTTCTTCCTCTTTTTTAATATGTAAAACTGCATGTTCCTTGGTAGCTTGACCTCCATGAATTTAGCATTTTCTATGTACCAAGCCCTGAAACATATATTATTTCATTTAATCCTCAGAGTAGCCCTGAGAGAAAGGTTGTTATTATTCCAATTTTTTTTTTTTTTTGGATGGAGTCTCGCTCTTGTCTCCCAGGCTGGAGTGCAGTGACGCGATCTTGGCTCACTGCAACCTCCACCTCCCGGGTTCAAGTGAGTCTCCTGCCTCAGGCTCCTGAGTAGCTGAGATTACAGGCACCCGCCACCATGCTTGGCTAATTTTTGTACTTTTAGTAGAGACGTGGTTTCGCCATATTGGCCAGGCTGGTCTCGAACTCCTGACCTCAGGTGATATGCCTGCCTCGGACTCCCAAAGTGCTGGGATTACAGGCTTGAGCCACTGTGCCCAGCTTATTAGTCCTGTTTTTCAAATAAAGCAACCAACATTCAATGACAGATTAAATAAATTGTCCAAAGTCACACAGATACCAACTGGCAATGCTAACTTGGAACCATTTTAACACCATCCTAATGACCTCATGCAGCATATTATAAGCAGCACATTCAAATTCACAGCTTAGTTCTCATTTGTGCAATGTGAATGTGGCGGATGCTAGAACTTCCTGCTTCTTGTCTCCCAGGTTTCATTCAGTTCACTGCTGTCTCCATCTGGATTTCCACAGCCAGCCGCCAAAATACTTTGAGGGATATAGCAGCCAGGAGACAATGGGCACTTCTTTTGTCACTGACAATATAAAAATAGACCCTTAAACTATGCATATATCATTAATAGCTTATTGTTCTATATGAGTTTAATGCATTTTTGTACCTCCTTTTGAAGTATTATTCCACTCTGTACTAATTCTTATGGATTCACTTTACCCGCAACTTGTCACTTTGACTCATTGAAAACAACAATGATATTTTAGAGCATATTCTGTGCTTCCAGACAACACAAACAACATCTGTGTCTGCAGGCGGACAAATAAAAGAAAACATTGGCCTCTCCTGTGTTTAGCTCCCTAGCACAGAGCAGCTGCCTTGAGGAGAGTTTTGAAATTATTTAACAACATTAACAAAGATGAGAGGAATAATATTCACTGAGAAATGTGCGTTGGGGTATTACTTCAGCATGTTATCACCCAACTAGAGGAAGCAATCAGATCAAATTTTGGGGGCAGTTCCTGTTTACAAGGTAGTATTATCATCTCATGCTAAATAGACTAAGCCTATATCTGTGATCTACATTCAGAGTTTTACACGTATCACAGTACACAGAGAAAGGTTTTGAGTTGAAAATATTCTACAGTTTATGGTAAAATGTTTAGGAACATTTTTCTTTATTTGAAATTTATCAAGGAGGTATGAAATTAGATAAAGGCATGCTTCTCTTTACCTCCACACTATCATTTAGTGCTAACACTGCAGGCAATTCTTGCAAAATGCATTTTCCAAAACCTCTCAAAGCTAGAAAGCAAATGCAAACAGCAACAATAACATTAGTGCTTTTGAATTGGAAACTTATATTATCCAAATCCTTATTATCATTGCCCCAAACACTTAATCTGAACAATCAAATTAATGTTTCAGGCATTTAAAAAACAATGGACAATCTATATACATGAATGCATGTTCCTTTTACACATTTTGGAAGGATGTGCAGGTAAAACAATCTATGAGGATTGCCCAAGGACATTAATGATATACAGGATAGATGTAATATGAGTCTACACGATGCCTGGAACAGTTGACTCCATTTGGTCCCCAAATCATCACCTTGGGGGGAAAAAGCACAAAGAGCCAAATAGTGATTTGATAGTATATTGACAAAACACATGCTTGGCTAAATGTTCACTTTTGACATAGTTACTTGGCTTTGTCACTGGTTCCAAGGTTTCTCCTAGGCACAATTTAAGGTAGATCTGTTCCTTTTGTCCATCCACTGTCTGTCACCCTCTCCCTCCCCATATTCAGCATCAATTACTTTGGCCGTTGTCACTTCCTTTTCCAGAATTCTAGCTCCATTTGTTTTTTCCCCCTTTCTTGTTCAAATGTTCTCATTTCTTGGCCAGTTGCCTAATAGCACAGCAGTATGTTAGCAAATCTGAAAAAGTTAAGCTAGGTTTGGTATACTTTCTCTTCCCTGACTAATGCCAAATTATATATTATAATTTTTTTTTTTTTGAGACAGGGTCTTGCTCTGTCACCCAGGCTTTGGAGTGCAGTGGTGCGATCACAGCTCACTGCAGCTTTGACCTCGTGGGCTTAAGCCATCCTTCTGCCTCAGTCTCCCAAGTAGCTGGGACTACAGGTGTGTGCCACCACACCCGGCTAATTTTTTAATTTTTTATACAGATGGGGCCTTACTATGTTGCCCAGGCTGTTGTCGAACTCCTGAGCTCAGGTGATCTTCCTGCCTCCACCTCCCAAAGTGCTGGGATTACACACATAAGCTATGGCACTTGGCCTATAATTTTTAATAGAGCACTTCAACCCTTAGTTTTCATGCCCTCAGTCCATATGTTATTCAATAAGCACTCACGGAGCACCTATGGTGTGACAGACACTGTGGTAGGATCCAGGCAGATTAGAGAGAAGGAAAAAGATACGTCCTCTTCCCTCGAAGGGCTGACAATCTATTGCAGACATGGAAATGATGATAGGACAAGGAGGTAAGTAAGTGCCGTGATAGATCTATACATAAAGGGCTGTGGAGTCTAAGCAAAGTGAGGGACTCACTCTGCCTGAAAGACTGAGACAGGCTCCAGAGAAGTGATACTTTGAGTTTCATCTTAAAGGATGAATGCACTTCTGGTAGGTTAAAAAGTGGATAAGAGCATTTCTAGCACAGAGAAGTGTGTGTTCAAGGGCAAAGACAAGTGTAAGGGAATAATGAAATTAAAGAACAGCAAACAATTTTCTGCATCTGTACTATAAGTGTAGGGGTAGAAGAACCAGTAAAGTGGGATGGAGCCAGTTTGTAAAGGGCCTTATATACCATACTAAGGAATTGGGCCTTGTTTGTCTTAGATTATATCTCATGCTGCTTACTATTCCTGTGTGCTAGGGCTCCAGAATCATTAATCTGAACACAAATAACCGAGTTTACAATTTTTTTGCATACATCTACAAAGCAGCCTGGAAATTCGCTAGCTGTGAGTTTTAATCCAGAATATAAGAAAATTCATTTAACTAGAAAATATTTATTAACCACCTAACGTAGCAAGCATTGTTTCAGGTATCAGAGATAAAGCAACGAACAAAACAGGTAAAAATCCCTGCCGTCATGGAACTCATATTCTAGCGGAAATAAATTTGTAATAACTGTGCTCAGTCAAAATTTAGTATCAGAATCACACAGATTTTCATCTGTATATTAATCTATATGTTATTGTCTATGCATTTCATCTCGGTATTAACTCAGGTTCCTCCAGAGGGTCAGCAAAATTGAGTATATGAAAGCAGTGACAAGTAGGAATTTAGCTTCTTCCATCGAACTGAAATCTACTAGGTGAAAATCATGTCAATGGCTTCTCTGTACATTATCCTCCATTTGAGGGAAGTTGAGGACCCTGGGAGACTATGCTGAGATATGCCACATTTGTCCCTGTTCTGTGTGTTCACTTTTCTTCCCAAAATATTTTTGGCTAAATACTTGGAAACTCAATATCCTGAGAGAGGGGATAAGGAGAGAGGGAGCAAGAAAGAGGGATGGAGAAAGGGTTGGGGAGAGAGTTTTATTTTGTTGGGGGGAAGAGCTCTTCTAGTCAACCCAGAGCCTACCTGCAACGCCATAATCACCATGCACTTCAGAGATGGGGAGCTGGGGTGGGGTTGGGGGAAGAAAAATTGAATTACTCTACAGTGTAGCTATAAAATTATAACACTGTTCCACTTCATGACGTATAATCAATAAATAAAAGTCCAGTCTTGAAAGGGTGTGCTATATAAATGCCAAATAGTATTTGCTCTGAAAATTCCAAATCTGGGTAGGGTTATTTAAAAACAGTCCACTTGCGAACAGTTTGATTTTAGCATTGGGCTAAAATTATAAAAAGACAACTTTCATTCATCTAGGAAATCAGTTTTATTTCTTAAACTACATAAAATTCAAATGGGCCTTAGGAGAGGTGTGAAAAGAAAGCTAACTGGAAAGTCCATTTTGAATTATAATTATTCATATATAAAACTAAAATATATATCATCTACTGGTATATTAAAAATATCACTAGATTCCAAGGGTACCTTTCAATAAGAACCTCTTTCCATTAAGAATTAGTAAAAAAATATAAAATTGGATGCACTGGAATGTAAAAGTTGGAAAAACATTGATCATAATTTTTTTCTTACTAATACCATTGACTTAAAAGAGATACTGGATTTTTATAAATAGAAGTAGCAATTTATATCTACTATACATTTATATACGTTCCCATAGTGATTCCATAAATAAATATTTTACAAATATAAAGAAAAAAACGAACTTCCACACCCTCTCCCCAAGCTCTTCATATTAAAAAAGAAATATCCTAGTTCTCCTAGTAAGGTGACAGAAAACTACTTACTGCTCAGACATGCATTAGTGTGTGGAGACTAGGGTACCATTAAAGCAACTGGAGGAGGTAATTTAGTAAAAGCACCCCCTACTAGTTTGAAGAGTTAATGTGTTTCTCTCCTGTTAAGTGGGTGATTTCTTTTTGCTTGCCAGCAACATAATGACCAATATATGGTACACACCGTGAGCAATGGGCCTTCTTGATAAAAATGATTAATAGGTACATAGGTCTATACATATATACACATGTGCACACAATTCTCACATTGTGAATTTAGCCATACCTTAATTTATGCTTTATGTAACACAAGAGACTGGCTCCAGTGGAATATTCTATAAAACCAGAGGCCAACCTCCAGCCAAAAATAAAGACAACAAAATTATGACTGCTTTCTGAAGTAGAGAATAATGGAAAATCTTACTATACTATAAAGTATGGAGAAACAGGCATATGCTTATACCAATTTTTGTATTGACTAACTTGTCACCTCACCATAGCCACTGCTTGTCATATGTAATTATGGTATTTTTTGATCTCCACAAAATTAATAATAGTCATAACAGCAACAACAAATAATGGTTATTCTAGTGCTTGTCCTGTGGCAAACACTGTGCTATACACTTTACATACATTCTGCATTTAATACTGAACAATAGCTTCCTGAGTCATGTATTATTATCTTGTATTGATAAGCAAGGAAACTGACTCTGAAGGGTTAAAATACTTGACCATGGTCACCATTCCTAGTAAGAGGTGAAGTCAAAATTCAAATCCAATTTTGTTTGTATTTAACACCTTTTGCTTCTAATATTGCTTTAGTGGCAGAAAGGCTATGCATTCACTTCGTTACAGGTAAAATGATCTCTTACTACATGTATATCTGCTGGTGGTAAGGAGGTATAATGTAATCTAATATGGATCTCTAATTTCAACAAACTTAATGTCTGGTAATGGAAACAAGATATATCCCCATATATATTGTAGAGTATATAACTGGAACCTAATGATTGGTTCAGGCAATAAACACTAGGAGAGGGCACAGAGGAGAGGAAGAATAGAATGAGAAAAATGGGTCAGTGACTCTTGTGGAGTTGGTAGATTAAGCTAGGATTTGATGAATGGGTAAGGCTTGAATGAAAGAGGGTAGAGTTTAGACTCCAGTACTGTTGTCCAGGTTGTATATCCAACTATTCATTTGTCATATAGATATTTAAAAGACGCCTTACATTTTTAAAAATGTCCACAGCTAACTTTATTATCACTGCCTTCAAATTGATCCTCCTTTACCATTGCCTTTTTGTGAATATAAGTATCATCCATTCATTTGCACAGGCAAGAAACCTAGGCATCCCCCATACCATCATTTTTATCTTCTAATTATATCTTGAGCCAATACAGTTTTTTCCATTTTCACATTCAATAATCTCTGGCCTAGATGACTGCAATGACCTAACTGGTACCCTTCCATCCAATCTTGTTACCCTCTAATCTATTGTTTGCAATGCTACCAGACAGAATGCTAAAAACTAATCACATCACCTCCCTTCAGTATATTCCCATTACATTTAGGATAAATACCAAAATCTTTAACATGCTTTACAAAGTCTTATGTTATTTGGTTCCCTGTCTACTTCTCTGGCCACTCACTCTCTTGCTTCTGCAACACGTACTTCTTCCAGTTTCTCAAATACGCCATCCTACTTTTCACCTCATGACATTTGTGCATGTTGTTCCTCTTCTCCTTCCTGCCCCTTTCCATCTCTTCATTTGGTTAATTCTTTCTTATATTTGATTTCACCTCACTTCCTTGACCCTCCAGACCAGATTAGGTCCTTCTTTCTCTGGAGTACTTATCACAGTTATCACATCATAATTTTAGGATCAGTTTTATAATTACATAAAAACTCTCTACTCCTACTAAAATGTAAATTCTCGGCTGGATGTGGTGGCTCACGCCTGTAATCCTAACACTTTGGAAGGCTGAGGCAGGCGGATCACCTGAGGTTAGGAGTTTGAGACCAGCCTGGCCAACATGGTGAAACCCTGTCTCTACTAAAGTTACAAAAATTAGCCAGGCATAGTGGTGCATGCCCGTAATCCCAGCTACCCGGGAGGCTGAGGCAGGAGAATCGCTGGAACCCAGGAGGCAGAGGCTGTAGTGAGCCAATATCGCACCAACTGCACTCTAGCCTATGTGACAGAGTGAGACTTTGTCTCAAAAAGAAAAAAAGTAAATTCTCTGAGGGCAGGGACCATGTCTGTCTTGTTCATCATTGTATAACCAGTATCCAAAAAACTTTGCACACATAGAAGCATAAATAAATATTTGGTGAATATAGCAGTGTATCTCAAAAGCATTCTAAGCAAGGATGATAGTAGAAACACAACATAAAGAATGATGATTCCATATCTGGAGGACTGATGATTGCATGAGTGTAGCTTCAGCACGGAATGCTTTGCTCAGTAAATATTCAAGTCTGGCTGGTTTAAAGGGTTCATACAGATGGAAAAAAGGGAGAAAATACTGGAAAAAAGATTTTGAAGGACTTAATAAGCATTTCAGGATTTATTCTACAGGCAACAGAGAACAACCAAAGGCTTGAGGTGGTTCAGAACTGCCTGTCAAAAATCTGCTGCTATCCCAACTGCACATGTATTCTCCATTTTAGCCTGGTGCTTCCAAATACATGTCCCTACTTTCAGCATCTCTAGACCATTCATGTTTGGAGAGACTCCTACCCAACAGAACTGCCACAGGGTGGAATGTTTGGCTTACAGTGATTCCCCCAGTGACCATCTACATACTGCAATCTCACCTTTTTGAAAAAAAACCATTGTTTTACCCCCATTTTAGACTTGTGATCTGAAAAGCTCCTACCTTTGTATTGCAGTCTTTGCCACAATTATAATTGTTTAAGGGGTGGACACCTGATCCAGTCTGGGCCAATCATATTTCCCACCTGCTATGGTTTGAATGTTTACCCCTCCAAAACTCATACTGAATTTTTTTTTCTTTTTGAGATCTGGTCTTGTCCTGTCACTCAGGCTGTAGTGCAGTAGTATCATCATAGCTCACTGTAACCTCGACCTCCTGGGTTCAAGTGATTCTCCCAACTCAGTCTTCCTTGTAGCTGGGACCACAGGTGTACATCACTATGCCCAACTAAATTTTTTAAAAGATTTTTGTAGAGATGGGGGTCTCACTTTGTTTTCCAGGCTGGTCTCAAACTCCTGGATTAAAGTAATCTTCCTGCCTGGGCCTCCCAAAGTGCTGTGATTATAGGCAGTTCTCATGTTGAAATTTAATTGCCATTGTAACAGTATTAAAAAGTAGGACCTTTAAAACATGATTGGGTCATGATGAGGGCTTCACCCTCATGACTGGATTAATGCCATTATTGTGGGAATGGGTTTGTTAATTTGTTACCACAGGAATAGGCTCATTATAAAGTGGCGAGTTCACCCCCTTTCTCTCTCTCTCTCTCTCTCTCTCTTTCTCTCTACCTTTCCACTCCTCATCTTTGCCCTTCTGCCATGTGATGACACAAAAAGACAGCTCTAGCCACTGGACTCCCCAACCTTCAGAACCGTGAGCCAATAAATTTCTGTTCATTATAAATTATCCAGTCTATGGTATTCTTTTGGAGCAGCATAAAACAAACCAAGAATGGACCAAGACACCTCCTCCCTGTCCCCACTGATTAGTCCAGATATTGATATGGGAAATAAGCTAGTCCAATCCAGGTTCATTTTCAGGTTTTCTTAATTTTTTAAATGTTTACTGAAAGCAGGCAGAAGAGGATCTCTTTCCTTTTAGTTAGCTAGGCTGTAAGGTTGACAGCCCGGAGCAGTCAGCAGTAGCCAGCTGTCCATCTTGTACATAATAAAGTTGGCCTGCAGAGAGAGGTAGGAATACAAGGGAGTCTTGACAGTTTTCCAGTCCATGACTCCAACCTGTGTTCCAGTTTTTCCTAAGACCATGTTCCACCTTGTTATTTGGTTACTTGAGCCAAAAAAACTTTTTTTTTCTCTTAAGCTAGTTGGAGTTGGGCTACCACCATTCACTGTCGGAGTTCTGACTAATACAAATATCAGAAGTGGTGGCCTGGAGATGAATTAGCAAAGTATCTTCAGGATCAGGTCTCTGCTAATGAATGTTTGTAGCTCATTCCTTAACCCCACATAGACTTCCTGGTTCTCATTTTTTGACTTGGATTTTAAACTGTCCTTCACTATATCACCTCCACAACCACAGGACCAAAGAAAGCCTGGTGCACAATCAGTGCTTGATAATTATCTATTGAACTGAATTGAGTTGTGATAAATTCCTCCTATAGATTTTTAATCTTCTCATCTCTTCAACTACAATATGCCTTGTTTATGTGCTTGCTCTGCTAGCTGGTCATTCCCTTTTTTGCTGCCTCCTGATATAATTTGACTCTGAACACCCCTGTCTAATTCATTCATTTTCTGTGCAAATTTCTGCTCCTTCCTAGTATATTCACTGGGTTATTTGCTTTTCTCACCTTTATCAAATGAAATAAAGCCACTTGACTATTATTTGCTCATCACTCTTCCATGATAGCCAGGTAATCTATAGGCTTAGAATTCTCTACGCTCTGACATCAGCTTTGTCCCTAGAAATGAAATAGAAAGGGAACATCTAGCTCATAAGATGTGGACTCAATTTGAAGCTCTGTTTTTGATGCTGGTTTCTTAGCTCAGGTTAAACAAACAGAAACCTTCTCTACATTCTTCCTTTTTCTACCCAGACTCCCTGGCCTGAGCTTCATATCCTAGCTTGGGCTATTTCTGGAGTACAGGAATTGATATTTGCAAGTAGGAATTAGAGGGAGACAACACAAAGAAGATACTGAATTTTTTTTTTTTTTTGAGTTGGTGTCTGGCTCTGTCACCCAGGCTAGAGTGCAGTGGCATGATCTCGGCTCATTGCAATCTCCGCCTCCCAGGTTCAAGTGATTCTCCAGCTTCAGCCTCCAGAGTAGCTGGGACTACAGGCGCGTGCCACCACGTCTGGCTAACTTTTGTATTTTTAATAGGGATGGGTTTCACCATGCTGGCCAGGCTGGTACTGAACTCCTGACCTCAGGTGATCCACCTGCCTTGGCCTCCCAAACTGTTGGGATTACAGGCATGAGCCATCGCGCCCAGCCGATGCTGAAAATTTGAGCCAGATAGTAACCAGTTTTCTAACAGAAGCAAAGGAATGTCATGGTGAGGCTCTGAGCCTGAAGAGAAATTACAAAAAAAAAAAAAAAATACTATTCATTGCCCTACCCATTCAATTCCTTGAGAAACAAAAGTGAAAGAGGCCTTATTCAAGTCAATGTTAAATAAGAGAAGGGAACTGACATTCAGAAAGTGCCTACTTTGTGCCAGACACTGTGCGAAGACCTATCCATATATTTCGCACTTAAAGATACAGTCATCACAATGACTCAGAGAGGTAGGCATTATTCACTTTACAGATGAGAGAACAAGGTCAAGTCAAGTAACCTGCCATGTTAAGTAGTATTGGCAATTTTTTTAAAAATGGAGCTAGGATTTGATTACAGATCTGTTCCCATTTAGACTGGGTAAGCCAGACCTTCAGGTACCTACACTCCAGCCACATCTATGCTAAACATTGTCTGAACATTGTCCTATGTTCCCATTTTGCAGCTCCAGTGATTCTTTGCATAGAAAGCCATACTTCCCCATATCTACCTCTTGAAAGTTGTAACAGTTTTTCAAGGCTTACTTCAAATTATCTCTTTTCTAAGCCTTGCTTTAGCCAAAGTTAACCTGGCCCTCTCCATAGTCTCACAGTGCCCTATTCAAACTTTTATTTGATACTCATTGAATGCCTTATAGTGGTACTCTGATTTGTCTGTTTATTTCGCTACAACACTGAACAGACAGATCACAATGGCCATGTAGGTTCTTGGCAGATTGTGATATCTGTGATATTACGATCAATTGAAAGCTGTGCCATGATAGTCTACAAAAAAGACTACAGGATAAATAAATTATGGTTCAGTCACACAATGGAATATTATATAACCTTGAAAATAAATGAGCTATGTACATTAACATGGATGCATGTCAGTAATGTAACATTGAGCACAAAAAGCAATTCATAGAAACACAATATGATTATATTTAAGAAATTTGTAAACATATGAAACTGAAAAACATATTTTTAGGGATGCATACATACATGGCAAAACTATAAGGAAAAGCAAGGGAATGATAAACACATTTCAGGATGACAGTCATCTAGTAGGGAAGTGAGGGAAGAGGGCTGGGATCTGAAAAGAGCACACAGCAGAGGCAAAAAGGTAATTAGTAATGCTCTATTTCTTAAACTACATGGTGAATACATAAAACTTTAATTATTGAAACTCAAACCAAAAATTTCAACCAAATGACTTTTTTCCCTCTAGCTTTCTACTGTAAGAAAATAAAAGTGAATGAAAAGCAAACACATCATTTCAGGGATTTAATCAATGAGGGTAGCTACCAGGGGTTTTTCTGTACTGAAAAGAACTTGGCATCAGAGAACTGGGTTTGAATCCTGGCTCTATAAATGTAGCAATTGTCATTATTATTAGGGCTTCAGGCAAAAAGAACCGATACTCAAAATAATGAACATAAGTCACTAAAGATGATCAGTCATAGAATGAAGGTTCAAAAATGCTTCCTCGATGTCACACTGGGGTAGAAAAGGAGTCATTTTAGAAAGATTTTCAACAATTAAAGATGGGAATTTAAAAATATATGATTAATTCTGAATCAACAAAAAAAATACGGATTAATGAAAATTCCTCATTCCCTAAACATCATGCTGACTGAAAGGTTACTATACTTTCATTGTTTTTATTTATTGTTTGAAAAATGCAGAAAACACATAAATACATAAACACATAAGCACAAACACTTTTTTGTGTTTTTACCAGACTGAGATAATGTTATATGTAATGTTTTGCAATTTTCCTCTCAATAATATGTCATGGATATCTTTCCTGTGTTAGAATACGTAGATCTACTTAATTTTTTTTCATATTTGCAAGGAATTTCTTTGTCTGAGGCTACTATAATTTATTTGACCAGAACCACACATTTAGCTTATTTCCAAGTATTTACTATTATAAGCAATGTTCAATGGCCATCCTTGCATATACACCTTTCTGCACTCTTGCTTTATTCTTTCTGTAAGATAAATTCCTGAAAGTCTGATTGCTGGGTCACAATGCATGTGCTTTTTGAATTTTCTTAGATTCTCATAAAAAATTGTTCTAGTTCATATTTCCCCCCACAGTTCCAGCTTCCTCATACCCTTACAGTAAATATTTGAATCATTTTCTTTTTCCTTTTGCCAAATTAGGTGAAAAAGTTACTTCATTTTTATTTATATATATTTATACTTACTTTCTATTAATTTGAACATCATTTCATATATTTATTGGTATTGTGTAATTCTTTCATTTTTATATGGAATGTGCTATCCATATACATTGCATTTTGTATGTACCAGATATTATCTCCCAACCTATTGTTTTCCCATCCCCCCTTACTGTTGTTTATGGGCATTCAATTTTTACGTTATCAAATCTGTCATTTTTTTTTCCTTTATGGGTTCTGGGTTTCATGCTTCACTTAGGAAGTCCCTTTATATAACAAGAGTTTTTTTTTTTTTTTAAAGACCTTACCTCTAGTTTCCCCTAAATCTCACGCCCCTCTTTTAATGACCAAATAATGCTATCAACTCAGGCTTTGTCTGACTTTATGAACAGAGGTCAAGTCCCTTCCACAAATCAAGAGCTATTGCTGCTTATTTCTCTTTATCATTCTTATTTATACTGTATAAGATGTTTTAGAAATTACCCCCCCCAAATTCTCATTATTACAATTAAAATAATACAGTTGTTCATAAAGACAAAATTAATAAATAACTCCCTATCTAACTTCTCCAATCTTGTCACAAGGCAACTGATACTCATTGTAGAGTGAAGGTCTTTCCATACCTTTCTCTAGACCCATAAAAATATATACAAACAGACACATTAAAAAACCTTCCATTTATTTTTATGAAAATTGGGTATTTTATGTATTATACTATACTTGTTTGTTTTATATAACAATATAACATGCATGTTTCCTTAAGATAGAATATGCTTCTATCTAACTCATTGTTTCAAAATCTGGAAATATTAAATGTTATATGTTATAAATGTACCATTAATTATTTAACTAATGCCCTATTGCTGGACATCCAAGTTGCTTCCTTTTGTTGTCATTGTTAACCCTACAATGTCACTTTTATAATCTTTCTCACTTCTCTTCCTAACCCCATGAGATCTTCTGGGTCTTGTTAGTCCTCCCTTCTTCTCACTCCCACTCCTGTGTTTTGTTGGGATAGTTTAGTATATTTATTTAGACGCTTGTGCTGTCCATATGGTAGCCACTAGCCACATGTGACTATTGTACACTTGAAATGTGGCTAGTCTGAACTGAGATCTACTGCAAGTACAAAATACATGTGGGATTTTTAAGACTTAGCACAAAAGAAGAATGCAAAGTATTTCATTAATACTTTTTATATTGATTACACGTTGAAATGATACTATTTTAGATATTTAAGTCAATCTGCCTTTCCATTTAGATTTAATTACTTTTCCAGAGAGCCAGGTTCATTGCCCATCATTGTTTCTTCTCTCATCTTGAAGTCTCCATTCCGATTCATTTATTATTTAGTTTGAGTTTTTTCTCAAATATTTTTTCACTGGTGTATGAGAGTGATATACTTGTTGAATTCTTACATGTCCTCAAACATCTTTCTCTGACCCAAGTGGATGAATGATACCTTGACTGGACGGTAAGTTACTTGGTTTGCAGTCTTTTTCTCTTAGAAATTTCTAGATGCTATTCCACTGTCTTCTAGCTTCCACGATATAGATGAGAAAACCATTTTTTTCTTTGTAGATGATTCAGTTTTTCTGCCAAAAAGCCTGAAAGATTTTCTCTTTATCCTTGAGATTTAGGAAGTATATCAGTGTATTTTTCAGTGTAGAACAAAGTATGCCTCTTTTATACATATTTTCGCAGACCAGCTTTTGGCTTTGTTAATTGCACATTGAAATTTTGTAATTATTTTAGCTTATATTTTTATTACTTTTGTACAGATACTTTTATGTGAAATATATATCTATATATTCTTTTTCTGTTCCTGAGTTGAAAGATTTTTTTCAATATTTCTTTAAATTCAGTTAATGCTATAAGGAAAATTTATAGCGTTAAATGAATTTAAAGAAATAATAAATTTTAATTTAAATGTATATTTTGTGCAAAGTCTTGAAAATCCCACATATATTTTTTACTTGCAGCTCTCATGTTTTTAGCCACATTCCTAGATTATTTAGGAAGTAATATAATTTTTGTTCATTTTTAAATAATTTTAAAATTTTCTTTTGATTTTCTCTTTGATCCAAAAATTACTTACATAAAGTATTTTATGGTTCTTCTAAGTTTTTTCCTGTTTACCTTTTCTGGTCTTTGAATTGTTGATTTCTAGCTTTACAGAATTCTTGTCAGAGGATGCTACCTGCCAGTTTTCCACTTGAGAATTTATTAAGGTTTTCCTTGTGGCAAAGTACATGATAAATTTTGTAAATGGTCCAGGGGCATAAAATACAAATGTGGTTTTGTTTTTGGCATTAGAGTATCTAATTCTATTTATTTGACAAAATATTAGGTCAAGCTTCATAATTAGATTATTCAAATCCTTGGTATTATTTTTTGCCTACTTTTCAAATTCTGAGAAATCTGTATTTCACAACTGTAACTGCAGTTTTATCAAATGCTTCACATATCATTCCATACAGTTACATCTAATAAATATTTGTTTATGGAATGAATCCCTCTAGGTTCTATTTTAATGCTTTTGGCCTTAAATTCCACTTAATCTGATATTGACATCCTTGCCCTATCCTCTCCTTATTGAAAATTCCCTGGCATATCTTCATCTGTTCCTTTATTTTGAAACAGTTTCATCATTTTGTTTAATGTTTGTCACTTATATATGTACTTAGCTAAAATGCGTAAATCTGAGTGGTTTTGTCTGGGAATAAAATTTGTCAACCCATTTCCATTATTGTAACAAACACAATGTCTTAATCATAGTATAACAATGTATGTTTATTATCTTTGTGGTAGGCAGAATAATGCCTAAAGACATCCATATTCTAATACCCACAACATATAAATATGTTAGGTTACATGGCAAAGGGAAATGAAGGTTGCAGATGAAATTAAAGTTAATAATCCGTTGACATTAAGATAGGGAGACTATTCTGGATTATCTAAGTATACCCAATGTACTCACAAGGGTCCTTAAAAGTAGACGAGTGAGGCAGAAGTATCAGAGAATGTATGATGGGGAAGATGGATCAAATAGACATGAAATCGCTGGCTTTGAAGATGGAGGAAGAGATCATGAGCCAAAGAATATGAGCAGCCTCTAGAAGCTGGAAAATGCAAGAAAAACAGGTTTTCTCCTAGAGCTTTCAGAAAGGAATAGAGCCTTGCTGATATCTTGATTTTAGCCTGGTGAGACTCATTTCATACTTCTGACTATCCAGAACTGTAAGATAACACATTTGTGTTGTTTTAAGCCACTAAGTTTATGGTAAGTTGTTATAGTGGCAATAGAAAACTAATGCAATATTATAAAATGTAAATAACAGTTTGTTTCCAAATTACTGTGGACAGTGGATGGATAATGGGGAAAAGTCAATTAAAAAATTAAATGAATTAATATTCTTACATTGTTTATTCTTCTTTCCATTTCCTTGTTTAATTTTCGAATTGACTTTTTGTCCCTTATCAAACCCCTTCTTAGAAATCTGCAAATTTACTGGTACTTTTATTTTATAATACATTTCAATCTAAACTAACAAATCTTTCAGTTATAATGCCCCATTTCTCAAGCATTCATACTATCTGAAGTCTAACTGTCTTTTAAATTTATAAGCAACAGATAACATGAGGATTGGACCTAGGAAGAGGGTGGCAGGAACTATGTCAAATTTAACCTTATTTCACTTTCACCTTCTCTTTTCTAACGTTTCTTTCCTTTATCTCTAACACCCTGCCCCCAACCAAGTATGTACTGTTCAAGGCTCTCTACCACAGAGCTTTGTGCTAGGCATGACCTTCCTGGCAAATATCTTATATTTAGACCAAACTTTCCTATTTCCGTCCTTAAGAGTTACCTGCTCTGCGTTACCTGTTCTCCCAGGGACCATGACATTTTGTTATGCAAACCAATGAACAATTTCATAGTGTTAATGAAGCCAACACTATTTATATGTGGGACAATGGCTTAACCTTTTTGAAGTGGTTTTGTTTTCCGGACAGGGATGAAAATTTAACCAAAGAAATGACTATTTGAGGCTGGAAATTTCAGGCATTGTGGCAGGCTATACAGGAAGACATTTGTGGCTGGACGAGGAAGGAGTCTTCATGCCATACTTCACTGTGCACTATCGAAGTGGGCTCCTACTCCACCTGCATGAAATCAAACATGTACTAACAGTGTATGAACCACCGAACAAGCTAGATATCCTGGCCATAGAGGCTATTGTGCCTCAGGGCCGCTCTAGGGCAACCACAAGAACAGATAATTGGGCCTGTGAGCTGACAAATCAACTTGTACCCACACCACTAGGCAACTGTAATTCACTCTGAGTCTAGCAGAGATCCCATTGTTTACTGCTATAAAATAAACTCTATAAAACTTATAAATATGGAGACTGAATTTAACATAATGCTGCATAGGGTACCTTATATCACAGAATACTAATAAAAACTTTTATATTATAGAAATACATTTTAATAATGTTGTGCTTAAGAATAATTATACTTTGAATGATTTTCATGAGAGGCATCTTTCCCTATATTCACTTCAATATTATGACTGGGTTTTCTCTTCTAACCTATATTAGGTTAATAAATTACTTGGATTTTAAAGGCTATGGTGAATTATAGACTTAACTAAAACATGGACTTCTAAACTGGCTTGCATGATTCCACATTGGCAGAATTTAACTGCCATTATGAATTACTTGTTAATTATGCTATTTACAGTTTATATGCATGCTTGAGACTTTTAACATGTTTAGCATGTTTCACTTTTTTCTGCATAGAGACTAAAAATACATAGGTTTGTGTGTGCTGCACTGAATCATATTTTAAAATAGAAAAAGTAAAGAAATTAATGTGCAATTTTGGCTATTGTTTGCATGGTTGTTAAACCATAAAAAATAAACAAAGTGGAGAAGAAATGAAAGAAAAAAACTCATTTAAGTATAACTAAGTTGTCAAAGGAATAGTTACAAGGCTTATAACTGAGCCCGAATGTTCAGCATTGAATCAAAACTTTGGAACTGGAAGAGGGTTTTTCATGTATTTGTTCTAGTGGGTCACAAATTCAAATATTTACATGGGCCAGGTAAATAACATAAATGAATGAAGTGGCTCAGCTATGACAACATGGATTAGTAGTGGCTGTGGAAACCCAGAGAGTGCATGCTCTGTCTCAGAGGGATCATGCTGCTCAGCTTCAGCTGGTTTCTGCCCTATGGGAGCACAGGCCCAATTTTGCTGGACTTTTCAATACTTTGAGACAAGCTGGAAACCAATACTTCTATATGCAGCTTTTTACTTTTAAATGCTAATAACTAATTCAATTTTTAAAGTGTTAGTATCTGTGGAACATATAGGGTACATGGGATGTCAGATTAAATCTCTGATGAAGCCCAACAGAAAGGAATTGTACAGAAAAGAATATGGAAACGTATACTAAGTCACTTACGTGCTGGCCACATGTAGTAGAAAGAACATGGGATTTGAACTCCGGCAGATGCAAGTTGCAATTCTAACTCTGTCACATAACCACTAGGTAATGTTAGGCAAGTTTTAAAAACTCTCTGAGCCTCAATTTCCCTCTCCTTAAAATGAAGATAACAATACCTGTTGCATAGGATGCTTGTGAAGATATATAAATAAAAGTAACGTGTGGGAAGTGCCTATGGTAGATCTTGGCACCTATGAAACATCCACTCTTTTTACCCTTTTCCACCAGTCTATGTGCCTACCCTGTTTTATTATTTTTTTCAATAGCAATTCTATAGACTTGGAATTATATTATGCTCCACTTCCCACTAGAACGTAAGTTTACATGATGGTAAGCAATGTGTCTATTTCTTTTCACTGCTGTATTCCCAACACTAAAAATACTGCCTGACCCATAATAGGTGTTCAATTAATGTACGTTGGATAGATAGATTAATGATTTTAACAAATTTTAGTACACTGACTCCTTCCCTTTAATGAATAAACACACGCAAGTACATATACGTATATGTTATCCAAGCTCATAAACCAAGTTAATGCAAGTACATATACGTATATGTTATCCAAGCTCATAAACCAAGTTAATGCTGTACTGGAACTTGAATTCACATCAAGTTATTTCTCTATGATTATTTTCATTGCGCTATTAAAGTCTGTCAAAATTATGCAATGTTCTACATGGACATACTCATCTCTTGGGATTATAGAAAATACAATCTTTGAGGTATTTGAATAGCTTTGCAAAGGAAGTCTTCCTCACACTTCCACTGACTTGGGTGGTTAAAGGCACTTGCAGTGCTCTGTGGATTATTCTAGGTTTTTCATTCTGACAAAAAGACTATTAACTGCCTTTGTAAATCATAACGACAACAATTTTACATATATCTGGCGTATTATACTTAAAAATACTGTAAAATGAACTCATAACTACAAATGTCAGTTGAATCTCACATCAATCTTTTGGGGTAGATGGGACTGGAACTATTTTCCTCATTTTAAAGAGATATCAGAGACACCCGGTGATAAACACCTTACCTAAAGTCACAGTATGGATAACTAAAAAATCTGGCAATAAACCATAGTTCTAAGGTGATATTTTATATTCACAGGACCTATTGAAGACTTCCCACTATAGCCAAGACTTCTGTATTTTACAATCTGGATTTTTTCTTCCCCTCCCCACTTACATAAAAACTAGCCTGTCCTGGGCCCTATTTCTAATCCTGCTACCTCTTATACTTCTACTTGGTATTAATACAACAAACTTTACTGGCCAGAGCCCACTGAGTGATAGAAAAATAAACAAACCAAGGACCTGCCCTCAAGAGCTTTCTATCATCAGTGTAACACAAATATTTAGTCTGGCTAAAATATATGTCCCTTGTAAGAAGTGTTATGCCTTAAGGGACTATATGAGGGGGGAAGAGAGAAAGATGCTGGTGCTAATCTAATACAGCGCTTCTCAACTCGGCATACCTATTAGAATCCCCCGAGGAGCTCTGGAAAATACCAAAGCTTGGATCAATCTAGGGTGGAGTCTGGGCAGTGGACTTTTTGAAAGTTCTCATAGGGATCCTAAGGTACAGCCAGTGTTGAACCACCACCAGTCTAAATGGAATAAATTGCACTGTAGGGAAATAACTGAGGAAAGCAAAAGACAAATACCTAAAGACAAACTTGACCTTCTTTTCCCTTGTAATGCCATTTAATTAAACAGATCTTAATACCAATTATATTTACAAGATTTTCATTGAGGCTGTAGCTTTCCTGAGACTTAATCTCCAATGATTTTAAGAAAAATATTTTCCTCCCTCAAATCTGACAACCAGTGTCCATTTGATGATGATGTAAATATGATCAATTTTATACTAACTTACAAAGTTTGGCAGGTGAAAACCTAAGTGTATACACAAGCGAATGAATCAAAACTGAAATAACTGTCTTAATTTGTATGCATAATTCAAGTGAAACTTGGTTTATGTCCTGATTTCTCTGCATTGCCCATTTTCTTACTTTAGTTTGTTTTTATTTGGGATGGCGCTTGTTTACCCTTCTATTTTCAGCTACAACCTAGGTTTGGGTTCATCCATCTAAATTATTTTGGTTTGCTTATTTTTACCTCTTACTTACACATATTTCTTTTCTTTTTCTTAAAAAACCTCCATATTTTTCATATATTCCAAGTTTCCTAGAATAGTCATTTCCAACATACTACATCAAACTTAGATGGAAAAATTTGTGAGCGCGGTCTAATAAAAAGGAATGGCAATTCCTTAAAGAACATCTGTACAGATTGAAGCTAATTAGAGACACAGAGATTTTATCCAATGATGTAAGTGCATATAGTCCCTTCAGCCTTGGAAACTGACTCAAACAATAGGTTTTCATATTTATGTGTGAGATGTGCCTCTTTCAAACCTTGTTACAACTTTGGCACATTACCCATCTGATGTGAACTTAGATCTTTTTAACACTTTTATGTTTAACATAAAAAACAACGGGAATCTAGGATTTTGTTGGGAATGGCCTGAATGACTTCCTTGAAGGGTGAAATTGAAGTTAAATATGTGCTTATCCGATAGCTATAGTAATATTTGTATACCTTTCTCTACCCTCTCCAACCTGTCCAGTAAATCAGTACCATATTAATTGTGCTAAAATGCCCCTTAAATGACCATGCTATGCTCCCACCTTTCATCATCACATGTCTCCCATTTCTTAATGTATTGTATTCAAAACATTTGACTTGGTTTTCAAAGTACTTTGATACTCTGGCCCGACCTAACTTATTTTCTATTGATTTCAAACATCTTCCATGTCAATCAAGCTGGTCTCCTGTTGTACTATATAAATACCAGGGTGTTTTTGTTTTGTTTTGTTATGTTTTGTTTGTTTTTTGCCTTCCTCTGAATTGTTCTCAATGTGCATAGATTTCCTTCCTTTTCTCACTCTTACTCTTTAAATTCGACCTGTCTTATGCGTTATAGGATGAGTTCCAATTCTTTTCTGAAGACTCTCCCAATCTAGTGCTCTAACTGATCTCTCCTTTTTCTAACATCCTAAAATACTCACCCTCCCCCGAATGTGGCATTTGATTAAATATAGCCTTGTCACTATTTTAGTTACTTTAAGTATGTCAGCCCTGTAAAGAGTCTGAGGGGATTGTTTATGCCTGTTCTAATATATCCTCCTTGCTTCTAACTTGGTTCTAGGCATATGGTTAAGGCATAATAAATATTTGCTGACTGCTAACTGATGCTGGTGTTGCCTAGTAGCCTGGGCCTATACACACTGTCAGTTCTGTCAACAGAGGCTGCGAAAATTCTACCAGAGATTATGTCTGCATAAAAATAAGCCTCTGGCATAAATTGCGATAGCTGCCACTAGAGAATTCACCTGCAGGAAAGGGACCTCAGGCATATTACTTGGTGCTCCCAGAGACTCTTATGCCAGGTTCTCCACTGTCAAAATACAGCTAAACCATGTGCTAATGTAATGATGTGAGTCTCTCCAATAATTTACTGTAAATCTCTACTTGCTTAGTTTTCTGACATGGCTTTAGCATCCTAATTTCCAATAAGCTATGCCTCAGAATTACTATGGATTACAAATTTGTGGAAAAATTGGGCATACTCTGAGAGTCAAAAATTAGCATTTTAAAGAAGCACTTTATTTTCTGTGAAAACCCTATTTTCAAAGTTAAATATTCTATTTTATTCTGAATGAGCAAAATAAGCCTAAGGTTTCAGAGAAAAATATATTCAGAAGGTAAAGGATTTAATTCCAAGATCTGGAACTGTGAATCCTTTCTTTGAACACAGCCTCTCTTTTCTTTTACTCCTTTCCCCACTTTAATTGCTGTCACCTCATACCATAACCTCTATTTTCCAGACTCTGCCCTACTCTCCAAGTCTCTTTATCTTGCTTCTTCCTCCCCGCTGCCACCCCCTACCCCACACAGACATGCACAGACACACGAGACAAGCATACGGCCCACCCACCTCCCTAGCCAAATTTCAACCCATGGTCATACAATTGACACTTTAAGAATGTATTTCTTTACAGTCTATATTGTCTTGCTCCCTAGTTCTTCCATTCTTTTTACATTGACACAAAGTAAAAATTCAATTGAATAAATAGTAGCAGTTACTGTTATTTTCATATAACACTATCAGAATACCAACTTTTCTGCACGGTGTATTGCCTTACTGAAGTCCCTGAGGACACTCATGATGAAAGCCCTTAAGCTCACACCATTCACTCCTCTGAGGCTCTCACTATATCTTTCCAACTGTGATTACACATTCATTTTATGCCCCCTTTGTGTACCGAATTGATACTCATGTTGCACCTATACATCTGACATCTTCAAAATGTACCCAAATCTTTTATATATGTGCACTTTTTCTCCCTCGCTTCATCCTAAAGGACAGGTAACTTGATTCCTTAAGTGTTAAAATGGTATGCTTGCTTCTTTTGTACCTTACCATGGGACCACTGTAAGGGTCCTGCACACTGTGGGGGCTTGATAAATGTTATATTGAGAGTCAAATACATGCCTGAAAGAATCCTTTTAAAGCTAACCCTCAAATACCTATAAAATGCCCAAGGGAGCCCCACAGAGGAATAGGTGAGACAGAGCACAGCAGAGCTTATTAAAAACGATCTGGGCTTGCAATACAATTTCTTTTAGACTGGATTTTTCCTTAGGCTTAAGACACGTGCTAATTCTCTCAGCTGCTTTAATCATGTAGATATTAAACAATGAGGGGGCATCAAACAGTCTTTTAGAGTTATGAGAAGTGCATGCTATGAATAGAAACGAGGGAAGATGAAAGCCAAGCATGTGGCGACTGGCAGTCCCAGCAGCAGGTGTCTTGACTGAGGACAGACCCCAAGATCTACTGGAAAATGCAAAATGGAGAAACCCAACGCTGTCAGAGAAGAAGGCTTCAAAACTCAATCCAAATCAAAGAGGGCTGCAGACTTTTATGGAGGCTTTTAAAAGGAAAGTGTTAAGTTTGTCTGAATTGTAAATAGAATCCATCTGAACATGCATTTTCCCTTAAAAAGTCATCCCAAAACACAAAAGCAAAAAAAAAAAAATCAACAATCACAACAATAACATTTCAAAAGATTCTAAAAGGAGGGAGGGTTGACAGCCAAACCTTTTTTTAAAGTAATGGTAGCCAGGAAAGAAGATGATGGGTTGTAAGAATTCACCACCTGGAAAAGAGAGTTACCTGGGGAGTGACAGCTGCCATAGGAAAAGTAGAACAAACACACCTGCTGTCAGGCACACCTGTTCTTTTCAGGGAGAGGAACCATGAGGCTGAAACAGCAGAAAACGCCCAAGAAAAGGGTAGGATGACTCTTGCAACCCTTAAATATTTTCCCTTACTCCTCTGGAGTTATTTCCTCGGCAGGAATGGATGCAGTGTAACCACATAAGATTTCACCTAAGTCTTTCAATTTTCATAGTCTCTCAAATTCCTTTTCTAGCTGATAGAAAGAAATTCCTTAAAGGCCCCAAGAGAGAAGGGAGGCAAACATTTTCTGTGGCCTACGCTGGAGAAAGAAGATACATTATTATGTGCTATATTAAAATGTGACTTAAAGGTGTTGAATCTGAGGTGGCATGAAGCCTACTGGGACTGGTAAGGTAGACAGAGATTGTAAGGGGAGGGAGGACGCCAAGCACGCGCACACACACACACACACGTACACGCACACACACCTGCCAAAAGGCCTTACTTCCCCATAGTAATTGTTTCGCCTTTAACTGTGGATGGTCACTTAAGAACATGCTATCATTTCTGGTTCCACAAAGCGGCTACCTGGTCATGGATGCTTGCAAAAGTCGAATTCTGGGCTTCCACAGTAGCCCAGAGAATATTTAAGGCCAATGAGAATAAATCAGACCAAAAGGGCAAGATAGCTCTGTAGCAGATTAGCTATACTAGCTTTGTAAATGTTCACAATGCCCTACAGGAAAGCCTGCTGCCAGCAGATAAGCCAAACTAGAGTTCAATATCAGTGGCAATATTTTGTCCTGCCTTGTAAAAAAAATGATCTAGCAAGGGATGCAACTAATTGAGGCAGTGGCAATAGTGAGATAGAAGGAATTTTAAATGTAATTCATGCATAGTCCATAAATGGACTAAAAAGTACAGTATTTTTGAGTACCTACTAGGAACTCTATGTTAGGTATTGCAAGGAATTCAAAAGACCTCTATACCAATACAATTAAAAGTATTTGCAATCCTTAAGGAACTTAACATTTCACTGGGGAGACAATCTTTACAACCAGTGCTTAAGCCAGTAAATAGTCAACTGCAAAGCTGTGAATGTCAGACAATAAAAACTGGAGTTCACAGAAGGCAGTGAGCAATATATGTGGAAGTCAGAAGTTGTGAAGGAAGACTTTATCAAAGAGGCGAGACTTGAGTTAGGCCCTGAGGATGAATAGGATTTGGAAATGCTAGAAAGAATCCAGAAAGAATGTATGAAACTAAGATGCAAAGGAAATATGAGATTCCAAACATGACCTTCAGCGTGAGTCTCAGTTACTATATTTACCCTTGTGTGTAAGAATCAGTGTATTCTTATTAATGTGGAAATGTAAGTCCCTAGGGATTCAAGTGAAATAAATTACCACCAATTTACATGGGGTTTTTCTAACCTTGCATATAATTCAAACGGAAAAATAAATTTTTAAATTTTTACCTTAATTAAATTTCAGGCATCTCTGCATACTTAGGTTTAAGATCACAATCAGTACTGGAATAAAAAATCCCAAGAGGTGCCTCTGAAAGGGTTCCACAGTCAAGTCACTACACTTGGTGAGTTCATATTCAAATCAATCATAAATTCTATTTTAAAATAATCCCAGGAGTAATCTTAAAACCAAATCCTCCAACTCTATAGCTCCAACTTTTGATTATTCATGTGGTTATAGTAGAGAAAATTAACCTCTGCTTTTCATGAAGCCCTACTTCCAGATTTTTATGCTGGGGTAGCAGTATTAACCAGTTTGTATTTCACCTTTTTCAGCTCTCCACACTGCCAAGAAGGTGTTAATGAGCAGTGAAAAGGCCAAAAGGCCAGCAGCCAAAGGAAGAAAGGCACACAAAATACAATTGGGAAAGCCCTGTTTCAACAACCCAACTTCGTGAGCATTTGATTCACCAGTCAAATAGAATATGTCCATGAGTTCAAAGAGTATAAATAAATCCAAAGATTTATCAAGAGTGATTAGAACAGTCTTGAGTCATTTCTCAACTTACAGACAATTTTTAATGCAGTATTTCAAAGTGCACTTTAAAAGGAGGGACTAGAAATTATCCATTGTTAATTTTAGAAAGACGTTTAAAGTCCTCGTTAATGTTCTACAAATCCAGAATTTGTTAAAATTTCGACAGGCTTTGTTAGAAATTTACTATTAGTGAAAAATGTGCATAAAACAAATTAACTTCAAAATTAAAATTGGGAGAGGAAAAGCTTAAGCTTCTTAAAATAAGCTTTTAAAACGCACTTTAAAGGCATACATTTACATTCCAATAACTGGTAATCATTCTTATCTGTTCATTAAAGCAGGAGTCAAAGGATCTCTATTTGGCCACACTTTATTTACCCAGTTTAAATTCCATTGCATTTTAGGACCATTTTTGCATATTCTACTCTATAATTTTTATAGAGCTATATAATATTACTTGTACTATTTTGCACAATTTATTTTCCACCTAGACATTTTCACATTTTATCTCATGTTTTTATTACAAAGAAGAATACTTTGTAATACACACATTATATATTTTTATGTGCATATACCTTTATATACGTGTATCAAATGAAATGTGTGCATATTTGTGTATACATGTATGTGGATTACATATTTTCAATGAAATTTGGGAGCTTTTGATGCAGACTGTTCTATACTTGGTTAATTTTGTTTAACAATATAATATATTGGAGATATATCTGTCTACATCTTTCTCAATGGCTGCATAGATGGAAGAATTTATTTTTTAACCAGTCACCACAGATGGAGATTTAAAGCATTTCCATTTTGTTTTTGTCAGATATTACTACAAGTGTCCTCCAAACAGATTGCATTACATGACGGTGCCTGACTCCATGCATTTTAGAATAATGAAAATGCAATTCTTACTAACATATTCAAACATTCAGATGAGCTTATTCTCAACTGATCTAAATTAGCTAGGTCGTACTATACAATACTTTGCTTTTGGAGACACTGCTGCTATTGTCATGGCATACTCTGCCCTCTTTGCTAAAGATTTCAGCTCCTTTATATTGTGTATTTGGCATTTCAGGGACAAAAGGGAAAGGAAAATGGTTTATGTTCTCTCCCTTTGTATTCTTCTTGACTACTGCCTATATGGCTTGCGAGGAACTGCATTTCTTAGTGTGTTAGAAACAACGGTGGCAGAACAGGTAGGAAATCAGTGGTGCAGCAGATCAGAGTGTTAGTCCAGCAGAAGATAGGAGCAGTAGAAACAAAAGGGCTATAAGATAACCAAATATAATTGAATTTTGAGTAATCAACTCTTTCATCTTTCTCCCAAAACCCCATTGGTTTGCCCAGTGGAAGAAAATGGAGCCCTATAAATGGTTTAGGAATAAAGAGAATGTGACTATGAACATTCTTTTGAAAGATTATATTTTAAATATCTCCCTGTATGTTACACAAAGCTGTTTAATTGTATAGGTATCACTTATTGAAAGATCGTTTCACATTGTTCACTGTGAATTAAGTGGAAAATAATAACTGAGGAGAGTTGAGAACAACAAAATCTCTCTGGAAATAAAATATCCTCTTGTAACAGGTGGGCAATTTGAAGGATTAAATTAATGCTTTGGGGCACCATTTAGACAGTGGATTGACAGTAAACTTACAATATTTGAAAACAAAAAAGTTATAGTAGAATTATTGATGATTTGGACAGTTCACTTCTCCCTGAGTCCAATTCCCTTTCTGTAAAGCTAAGTGGCTATACTAGATGATTTCTAACAGCTCTTTCATTTCGATGATTCTGATATTATGGACATATTTAATAATAATTGTAATAGGCATAAAATATTCTGTGGCCAGAAATATTAAGATGTTCACTTTTGTATTTTTCTTAAGTCCACTATTGGTACAATTTTTCCTAACACAACCTTTTGCTCCTCTGTGCCTGGCTAGATTTTACTTTTGAACTTAACTCAGATGTCATATCTTCCAGGAATCTTTCCCCGACCCTTCTAACCCCTTATTTGAGTTAGATGTTCCTCCTACTGTTATTATCACACTGTGTTTTAAATTATCTGCTTTTTTTTCAGTCTCCCTATTTGATTATAATAAACTCCTTTTTGGCAGCAACTATGCCTTTGCATTCCCAGTGCTTAGCACAATACCTGCCACATAGCAGAGACCCAACAAATGTTTACCAAATCAATTAAAGCATGACATTCAAACACTCATGTCAATAATTTCTTACAGCAGAAATATCTGAAATTGCTACATCATTGGCTGGTAAATGCAACTGCCTATTTATATTCTTAGATGTCTCATGAGTATCTAAAAATGAAAATATTTAAAACAGAATTCTTGATTTCTAACCTGAAACCTATTCCTTTCTCAGTTTTCCGGACATTAGTTTCCTCCACCAGAACCCTGACTGATTCCTGATTCTTCCCTCTTCCTGTCCACTCAAATACAACCCTGAACATAAGGTCCTTTAGGTTATATCTCAAGAATATATCTCAAATTAGTCCACTTGCCTCTAGCTTCACCTCTTGCATGGACTTCTGCAGTAACTTGATAACTGATTTCTCTTGTTCCTTTTTGTATTCTCCATCCATTATCCAAACAACTGCCAAAGTGCTCTTTTATATATGTGAACCCCACTGCTGCCCCTGATTAAAACCAATCAATATAGTCCCATTACCTTAGGAGAAAGTCTAAAATCTTTGGCATAGTTTTCAAAGCCCTAGGTCTTGTCTCCACCTAACTCCCCAACTTCATCATGTAGTACATTTTCTCTCCCTTTCTGCAACATAATCACATTGGTTTCCTTACAGTCATTAAAACACACCAAACTCTTTCGTGCCTTATAGTCTTTGGACATGCTGTTTCCCCTTGCTTGGAATGCTCAGTCCCTGGCTCTTCACATGCTCCGCTCTTCCTTATCCTTCTTATCTCAGCTTAAAGATTACTTCCCTGGACACACTAAGTAGATCCCTAGCCTCACCCTGTTATCTTCTAAGAATACACTCTGTTGGTCACCATAGCACCTCATAGCACTATTTGGTATCCCTAAGTAGATTATCAGCTCAATGAAGATGGGGTATATATTTGTTTCATTCACCACTGTACTCAGTGCTTAGTACTTTGTCTGGCACACAATAGATGTTCTCTATTTCTTGAATGTAACACTAAGCAAATGCAAAATAAATACTAAGAGTGCAATGACAATGCTGTACTGTTTTGGTGCAAAATCAAGCCTGGTTAATCACAGAGGTACAATCTTGATGAATAGATATTCAGTGCCTATTCACGATTCTTAAAAAGTAGTATAACTAGGCCGGGCATGGTGGTTCACACCTGTAATCCCAGCACTTTGGGAGGCCGACGTGGGCAGATCACCTGAGATCAGGAGTTTGAGACCAGCTTGACCAACATGGTGAAACCTCATCTCTACTAAAAATACAAAATTAACTGGGCGTGGTGGCACATGCTTGTAATCCCAGCTACTTGGGAGGCTGAGGAAGGAGAATTGCTTGACCCAGGGAGGCGGAGGTTGCAGTGAACCACGATCACGCCATTGCACTCCAGCCCGGGCAACAAGAGTGAAACTCTGCCTCAAAAAAGAAAAAAAAAAAAAAAAAGTAGTGTAACTATTAAGCACTTATCCACGATCTTTCAGCCGTAAATAAATACTGGCAAAAACCACTAAAGATATTCACCCATTTATTTACTCATTTATTCAACAAATGATATAATAATAGAAAATCAATAATGACTATAACTATATAGAGATACACTGTTATCATAAATGAATGGATTCGATTACAAACAACATGGAACAATCAGCTAATTTCAATTTTTTGAATAGTTATATTTAAGTGCCTTTAAACTTCTCCAAAGGCATATGTTTATTTCTCCTGTCTAGACTCTATACATAGAGGATAGGGTCCATAAATTGTATGTTTCCTGCTCCAATAGTGCTTATTGCAATGCTCAGCAAATAAATAGATGATGCTCATCTAAGTGCTTCTCCCTGTATCTGTACCAACATAGACCCTGAGCTTTTCCATAACAAAACTCATACTAAGATCCAAAAGAAGATACTCCCTGAGAAAGGAAAGAGAAAATACAGATAAGAAAAGAAAACCCTAATAAGAGCTGAAAAGTCTGTCAATGATGATGGACAGAAAAACATTAGAAGAAGCACTACTACGTAGCATCAGATGCATATATTTACATTTAATTTGAGGGTGATAAACTTAGCACCATACAAACGATGTTTGTTTATGCCTTCTAGTAGCTTACTATCCAAGATACTGATTATACTGCAAGGTACATAAATAATTTAAAGGGCTATTTTTCATCCTGCCTCATATAGCAACTCGATGGGCTATGTCATTGCAGTATATTATTTGTTATTGAATTTCCTCATTTTCATTTGCTGAGCTGATTTTTATCAATATTATTACAGCTTCTTTTTATTTATAGCTTCTATTAATCTTGACATCATATTGTTTGCATTGAAGATTGGTCTGAAGTGTTTCTATTAAAATTATTAACATTTTTCACTGAAATTTAGCCAAAATATTAAAGAAAATACATTGTAATATAACTCCATATATGTTTATGCAAAGAGCAACATAATTCAATTCCTGATGTAAACCCCAACAACCCAGTCTCCTTAATAAAACACAAATACAATATAAACCTATAAATGTCTGGACATGGTGCCATTTCTGAAATAGGATAGCAATTAGGTAATATTTGGCCAGAGAGGAAAAGCAAGATTTTTGGAAATTATCCTCCTAAAGCTATAAATAACCTGCTAACGATTTCAATTGAAGTTCAAATTATAAGGGCAAACTGGCCACTCAAACTGTTTTCCGTGAGAAAAAGGAATTTAGAAGTGCCTTCATTGTTTTTCTGCCTGTGTGATGTCAAATATCTGCTTCATTTAAACAGTTGAACTTCCACTTGGTTGTTTCAATATCACATAAACATTGTCTAAAAATGATTTTTACAATAAGAAAGCCTGTGATATGTGGAGACGACTACTGCAATTTTAGGTTTCACAATAGCCACAGTAAATGATTTGCCTCTAGCAAATCCATCTACTTACATGCCAGTAGAGGAACATGGTTTAATAAATCTGAATTGGCTCTGAAATGGGAATTGCATAAGGATGACAATAGTGAGAAATATGGTAAAATGGAAGAACTATTTTTGAAATCTCTTTTCTTCATGCAGAAGACTACTGAGAGTTTCTAGAGTTGCTGAAAAGGGTAGAAACTACATGTGTGGATTTCTTAGTGAACATAATCTCTCCACAGATTCCTGGCTAAATAGTAAAACTGCAGCATTCTGGTGAGTAATTGTATATACATCGATGCTCAAATGAAGGCACTCTGTAGAAGTTGTATGCACAATAAATCACCATCTGTACTTGGCCCTTGGAGTCTATTTGAATGCCCATTCAGTCCAAGCTGGCTGGCTAGATATGTCATTGATTTTCTTCTTCAGTGCCATCCCTGGGAAAAAAGCCAATGTTTAATAATGGAAAAGATCACAACTTAAAAAGGGAGGCGGGGAGATAAGGTATTTTTGAACCCCAATCAGCAAGTTTCTGGAAACTGGGTACACTAACAAGGTATTTATGGACTTAGGTTGGATACAAATAAATATATAAAAACAAGTATTCATCTGAATAAGAAAGGACATTACAACACCTTTGACTAGGAAATCTTACTCCGCCAATGATAGCCTACGCTTATACCTATTGGACTTCCTCATGGCCATAAAACCTACTTTTCAACCTTGACAAAGACCACAAGATTGATAACCTTCTTTTATTTTCCCAATCAGTCCCTCTCCTAACTTCAGCTCTTTTCTATGGTGGTCTGGAATCCAGGATCAGCTCTTTTAACTAGTCTTTCGACAGCATTACCTCTGCCTTCTCCCTCATGTTTCTACTTGACCTATCTTATCAATCGATCCTCCAAGAAGTTTTACCTTGGTTTCCACTGTTTCTGCACCTGGACTGATAAGAAAATTAAAATTACTGTATTTAATATCCCTTTCCCAGGAACGTGGCCCTCAATTCGAATGATTACTATAAGAAAAGGCACTTGATTTGACTGGATAAATCCTAATAGCCATTCCTTACAGTGGCTTCAAAGTCCTATGTGATCTAGCTCCTGCTAACTTCTCCCACCTCATCTCACATTACTCTTCTCTTCACTCACTAAGATCCACTCACAGCGGCCCTCTTTCTGCTAATTAAATATCCCAAGCTTATGTATCAGTCAGGGCTTTTGCCCTTGTTCTTCCCTCTGTCTGAATAATATTCATCCAAATCTTCAAATAGCTGGCTTATTCTTGTGATCCAGGTGTCAGCTATTCAGACTTCCCTGACCATCAAGGCTAAATAAAGTAGACCCTACTGCCAGTCACTCTTTGTTATAATCCTGTTTTAATTTTTTAATAAAATATATCAATAGCCAAAATATACTGTTTATTATCAATCTCTCCTTACTAGAGTATAAGCTCTTAAAAGTAGGGACCATGTCTATGTTTTTCACAACTGTATCCCCAACACCTAAAGCAAGATCTGAAACATTGTCAGAACACAAAAAATTCTCATTGAATGATGGACTCAATTGCCACAGTCATCAGTTCATGTGTGAACATCTGACCTAAGCTTTGTCAATCAAAGTACATTCTGCAGGTCCTACCCCTGGCCACAAGTGATTGATGCAGGAGTGGGCAACTGAACAAAGCAAGGCTAATCAAAGTCCTTGCTTAGGATTCTAGGTCTTGGACCCATTAAATACACTGCTTCTATATCAGGGTGGTAAGAAGAGATGGTCAAGAGCCTGTATGAGCCATGTTTCACACTTTGTGTTTACTAAGCCTGTGTACATGAAAGAAAATGAAGTTTAAATTCAATGCCCACTAGAAAAATATAAATACTATATTGATCATATTTGATTCATTAGCTCCAGTTATTTCCTATGTCAGTCACATCCTTGCCCTTTCTACAGTTTGCTATTCTAAACTTTCTTTTGTTCCCTGAGCCAATAAATTCATACCACTTTTTGCTTAAGCTAGTTTGAGTTGACTTTCTGTCACTTACAACCAAGATTCTAACTTATATACTAACTTTCCCTGCAACCCTACTACCACTTTCCAGATTTTTTTCTGACTCATTGTTCATTCTGCTAATGTTTCTTACTCTACTCACAGCCCTCTCTCCCTGAATCTTGGCAGACGACATTGTCTCCTACTTAACATAGACAGCAGATGCTACGAGACATGACACATTCCCTCAATTATCCCTGCTCCTCTCATGTTTCAGAGACCAAAAATTCCGTCTGTATTCTGGATCCTTTATTTAGGCTTTCTCCAGGACCTTTCTCCATCAGATACTACCTCTCTTTTCTATCACTTAATATTTTTTCTTCATTAGTTCATTTTCCCTTGACTATAAGTATTCATTCATTCATACTTCAAATATTTATTCATTGCCACTGTGGGAGGGGCAGGACTAGGTTAATGTACATGCTTATGTTTCTTTTCCATCCAAAAAAACAAATTAATGAGACAACAAAAAAATTCCTTCCTAAAACCTGTGTTCTCTTTTAGCTATTGCCCCTCTCTCCTTGACCATCCCATCACTTCTCAGCCAAGCATCTTAAAAGCCTATACTTGATGTCTCCACTTCCTTTTCTTTGCATTTATTTATCAACCCACTGAAATCTTTCTTATTTCTCTACTACTACCCTAAAAATCTCTTTTTTCAAAGTCAGCAATAAACTCCTAAATGCCAAAACTGGTAAATATTGTAGTCTTTACTTAACGAGACCTTTTCTCATATACGATACTGTTCCCTCTTTCTGGATTATTTGTTCTTTCTTGTCTTCTATAATACCACTTGTCTTGAATTTCCATTAGTCCACTTCTCAGCAATTTTCCTGGGATCCTTTTCCTGTCAGTCATTTAAATGTTTAGTGTGCTACATGATTTTGTCAATTGCCTCTTCCTTTTATGTTTTCTACTCTGTACATGCTCTTCCAGTGTCATCACACCAGTCTCAAATATCAGTTATGTATCAACAATATCCAGATCCATTTTCTAGCCCCAGTACTCCAAGTCTTGTATATCTAACTTCAAATTAGATATTTCTATCTGGAGAAACTACAGCCCTGTGAAGTCACGTTCAAAAGAGAATCATTACTTTTCCCCCTAAAACTCTGCCTTCTTGCTTCCCTACCTTCCTTTGTTGATTGCTAGCACCATCCTCCTCTTTAATGACTTGCCAAAGATAGAAATTGTATTAGTTCATTTTCAAGCTGCTGATAAAGACATACCCAAGACTGGGTAATTTATAAGGAAAAAGGGGTTTAGTGGACTCACAGTTCCACGTGGCTGGGGAGGCCTCACAATCATGGTGGAAGGCAAAAGGCATGTCTTACATGGCAGCAGGCAAAAGAGAATGAGAGCCAAGTGAAAGGGTTTTCCTCTTATAAAACCATCAGATCTCTTGAGACTTATTCACTACCATGAGAATAGTATGGGAGAAACTGCCCCCATGATTCAATTTTCTCTCACTGGGTCCCTCTCATGACATGTAGAAATTATGGGAGCTACAATTCAAGATGAGATTTGGGTGGGGACACAGCCAAACCAGTTTTTTTCAGAAATCTTTATTATTTTCTCTCTTTCATTGCTTACAACCAGTTAGCCCCTAAGTCTTGCCAATTTAAATTTATCTCCTATGTATGTCTCCCTTTTAGAAAATTTGGATATTTAATGCCTAAGTTAAGCTCCTAATCATCTCTTTCTCTAGATTATTGCAACATTTTCCTAACTGATCACTTTCAACCTGTCTTTCACGCTTCTAATATATCCACCTCATTGCCCACAGAAACGACAAAAGTTTTGAAAACCTCCCCACTGGAGAGGAATGTGCTTAAAGCACACTAAAGTTCACCTTGAAGATTATGCTTTCCCCCCCGCCCCGCAGGGCTCACTATGAATAGTTCCAAAATGTACCTTTGAATTTTTCACAATTATTTTGATAAGACTACAATTAACCAAGTAAAGTAGAAGTCTATTAACAGTAACAGGAAGTCACTGAATACTGGTCATAGCATTGGGCAGAGAGGTAAAAAACAGTGGAGAAAAAGAAATGGTAATGTAATTTAGAGGAGAACTAAATTCTTACCTGCCTTTTTGTTACAATTTGTCTATTGCTAGGGTTCAAACACTTCTTCTGAACCATGTCTACATGTATATCATGCTCAATATTATATTAGCATATAACTTGGAAGTCATTTCTGTTCTTTCGTATCTCAACACAAGCAGATAAAGACATATCGCCAGTTTTATTATTTTTATTTCAAATAGATGTCACTTTCTAAGGTCTGTTCTTCAAATGAGGAATTGTAAAGTAGAATCTCAGAAACGAGCATTTCAGTTTTAGGAGACTAAGGAGGATCAGACAGGCCAGTGCTGAAAAGGAAACCATCACACAGAGATCTTGTTGATTATCCTAGCAAATCTCTCTTTTCATTTTACTTTTCTTCTTTGGTTCGAAGATTCTCTCTAGAGGCAGAAGGGAGGGCTGTACATTTCAAATTATTTTTAGGTCTTTGATTAACTGTGCCACCAGACCCCAGGTGACTATTAATATACTAGTAAAGGCGGTTAAAAGAAGACCTGAGGTCATTCAGCGAGTGAAAGAAGCAAAATTGAAAGCATGAGTTTTGACCCAGTGATATGATCTTTCTAGTAGACCACATAGTAGAGGCAATCCAAAAGGGGGCAAATGGGAATAAGGGACACTATCTGCACAAAAGGTTAGAAGACAAAGCTACTCAGCATGGAATTCAGAATTAAAATGAAAGAACTTACCTAGTGAACTTTCAATTCAACCATATCTCAATAAAGCTCAATCCTATTATAACACAGCACACGATTATAAGGCTACAAATGTACTGCAGAGAAAATCCTGTGTCTTGAAAAATAAAAGGTCAGTAAAACAAAAGCCAAAATAAAAAAGCTATCAGTTATGCTTCTCAACATGAGTTTTATAAAGCGGTGCTGCTGTATTAAATTTTTGTCTGTGACCAAAAGAAAATTTCTTGAATAGCAAATGCTCCATAAATGCTTGCCCAATTGAATTATCTAATTGGCTAATGTCAACTTTTTAATATTTAAGGATCATTGGGGATTATACGTTGATTAGCTAACAAGTACTTCTTATCCAGAGAAAACTGGAAGCTCATGCCATAGCTTACTAGGATTTTTGCAAGAGGAGACAAACAGTCATAAGATTGCTGTTAATTATGTTTCCACTTCTCATGAATTGTTTACTTTTATTATTTACCTATGTCTTGAATGGTATTGAAGCAAGCCATGTAAGTCCCTTTGTCAACTGCCAGAAGTATAATTCTCTACAATTAATCAGTAAAAAGAGAATTAAGCATTGCTTCTTTAGAATTAGGAAAAACCTGCTGCTGATAAATTGAATGCATTAAGAAATTAACATACCAGTAAATGATTGATCATTACAATTATCTGAATTTGCATTTCTAGAATTTCACTGAAAGAACTCAAAATCATTCTTTTAAGATATTTTTAGCTATGTTTCCCAACTGGATGAAGTATAAAAGAGATATGCTGCTTATTATTATAATAAGTTCAAGAATCTTTTAAACATGTTCACAACTGGACATTAAATAAATTAATCCAATATATTTTAAAATAGGAACTCATACAAGGGTTTAGGGTTTACCAGCTAATTTTTTTTATTATCTACCCTGATGTATAAAAGAAAAATTCATCTGTATGTCATGAATCACAAAGGCTTGTAAGCCACCCAACTACTAAGCATCCTGATTAAAAAGCTGGAGAAGTGCAGGCCATTTAAATAAAAATTATTTGGCAGATGCAAACATCTCTATACAGGCAGCTCATGAAAATATTACTGAGGAGTAAATAAAATAGGGCAATATCATCTAAAATATACCATTCTCAGAGCTGAAAGTAATAACTTTTGTTTGAGGACAAACAACACCACCACTAATAATAAGTATTGATAACAATAAGTAATATTGAAAGATAATTATGTGCCAGACATTATTTTAGTATTTTGTTGGTTTGCTTTACTTAAATAAATATTTACCACCTGGTTAGTGTGTCCTAGGCAGTGTTCAAACACTGGGACTCAGCAAAGAACAAAATACAAAATTCCTTGCTCTCACAGAACTTAATCTAGTATGAAAGACAGAAAACAAATGAATAAAATAAAAATATACTAATAAGTATAAATGTATAGTTATACATATTTGAACGTATAGTACAGTAAATATGTATATAGAAATATAAATAAATATGTAAAGCATAAATAGAAATAAGCAAAATAGTATGTCAGATGGTGATAAATAGGGTGACCATAATGTCTCAGTTTTCTCAGATAGTACTGGTTTATATGTGTGGTCTTAGTGTAATTACTCCTAGCACACCCTTTCACTCTAAAAAATGTCCCAGTTTAGACAATAAATCATATGGTCACCTAAATGATAAGCACTATGGAAAGAAAAAAGCAGGAAAACAAATGTGTTGGAGGAGGGTTGTAATTTTCAATAGCGTAGTCAGGGAATGCCTCTCTGAGAAGGTCACATCTGGGTAAGAACCTGCATCAGGCAAGAGACCGAGCCAGGTCCCTATCCAGGTAGATATCAAGGGAAAGAACATTTCAGGCAGAGGGAATAGTGATTGCCTATATTTTTCAGAATCATAACAGAATGGTTGTAACAGAATGGTTGAGAAAGAGAGTAGCAGGAGATGGAGTCACACATGGAAAGGGAAGCCACATTATGTAGGTCTGTGTCCTCAGTGAGATGGCGAGCCATTGCAGGTTTTGAGCAGGGAAGTGATAGGCTTTGGGCTTTAAGAGTATCACTCTGACTATTGTATTTTGAGTAAATTGTAGGGGTGTAAGAGCATAAAAGGAGAGAAATCAGTCAAAAGCCTATTGCAAAAATCAATATGAGAACTGATGGTGGCTTGGACCAGGGTAGTAGCAAAAGAGGTGATGATAATTAGTCAGATTTTGGATATATTTTGAAGACAGAGATGACAAGGTTTGATGGTAAAATGGATGAGGTCACGAATCATATCAAGGTTTTTGATATAAATATGTGGACATAAGAGTTGCCAGAATCTGAGACAGAAAAAGTCGGAGGAGCAGATTTTGAAGGGAGGGTCAGGAGTTCTGTTTTGAATATTGTCTCAGCTTGGTTTTCCCAAAAAGCAGACAGTGAAAGAAGGGATTGTGTGTAGGAAGTAAATTTTGGAAAGTGATCCCCAAAATAAGAATGGAGGATCAGTAAAAGTGAAATAAAGAAGTGAGGCAAGTCACAGGGTGAGTTTTTGAGCTGGTCACAGCTGAGAGCAGCTGAAGCTTGATCTTACAGGGCACCCTCTGAAGAGCTTGTAAAATGCTTGGGAGAATTGTCTGCTCAAATACAAAAGAGGGAGGCAGTCATGAATGATTCTTTCTCTTCTAGATCAAGGGTTGTCCCATGATGTGTTAACCCTCTCACACTTCCAGGCTTGCACATGCCTCAGAATGGCTGAGTGGGTTGCTACAGGCATTCCACATACAAGTAGCAGAAAAGGCAGGAATGAGAGCTATCTGATGCAGTTGAAAAAAACGTGTTGTTAGTGTATATCTGCATGCAGCTAGTAGGCGCAGCAATAGCTGGAATAAAAAGGTGGGGTGAAAATGCGAGGTGAATCAGAGGTGTCCGATACTGATATGTTAAGTTTGAGATACGTATCAGACATGCAAGTGGAAATAAAAAATAACCAGCTGGATATATGAATCCGAATTTCAAGGGAGAGGTCAAAGCTGGTGATGTAAATGTTTTCTGTATATAAATGATATTAACTGTATGAAAGAGGATGATCTGACCAAGGGAATAAGTGTAGCAAAGGTAAGAGAAGAGGTCTGAAGGCTGGATTCTCAGGCTGTCTGATGTTTAATAGTTGGGATGATGAGAAGGATCCAATAAAAGAGAGTTAGAAGAATGGTCAGTAGGATAAGAGGAGGCTCAGAATATGATATCTTGAAAACCAGGTAAAGAAGAAACAGTGAATGATCAGCGGTGTCAAATGCTGCTGAAAGGTCAAGATGAAAACTAAGAATTGACCATTGAATTTAGCACCATGGAGACCTCGGTGATCTTGACAAGAGCTAAGTATTTCAAGAAACTCTAAGAAAAATCATTAACCTAAATGTTGCATTTCCTGCAAATAGTGGTAGGGAATGAAATAAGAAAGACCACGATGCAAAAATCAAACGCTGAAAAATGTCTGTAAGTCTGAAGATTGACAAACCACCTTAATAAGGTAGAAGGAAGGAGAAAACAATAGTCAGATGGTATGAACTTTAAAAGAAGTGAAGCTGTAAAACTGAAAAAAAAAAAACTAAAAAGAAGTCACTCTGAGTAGACTTAGTTGTCAAATAATCCAGTGAACACCTTGGAGTAAATTGGTTATCATTGAGTAAATTATTTTTGGCTCAGTTAATTCAGCTAGTTAGTTCATAATGTTAGAAAGAGAGAGGTCAATAATTTGATCTTCACCCTAGACAGCTAATCTGGCAAAGGAAAGAACACTGTCCCTTGGCCATGGCATACACTTCGGTCTTGCACAGCAATCTTGCAAATTATATTGGCCTAATGCTAATCGTAGTGGATCCCTGACATTAAAGTGCAGAGGGCTCAGGGTATACCATTCCCTATTAACTAGGAAAACCATGCATATATTTCTAATTGTATGTAAAGAGCATCAGCTTTCATTATAGACCCATTTGAACACCAATGACTATATTTTATGAATGCCTTTCTACATATACGTTACAGTATATTGATTAAGGGCATGATACTTAGTGTCCAGTAGACATATGTTCAAGTTTCAACTGGGCTGTTTACTATAACCTCCTTCTCCATGCCTCAATTTCATAAATTGTAAAATGGGGATTAGAAATGTGGCTAAATATTACAGGGTTATTTTAAAGGTTAAATGAGATCATGCTTAACACAGTATCTGACACATAATTAAAGATGAGCTATTATTGTTCTTTAAAATGGGTAAGCACGAGGATTTACTTGCTGAAGTATAATGGTTTACAAGGTCCCATCCTGCTGTCGTTGTTATTCTAGAAGCATTTTTCTGTAACAGCTTTCAACTTCATTTTAAACTTGGGAACTCACCAGAGACTGATTTTTGTTTTGTTTCAGCTGTTCAGAAGTCACCTATGAAGTTAAGCCTCTTATGTGGATTAAGTCAATGGCAATATTGATTTATACTTTTTATGAGCTACCAATTCTAGTTATCCTAACCTTTCAAGGAAGAAAA
The DNA here is from genome assembly GCF_028858775.2 of Pan troglodytes. Taxonomy (NCBI): domain Eukaryota; kingdom Metazoa; phylum Chordata; class Mammalia; order Primates; family Hominidae; genus Pan; species Pan troglodytes. Next base: position 122,449,136 of record NC_072421.2, read on the forward strand.
AAAATCCCTTGGAAGATTAGAAACTCTTTCATTCTCACTCTGAGTAGACTTAGTTGTAAAATAATCCAGTAAATGCTTAGTTAGGAAGGCCATCCATATCATAAAGAGCAATATTTCCATTTATTCAAACTACAACATCAATAGAATCTGCCTCCCATAATCTAGCAATAAAGGACACTGTTTGGACTAATTTGTTCAAAATTTTAACAGTTCCTGAACTTCACAATAAAATGATCCACTAGTATGTACAGAATTTTTAATAAATATGGCTATGTAATGATAGTAACTGAAGTAATAGTTGTTGGTAGTAATTGGATCATAAAACCTTTCAAGTGAGTTTGTGGCATGAAGGCAACAGAGAACGTGATGAAGAACGCTATGGGGAAAGACTCATCTGCTGTTGAAGGTTCACTAAAACTCCATTTATGGGGTCAATGCCATCAGGAAGTATTAGAGGGAGCACAAGATCTACTGCTGAGCTATTTTGCATAAAGTTTACATAATCTACAGTGTACAAAAGCCATGATGCTTTAACAAGTTGTAGTCAAGCAAGACTCTTCTAAACCAACTGATTAATGTGCATAAAAAAGATAAATGTTAGGAATTTTATTTTAATCAATACTCTTTCAGGGTTTAAAAATTGTATTATCTGATGTTAATTGTGTATTTTTGTTGTTGTTGTTGTTTTTGAGACAGTTTCACTCTTGTTGCCCAGGCTGGAGTGCAGTGGCACGATCTTGGCTCACTGCAACCTCCGCCTCCTGGCTTCAAGCGATTCTCCTGCCTCAGCCTCCTGAGTAGCTGGGATTACAGGTGTCTGCCACCATGCCCAGCTAATTTTTTGTATTTTTAATAGAGATGGTGTTTCAACATATTGGCCAGGTTGGTCTCGAACTCCTGACCTCAGGTGATCCACTCACCTTGGCCTCCCAAAATGCTGGGATTACAGGCGTCATTTTTATCAGAGACATTCTCTAGAAGATTTGAACTGAAAACAATTCTCCAGTGTTTCATAGCAGCTTAATTGGAGGTATTACAACTGTAGTTACCATGATAGGACTAAGAATTTTGTTAAACCTGTTTCCACTATTGCTCTATTTCTATACCATGAAGTTACAGAGCAAGGGCATGGGAACTTAAGATCCTCAACAAAGTCCGACTGGCTGGTGTGGAGATAGGATTCTCCCTTATTCCTATGTATAAAGTTCCAATTCATTCTGTTATTTACAGTGACACAACTTACTAGATCCTAAGTATGAAGAGAAAATCTCTCTCTGAAAATGGCTGAAACTGGCAATCTGTGTGTTAAAAGCATCTGTGAAAGGATTTGACAATCAGGAATAATTCTTGTGTCCTGGCACTTTTCAGAATGATTTATGTATACAATTTCCATTGATCCTCTGCACCACAGCGAGGAAACATCCTCACTTTACATAAGTGGAAACAAAACGTTGTAAAAGTTATCTCATTATAAGAAAAAAACTGTTGAGCACTTACTATATGGCAGGGTTTATAAAAGTAAATAAGGCATAGTTCCTGACCTCAATAAGTTTACAGTCTAGGTGGAGAAACAAACAAGCCAATTACAATTCATGGTGATTAGTGCTACAGTAGTAATAAGTACAGACTGCTGTAGGAGTATACAGCAGGAGCATCCACCCAAGATTGCACGGCACCAAGGCAGGCTTTCTAGAGCAAGTAGTTTCTAGGTAGAGACTCTAATGGAGACTCACAGGCTGAGAAGTACCTAGCCAAGTAAAAAATTAGAGAACAATCCCATTACAAATTGATCCACTTTATTGTTCCTTCCCCTAGAGGGGAAGAATGGGTTTGGAACAGTGTTTCAGTCAGAGATGAGAGCTGGTGCAAATGTACCCAGGAGTATAGCCAAATTTGGATCAATAGGAATAATTTTATCAGATCCAAAAACATAAAAGAAATGAGGTATCATGCCTTTAAGATTGGTAGGGGTATAGCTGAATGGCATGTACCATGAAGTAGGTTTAGTATTTTATTGAGGCTTGTTGGTTTTTAACATAGGGTAGAGGAGTCTTAGTGCTGTAGTAAAGAATTTGGTTTGTAGAGCATAGGATAATGAAGAGTAGGCTCCAAAGGCACCCTTGATGGAGAAACAGTGGCCTCAGGGGAAAGCCATCCTTGAGGCACATTGAAAAGTGAGAGGAGCCATATGAGAGGGTTGCAGGGGAAAGGGGGCCCAAGCCTTCATTTATTCAACTCAATTCATTAATTCGTTCAGGAAATATTTCCTAAGCACTTACTCTGTGATGATACTGTGCTAGGCTATTAAGTAAAAGAGCAATTTGAACCCAAATTGCTATTAGTTCAGTATTCTTTCTATTATACCATCATGAATAATTAAGCAACAAATACATCAAAACAAAGACAATCAACTTTTTAATTCAATTTACTAAATGTTTGTTAAATACTTGACCTATTATGTGCAAAATATTGCACTGTATCAAAGTATCTACTTACTGGTTAATGGTTGTTGGTTATACTCCATGCTCTCTAAGAGGAAAGGACCAGTGGAATTTTAGTAAAATGTGCTTAGTACTAAATACTGTCAAACACTAGAAAATGGTAGAAATTTCCTGATGCCTTCAAAATCAGTGATCAACAAATAGGTATTGAATACTTCTTTTGGAAATAGTGATTGCTGAGTTGAACTCTGGTGAGACTTAAGTATAAGTAGAATGAAAGTTTATGTAGAATTATAATAATGTAGGCAGTAAAAAATCAACACACTATCACAAAAGCTTGGTGATAGGGCTGAAATAGAATCAAATTTTATGTAATTTTTAGCTGGGTAGGCTTAGTGTGGTCCTGCCTGAAAGGTATGTTCTCTCAAGGTCCTTGACAGCCTTGTGATTCAGTTTTAAGTGCTATGAACTTTGGTTCCGAACCTGAGTAATAAAAACTGCATAATTGTTTTCCTTTTATAGTTCCCATGTTTTAAAGCTTTATTTTAGTAAAAGTGCACGTGTTTTACCAAAAGAATGACTGTGAAAAGTCTGTTTAGTTTGTTAAAAAGGCAACTTTCTCAAGACACTCTTGTTGAATTCGGATGTCATGTAAGATTATAAATTCTACTGTGACAGACTTCACAATATTCTTATGAAGTCACAATTCTAACAACATAGGCTTCAGACTTTATATTGAAATGTACATTTTAATCCCACAGTACATAAATACATGCAAATAAAAGTTTCAAATATACATTTTGAATCATCTTATTAGTACAGTGCAGCCACAATTAATAAAAAAACCACAGAATAAAAAGTAGCCTTGTTTAATTGGAATATCTACATTTCCATTCACCCCAGTAGTTGGCATTGATAAAAATGAGACAAATATCAAAAATACAAAGCCACCTCCAAGCTTTTAGGTTCTCTTCATTTCTACATTGAGGCCATTCTTCAATGGCTTCTATATCTATAGTCTAGTGCAATGAAAGTGGAAGCAGCTGACCAGAATAACATCCTTCTGTGTATACAAACAATGTTCTAAACCAATTCCACATCCAAATGCAATTCTACAAACCAAGGAGTGGTATAAAGAAGACACATGTATTTTAGAAAGCCTTTAGCCAATAAATTTTAGACTAACTCTTGTCAACTGCAAAGGGTTATGAACTTGGACTTCAGTTGTGTAATTATTTTATCTAAACTTGATTTTTATGTTATGACAAAACATCATTTACTAAAACTACCACATACTTTTCTATGAAAAGTTAAAAAATATATATACATATATAACAATCAATGTGACAAATAGGGAAAATTCTAATTTGAGTCTCTTTCCAACTTAATTTACCAAAAGAAAGTGCTGTTATACATTTAATAAATTAATTTGTTCAATAAATATTCACTGAATACATATTATGTGCCAAATACTGTTCCAAGCTCTAAAGTAAATTATAAAATCATGGTGGCAGAATGATGGTACAGCCAGCCTGCTTGTAGCTTGTACTTTTAAGTTAAATTGATCAGGTATGTTCCCTGGTCCATTGGCCAGATGCTTTGGTACTGCCAATCATATTGCAGATTCGAAAGAACACACTGACTAAATATCTTGGCTGTGTGTTATGGTTAGAATGCTTCAGAAATCAGGTTGATTGTCCTCTATCCTAGAGGTAGTCTGAAGGAAACCAATAAGAAACATAAAGCTTGCCAACCACTAGCACTTGACAAGCATACCTGGGGCTTAGAGTATGTGGGATGGGAAGCTGCAGGAGAAAAAGGAGCATAAGCATCCATGTTTGAATGTTAGTTGCTGCTCCATATAACATCTCTTCTGTTTTGCCTTTCCATTATCATATACTAGTACATCTTGCTTAAGAAAATGCAATCAATAGAAAAAAATTAGAGAACAACCCCATTACAAATTGATTCACTTCACTGTTCCTTATGTATGGGGTGTGTGTGTGTGTGTGTGTGTGTATGTGCATCTGATTACTAAATATATGACATTAGTATGTATATGTATTCATATAAAACATACAATAAAATTCTGCATTTCTTGTGACCATCTCATTTATCAAAACCACAGATTACTTTTTTTCAAGTCAGTGAAGGTAATTTTTGACCATATTTATTGAATAATTTGAGACACATTAGCATTCAGCCTGGTTGTATGTCAATGTGATAATTTTTTAAGTGTTCTTGAAACTTTGGACTTGAACCATTAATGAGAAGACATAATTGGACTTTAGTAGTGAAGCCTTATAAATATCTCAGTTGAAGCTTGAGAAATAAATCTTAACTCAAACCTTTAAATTTCATGAAAGGTTTGGGTGTGTCCTTATTAATTATTTTTGCCTTTGAGCTTATTTCTAACTGCTTTCTTCCATGACATAAAAGACACAAAGGGTCATTTCCTCTAACAGTTTGACTCTGGTGTAACAAAACTAAATACTTCATGTGTCACAAGAATGACTGGCACCAAAATAGCACTGCATATGGCTCAGTTTATACTGGTGGGACAGAAGAATTCTCATCTTTTGGTATAAAGGCTTCAAATGAGAATATTGTCAAGGTCTCAAGGGATTCAAAGTTTATCTTCCGTCACCTCTAGACCCTTTCAGAATTATAATGAGAAAAAAGTGTTGAAAATAAACAGAACTTATTTGTATATGGAGCCAGTTCTGCATCACAGATGACCAAAAAAGCAGAATAACAGTTTGCTGACAGGATGATTTCCTGACAGGACATGTTGGCATACCTCATGGTTATGCCTTTGCAGATATTTAAAACTGCTTTTGACTGTTAATATGAAATATTGCTACATTTCAAAATGCCATTTCTGAATCTTCCTCAAATCCTTGTAATAAAAGAGAAGCAGCATGTAATTTGGATATAGTTCCAATAAATCCTATGAACTGAAACCCTCCGAGGTTCCCTGTCATCTACTGAATCAAATCCATGTCTTTTCACTTCACTCTTTAGGTTTAGCAACTGATTCCTTCTATATTTCACTAACTTTCCTTTTATATCATTCTTGAACAGTCCCGCTACTTCAGCCATGTTATCTACTGTGTTAGCCATGATATCTATTCAGATTATCTTACTGACCCGTGTGTCTGCCTCTTTGTGTTAATTATATAATAAATGAGTCCTAAAGTATTAAAAGAAAAAAAGACAAAGCTCTTTTTCCCAGTCTTCACAGTCCCATGAATATGTATCCCCTTTGATCCTGCCCAGTAGCTGAAGCAATTTAAAAGGAGGAACAAAATTATGTACCCCAAAAACCAGTTGCTTTGTTTCCCAGGGGACAATCATCTATGTGACACTTAGCCAGGGAGTCGGTCTTTTCCTTCTGATATTATGTAGATCCTCAAAAGAAATACACAATTCCATTTGGTGAAGAGTTATTTAAGAAGAAAACACTAGAATCAATTCTCATACTATGGTACAGTTTTTAATCTAGATTCAGGAAGAAGCAGCAAAGGGTTGAACATAGAATTGAGCAAAGTGGGCTCAGAGATAGACCACAGAAATAGAATGAATGTGCAGAGGCAAGAGCTATTTTCAGACTGAGATCAAAAAGTCATGTAGCCTCAGAAGCAGCAAGACCAAAGAATTTTGAAACTGACCTAGCTTTTCCTAGCTAAAGAATGTCCACAAAGAGACGTGATGGTCAAAGGTAAAATTACATTTGTGTAATATGTATGTAGTTAGCTGTAATTGTATATTGTTTCATAAAGTTAATTTAAGAATATATATAGCAAATTATTTAAATCAAATTTAGCCCTACTAGGTGACTCCTACCATTTGGTAATAAATTGGTATCTAGGAAGTGATGGACTGTCACTGACTGTGGTTACCTATACTCCTAGCTAACTGATGAAGGGGAAAGAGGGAGTTTTACAGAAATGATGACCTTCAAAAAGATGCCTGAAGGTGCAACATCTACACTGCACCACTATAAACCTCCCTCCTCCATTTATCCACTTTTCTGGCTTCTTTCTCTTCTCCAATACTGGGTTCCAGACTTACCTGTACAATATATACATTCATACTCATCAGCAAAATTTGTAAAATCATTTATATGAAGGGATGTGTTGTATAAATGTTTATATAAGGAAATATTACCTCTCTTGTTAGAAACAAAACCCAGACCATCTGTGGTTTTGGCACTAAGTGGAAAACTTCCTAGTTGATGGTGACAGTAGTAAATCAAGATGACATAATGGCAAGGGAGGGTGAAATGTAGGGGCAGAGTTTACTGCTTGATTGCCTCCCACCACCATGATAATTATCTTTACATCATAGGGTTGCAAATAAGGACTAAATAAAAAATATATGCAAGCTCAGTTAGCAGAGTACTTGGCACATAGTGGTCAACAATATTTATTGTCATTAATGTTCCCACATCTCCATCTACAGTTCCACCTCACCTGAGCTCTAGATAGGCATGTGCAATTCTGTTTTGGCCTCGTCAAAAACTTACCTCACTACTCATCTGAAGCCTTTGACTTGATTCACACTTTCAGCACATAACCCTGTCTCTCATTTTTCTTGGGTGAGACCATCAAGTCATAAACTACTTTAACTTCTCACCACTATATTTTGTAATTTACTTCCTGTCTTAGAGGATGCAGTGAACATTCCCCTTTCAAAGCCTTTCCTTCCAACTGAGATCCAGAAACATTCTCCAGTTGAGCCTTATGGCAATAAACTCATCTACATTCACTTGCACTCACCCTTCAAATCCTTGTGAGTTGGCATCTTTCTCTAATATTATTGAATATTATTGAAACTGCTTATTTTAAGGCAGTGGATCCCTATCTTGGATGCACATTGGCATCCCCCAAGGATATTTTTTTTAAATGCCTGAGTCCCGCCCACTGGAAATTCTGATTTAATTGGTCTGGGGAACAGTCTTGGAATTGAGGTTTGTAAAACTCTCCAGATGATTTTAATGTCCAGTCAAAGTGGACAATCTCTAGTCTAAAGTCAGCAATGACCTTCTAAACTGGCTGTGTTACTGTCTTTATTTGACAATATTAGTTACATCTTCCTGCTGAAAAGTCTCCTCCTTTGGCTTATGTGATACTCATTCCTTTTTGTTCTTCTATGACATATCAAGACCACTTCATTGCTTCTGCCCACTATTTTAAATTCAGTGCTTCTCAGGGTATGATAATTGGCTCTCATTATTTCTGATTGTATGTATTTTCACTGGTCATCTCTTTTATTCCTGTAGTTTCATAGAATAGAACCACCTATTTCTATTTCTGAGAAAAATGACATTGGGATTTTGATAGGGATTACATTGAATCTATTGATCACTTTGGGTAATATGGACATTTTAGCAATATTACATGTCTCCAAACACATGCATAAACACATACAACACACGCGCACGCACACACACACACACACACACAGACACCATTTCTTTAAAATTGATCTAAATTTACAGCAGTCTATCTGTCCATAGTAGTTATGACAGTGGGCTCTAATTTCAGACTGCCTGGGTTCCGATGCTAGTTCTATCACTTACTACCTCTGTAATATTGAGCAAGTTACTTAGCATCTCTGTGCTTATTTTATTCATTGTAAAATGGGTATAATAATGATCCCAACCTTATAGCATTGCTGGGAAGATTAAATAACAGAATCCATTTAAAGTGCCTTACTTCCGGTCTGTTGTTGCATAAATGCTAGATATTTCTCTCATAATCAATGTCACCATGCCCTAGGCAGAATACACGGCATGGTTCTAGCTTCTAGACCCCCATGGTACTTTACATATACCACTATTATCACACCAATCATATTGCATCACTATTGCTGATTGACATGTACCTTCCCAACTGTACTATGAATTTATTGAGGGCAAAGACTGCTTCTTACTCACCTATAAACTTCATAGTTTAACAAAGAACTTTGTACAGATAAGCAAACCAAAGTTTAGAAATAGGTTTTGTCCTTTTTCAACTCTAATTGATTGACAATGCTTGCGTGAAATGCCATTTTGAAAGGGATGTGAGGCTGAAGCTGGTCTCAACAGGCGAAAGAGCATCATGATTAATTAGGGATGTCTTCCATGGGACAAATAGAGGGAGCAGTGGCACAAGCGTCATGGACATTCCATTCCAGTTTTAGATGCTGTGTAAGTAAATACTTATTGAATGAATTTTCATGAACAAATGTTACTAGTTGAAAGACATGAGCCAATTAGAGTTATTATTAAATAACTTGGCTAATTTCTCTTACAGTCTAAGTTCTTTCAGAGCAGTCATTATGGATTTTGTGCTAGAAACTTGTGACAACTAGAAGCATAGTATGCTCACAGCAGACAATTCATTAAATGTGATCAAATTCTGCTGAAATTTTCATTTCATAGGTTTTGCCACATTAATATTACACCTGCCATCTGTGATCTTTGCCATGTAAATATAGATCCTGAGATTAAGAGTTCTTTCAAGGATTTTGAAGGAACTGATATCTAAACTGTCTACATATAAGCAAACAATCATTTAAACTACTGCTAAATGCCTGATATAAGAATAGAGAAATGCACTTCTCAAATTTTGAGGGCAAAGGCTGCACAGGTGGCAGTGCTGCTTAAACATTTTTCCCTGTGGGATGAAGTGGCTTATCATACTGGGGCAAAAAGAGAGAAAATCATAGTCACTAGGGTACATTTATTTCAAGATTAACTTCATTTACCTAGAACAGTACCTGGTACATAGTTTACATTAAATAAATGCTGATGCATAAGTGTATAAATGAACAAATGGACGGATGGATAGATGGATGGATGGATGGATGGTTGGATGGATGGATGAATGGATGACAGATAAACTTTGCTTCCATGTAATCTTGGCAAAAAAAAAAAATTGGCAGTTTGGGCTGGGCATGGTGGCTCACACCTGTAATCCCAGCAATTTGGGAGCCTGTCGGGCAGATCACTTGAGGTCAGGAGTTTGAGACCAGTCTAGCCAACATGGCGAAACTTCGTCCCTATTAAAAATACAAAAATTAGCAAGGTGTGGTGGCACACGCCTGTAATCTCAGCTACTCAGGAGACTGAGGCAGGAGAATCGCTTGAACCTGGAAGGCGGAGTTTGCAGTGAGCCAAGATCATGCCAATGCACTCCAGCCTGGGCGACAAAACTCCAACTCAAAAAAAAAAAAAAAAAAAATGGCAGTTTAAATTTTTTTCCACCAGATGGCAATAATGTGAGATATAGGTTTAGGTTGTAATCCTGAAGAGAAAAACAACCAACCAACCAAACAAACAAAAATGGTATTCGGAGAAAAAGAAGCATTAAAAGAACAGATTTAGATGACAGAAATGAAATGTTTGTGTCATCTGTAATACCTTAGGAGTCTATGACCTTGTGAGACTTGTATCAGGTCCTCAACATACCTCCTTTTTATGCATGGATGACTTCTCATTCATAATTACTTTGCAGTAAAATGGAGATATTCAAAAACTAATCTATATAAAATCATTGGCCAATTCACATAACTAAAATTATTACCCTTGGTATATATATCTCCATGCATTTATATTTTCATTTTTAATACTAATTTCTTAGTTAATTGATGCCTCCCTTGGATGTGAGGCTGCTTGGGAAAAATAGCTAGCCTGTGTGCCTCTAGGAAATCTTCCCCTGCTATTCAACCTGCCAAAAGTCATATGAAATAAGCCTGCCTAGGGCTCATTCATCCTGTTAGCAAAGAATTGTGAATAATATTATATTAGTGTCTATCCCTTAATTCAAAAGCTTTTGGAAAATAAGAAATTCAGTTTTAGAGTCCAGCATTCCACATATACACGGAGTAGGGCGCTGCTGTTTTGGAAAATAAAGATAATATGAACATATCTTCAGCTGGTATAGAGTATTTTCTCTTATTAATACTTCTCAAAACAAGTCTTCAATTGGATAAAACATTAACTTCCCTAAAAAGTGGAAATAAGCAGACTCAGGAATATTTCATGCTAAATTATAGAGCATATCATCTGCCCTTTTCTAATGATAATCAGAATGAAAAGGCGTTTAACCTCCTTATAAACGCTTGGTCACTGGAGGCTGGCAAGGCTGTTGAAGAAAATGAAGGGAAACTAACATTTTTTGAATTCCTGAAGATCATCACTCTCATGATGGCATTCAATACTTATCACAACCTCCTGACATAGGTATGGAAGACAGTGTGGTATAGTGAAGAATGGGGGCTTTAGAGCCATCGACTTGATTTCTGATCCTAACTCTCACCTCTCCTTTAGCTGTGCAACCTCTGGCAAGTTATGTCTCTCCAAGCCTCAGTTATCTCATCTGTAAACTGGGGATAATAGCGCATACCTCATCAGGTGTTTATGAGGAGCAAATGTAAAGCACCTTGCAGAGTGCTAGAATAGAATAGGTACAATTCCAAATTTATCATTATTATTGTGATGATGGTGATGATGATGAAGTCAATTTTGCAGAAGAAAAAACAGATTCAGAGCTGAAGTATCTTGCTTAAGTTTACATAACTAGTAAACTTAAAAGGCATCTAGTACCGTACCTGGCACCATAGCAGGTGCCCAATCAACATTTTGTTTGCATTCATCCTTCCTGATCTAAAACTCAATTATTTTTTGAGATATTATTCCTTTAAAATAATGAGTTAGGCTCAACTTCACCTTGGTTGATGCAAGATTCAACTACTGACATACATTTGCAAAAATTAAAAACATTTTTTTCTGACTCACAGGTGGTAATACATGGACTAAGACAATAAAGAGGATTCCAGATCTTACAAAAAAAAAGATGATAATTAGGCCCACTATTTCGCCTGACATAAGATACGTCATTTCTCCTTCAAAGGGGTACATATTTTCCCTCCTAGGTGTCTCTACTGATTGGCAGTCAGTGGCAGATGAGATACTGTTTCCAGACTTTTAGTTCCCGGGTCTGTATACTTTATTTTATATAAGTCAGTGCACTGAAGGATGGTGCTGGCTAAAAATATAAATTGGTTCAAAATGTGTTTATGTCAGTTCATGGATGATAGATTCAGGTTTTTGTCCTTGGCCTTTTTCTAGTCTCAACCTTCTATACACTCTCCCTGGGTAATCTCATCCATCCCCTGGCATCTCTATTCTGAGACACTGATGAGCTCAAATCTACTTATAACAACAGCCCAGATCTGTTCTGAATCCTAGACACACTTTTCCAATCGCTGATGGGAGAAGCTACCTGGATGTCATACCAGCATCTTAAACTTAACATGTCTAAAAAGAAACTCATTTTCCCTTCCAAACCTGCTCCTCCTGCTGTGTTCCTTCTCTTGGTAAATTAATCACTATTATCTCAGTTTCCCAAACTTAAAACTTTAAAGTCATCCTTGACTTTGTTATTTCCTTCAACCTCAACCAGTAATCAATTATGAGGTTCTATCAATTCGAACACACTTATATCTCTTGAGTGTGTCTCTTCATCTCCACAGACATTGTTTGGACCTCTAACACGATTCTCAGCTCTAGCCTAATTCAGTGGCCTCACAGATTTTTCTCCCTGCATCCCATTATTTCCAATTGCAATCAATCTTCTACACTGCTGCCTACACTTCTACAATTCCCCTGTATACACTTCTTATCCTAAAAATTACAATTGATCATGAAATTCTCCACTAATTGAAAGCTTTCTTTTTCGATGCTTAAAGGCAATTTTAAAAAACTCCTAAATTGGGCATGCGCGACTTCACAATCTGGCTCCAACATTCCTTGCTCTAGCCATATTGAATGTTTCACCATTACAGGCCTTCTTCAGAGCTGTATACTTTGCACTTGCTTATCTCCTCTCTAGGAATGTCCTTCTGGTAAACTTTTATTCAAATTTTAACTTAGATCAAATATCACCTTTCTATGTACTCTGATTCCTCTAAAGAAGTTAATTGTTTCATTCTGTGTACTTCCACAGCACCTTTTTTATCTGTAAAACCACTTCATACATTTAATTGCAATAATGTGTTTTGAGTGTCTATTTTCTCCACTGCACTATAAGTTTCCTGCAAGCAGTCATCTCCATCCTCAGCATTGGCTTCAAGGTCTGACACATATTAATTTGTAAATAAAAGCTTATTGAATAAAAAGAATCCGTTGAAAGGAAGTTAGAATGACATCATAGAGACAAACTTCCCTCACCCCAAATTCCTTTTGATGAAACCGCACAGACAAAATCTGAGGCTGGCCAGCTCTTTATACTGACTCAGCATAAAATTGCTTATGTTTTTAGAACTGTCACCAGAATGCATTCTTATTTCTACTCACAATATATTAGGTCAACCACTCTACACCCTAAACCCACAACCCATAAATCACAATTGTAAATTCATCTTCTGTAAAGACAAACTTACAGATAAGTATTTTAATGAGAACTAGGCATTTCCTAAAGCCAAAAACATTTCCATAGGAAATAATTTCCCAATTGTCAGGCAGAAGAAGAGAATTATTTTAGAACAAACTTACATGATATTAACTGAAAAAAATGGGAAATATTAAAATGAATTCCTTGAAAAGAAAGATATAAAACTTTTACCAATTACGTTAAGGGATGAAAATGAGTAATATAGTTAACATCACAAATATTTAATGTATATTTGTTAGAATGAATATCTTAAATTTTGGCTCAATTTAAGGTTGTTTTTAAAATGTAAGATTCCAGTACTAATTAGAGTACTGTAATTTTCATTTGTAATAATTGCATTTGACATGGCAATATTTAAAGAACAGTTTTCAATGCATGATAAGCACTTATATTTCAGCTGATAGCAACTAATTCCTTAAATGAAACAATTATAAAGCATATATTATATGCAAAATTTTATGGAAAATAGAGATCTGTCATGATCCCCATCTTTATTGAGTATACAGTCTAGGAGAATATATATAACCATAAGAAGAAGTTAAAAAGAGGCCGGGCATGGTGGCTTATGCCTGCAATCCCAGCACTTTGGGAGGCCGAGGCGGGCAGATCACATGAGGCCAGGAGTTCGAGACCAGCCTGGCCAATATGGTGAAACCCCATCTCTACTAAAAATACAAAAACATTAGCCAGGCATGGAGGCGCGTACCTGAAATCCCAGCTACTCGGGAGGCTAAGGCATGAGAATCACTTGAGCCTACGAGGCAGAGGTTGCAGTGAGCCAAGATCATGCCACTGCATTCCAGCCTGGGCAACAGAGTAAGACTCTGTCAGAAAAAAAAAAAAAGTAAAAAGAATGTATTTTCAAAGTTCACAGAGGAAGATCACCTACACAGTGAAACAGTGATGATGTTGGGGGTGATGGTGAGGCAAGGATTCAGTGGGAAAGGATGCTTGTAAGCTAGGCCTTGAAAGATGGTTGAATATGCATAAAGAGAGATAGCAGCAAATTGTATCCCAAGAAAGATGTAACAGCACAGCAAAGGGATTGAAAAGGGATGAGGTGAGATCCCGGTAGACCAGTAAAGAAACAAAAAACAGGCCGGGCGCGGTGGCTCACGCCTGTAATCCCAGCACTTTGGGAGGCCGAGGCGGGCGGATCACGAGGTCAGGAGATCGAGACCATCCTGGCTAACACGGTGAAACCCCGTCTCTACTAAAAACACAAAAAATTAGCCGGGCGTGGTAGCGGGCGCCTGTGGTCCCAGCTACTCGGGAGGCTGAGGCAGGAGAATGGCGTGAACCCGGGAGGCGGAGCTTGCAGTGAGCCAAGATCGCGCCACTGCACTCCAGCCTGGGCGACTGAGCGAGACTCCGTCTCAAAAAAAAAAAAAAAAAAAAAAAAGAAACAAAAAACAATCTAGGTGAGATATAATGAGAGTAATGATCATGAAAATGGAGAGGAGAAAATGGATTTGAGAGATGTAGAGATTAACTCTGCTGGATGAGGAAACTGATTAGATATAGTAAGTATGTGTGGTTGGGAGAATGGGAGCATCATTAACAGATGTAGGTGATACAAGGAAGATGAGTGGGATTAGGAGTGTTAAGATGATTGCTTCCACTTTAAATAGACTGGTTTAGAGGTGTCAGTGTATTATTCATTTGGAAATGCCGGGGAGGTTAACGGAAAATTTAGCACTAGAGTTTAGGAAGGAGGTTAGGTCTGAAGATAAATATTTGAAGGTCACTCAAATAGATGTGATCATTGAAGCCATCTGAGTAAAAATATTTCGGGGTTCAAGCAGTAATCTTCAATCTTGAGCAGGAATCAGAATCCCCTGGGGATTTGTTAAACCGCAAATGGGTCCCACCCCCAGGGTTTCTGACTCAATATGTCTAGAGTGGGGCTGGAGAATTTACACTCTAAAAAAATTCTCAGTTTTTGCTGTTGTTGCTAGTCAAGTCCACACTTGGAGGACATAGAAAATTAAGTCTATTACTTTTTTTCTCAGCATTAACTTATTCATAAAAAAAGATAACTTGTGCCATCCGGGCGCGGTGGCTCATGCCTATAATCCCAGCATTTTCGGAGGCTGAGGCGGGTGGATCATGAGGTCAGGAGTTTGAGACCAGCCTGACCAACATGGTGAAACCCCATCTCCACTAAAAATACAAAACGTAGCTGAGTGTGGTGAGGCGCACCTGTAATCCCAGCTACTCAGGTGGCTGAGGCAGGACAATCGCTTGAACCCGGGAGGTGGAGGTTGCAGTAAGCCGAGATTGCGCCATTGCACTCCAGACTGGGCAACAGAGTGAGACTCTGTCTCAAAACAAGACAAAACAAAACAAAACAAAAAAACAAAAAACCTTGTGCCAATGTCAGTATCTTCTATGTCATTAAAATAGTGTCTAACACAGTTTATCTATCAATTGGAACAGGAAATCGTATTTCTACTAGTTTTTTGTTAGAAACTGTCTTGTCAATCCATAATTGAGAAACTAAGGCTGCCCAAAGAATATGCTCCAAAATATGGCTATTGTAGGAAGGGTTCTAAAAAATTCTTACTTTCCTTTCAGACTCGGCTACACAATGTTTCTGCATTACGGTGATAGACTTTCTGGAACTCTGTTTGGTGGTCTCCACTAACCTGCTAGCTTTGTCAGCAGCCAAATATTTATTTGAGACTTTTGTCCCATATAAGCAATGGCTTGAAAAGCACTTAGCTGTTTACTTTTCATCTTACTATAAATTATTTATCCTTCAGTCTATAAATGGCTATTTGTAGGATTAGACAAATTTTGAATGCTCCGATAAGAGGACTGCAGCATCCAAATTCATGCATAATCCGTAAAAAGCACATGTAACCTACAACCTCAGCTGGGCTGACATATGCAATAGATTCTCTGAGCATATATAAGCAGTGCGAATTATTAACCAGTTAACATTAGTAAATTTATTTTTGAAACAAAGTTTATGCACACAAGCATTCTCTAATGAGAAATAATATTTGTTATAAAGATCCAATAAAAACATACCTTGAGCAGATTTTTCTACTTCTTTCCTCTTTCTACTCTGGCTATTGTAATTCATCCTCAGCTCCTGGTTATACTCGTGCAGGGTCTCCCTGGAGTTGTATGACTGTCTTGGTTTTCTTCCATCTTCACTCTCATCAGAAGAACTGGTGTAAGCTAGATCCATTTCATGCTTGACTTTTGGTAGAGGCTGGTAGGGTTTGCAGTCAGTTTGCTCCATCTCTGATTAAGCAAGCTCAGTTTCATGAAAAAAAGGATGAGGAAGTCCTTTAATGCAAGCAGTCCTGGAAGAGAAAGGGAAAAACACAAGCCTTCTTAGATTTATCTTTTTGTGAGGAAATGCATCTGGCAGATTCACAATTGGTCCTGATAATACTATCAAAGGAGAGAAGTAAAAGACAAACTAGATGACATGAAGCTAGCCGGAGGCAATAATAACACTCTGTGTTACATGCATACATTGTCAAGCATTAAGGATTAAGCTGGAGGTTGCAGCATCAGAAAATACTCAAGGTAAAAGAGAGACAGCCTTCAAAAATATTTGTATTGGAATTCAAATAGAGGACAACGTTGTTCTATGGTGTGTGCGTGTTTTTAATGTTAAAATCAGTGGTTAGATTAAAAAACGTTATCAGATTTGAAAGTGGTGAGGAGTACAAAGACTAACCCTGCACATTCCACATTTGAAATGAAAACTGGTAAGAGAACTACATTCAGAAAGAACACATTCTTGCTTCTGGTTTAATATTACATTTAAGACAGGGGCTCTGAGTAAGGGAAGGATTCTGAATGAGAGAGCTCATGGAATAAAGTGTCCTTGAGGGGGACTGAACTCTTTGTGCTCATATTGTGGCTTTTGAGCCTCAGGCCTGCAGAGCATTCTTAATGAGTTAGCTGGTGGTAAATTTTTGTTCTTCATAGTACTGAGAGGATGTAAACACTTCTGGTGAGTATACTGGTACAGGAACAGCAGGATCTAAATCGGTTTTGGAAATAGCAATTTTAAACTTCATGAGAAATCACCGAAAGAACCCCCTTTCCCCATAGAATGCTGAGCTAGGAGCCACTGAAGGTCTTAGGGCCAGTAGAGGCATTAACTGCTCTACTTAGCACGGAGAGTTTCGAGAAGATCAAGTGTCATCTGAGATGTCAAAGTCCTCTGTAAATTTAAAAGCCCTGTAAAAATGTTCTTATTTTCATTCTTTACATTATTTTGTCATCACCATTTCAGTCCACTGTTGCAACTTTGCAACTTGGTCTTTTCATACAATGTTTAAAAATGTAGTTAGAAACCAATTAACTTTATGATTTTATTTTGCAGTGAAATTGACTCTTTTATTTTTCTTCAGCTCTTCACCATATGTATTTTCAAAGAAATCTATAGATATCCAAATGGTGGCTCCTCTATCATGTACACTATCTCATATTTTGGAATTCTTATTGCATTTATGCCAAGCACATAGAACACAGAAATCATTCAAAAAAGGCTTTTAGCTTTTCAAAGCATGATGTAGGCTGATTTTTATTGATCAATTGATTGATTGATTGATTGATTTAGAGACGGAGTCTTGCTCAGTCGCCCAGGCTGGAGTTCAGTGGTGCAATCTCGGCTCACTGCAAGCTCCGTCTCCCGGGTTCATGCCATTCTTCTGCCTCAGCCTCCCGAGTAGCTAGGACTACAGGCACCCACCACCATGCCCGGCTAATTTTTTTTGTATTTTTAGTAGAGACGGGATTTCACCAAGTTAGCCAGGATGGTCTCGATCTCCTGACCTCGTGATCCACCCGCCTCGGCCTCCCAAACTGCTGGGATTACAGGCATGAGGCACCACGCCCGGCCTATGTAGGCTGATTTTTAAAAAAAGGCTTACACATTTGACTGATATATGTTTTAAATGGTTCTTCTTTTGTGATATGAACAAAGTTTCACAAGTCAAGGTCTTCTTTTCCTAATCAAATGTGAAGGTCTTGAAGGCAGGATGTGAGTCTTAATGTCTCTTTATATCCCCCACACTGCTAAGTATTACTTTAGACACACACGTAATAGAAACTATTTAACTCCTGAACCTACAAACTGTGTATGGAGACACCTAGTTTGGTTTGAACTAATATGAGAGATGAGCATGCTTAAAGAGAAAGCAGCAGATATGAACATATACATATACATATATATATATATATACACACACCAATGATTCAACAACAATCTAATCTCACGCCAGTATATTGGCTTCATATGCTGTCTACACACCCATAACTTCTCAGTTTATAGCTTCAGCATGGGTCTTGACCCTGAGCCACAACTTTGAATATCCAACTGCCTAGTCAATATCTGTACTTGGGTATCTAAAAGATACGTCAAACACAGTATGTTCAAAAGTGAGCTCTTAATTCCCACCCCTTTCCAAACCTAATCCTTCCATAATATTCTTTATATTGATATTAATAGATGGCCACAAGGCTCTTCTGTTTGCTCAGGCCAAAGAACTTGAAGTCATTTTTGACTCCTGTCTTTCACATCCCACATGCAATCCATCAGTAAATCCTGTTGGTCTTGCCTTTGAAATGTATCCAGAATCCAACCAGATCTCTTCAATTTCCCACTACCACATCAGTTCAAGCCATCATATCCCTCCTGGATTATTGCAATTGTTTCCTAATTGGTTTCCTTCTTACATTACTGCCCTCCACACCACAGCCAGAATAAAACTAAGTCATATCACGTCTCTCCTTTGCTCAGAAGCATGTACCCTACTCTACCTTTGCTCATGTACCCTAGCTGCACTAACCCTCTTGCTGTTTGTGAAAACACCAGGCATATTTGTGCCTCACAGCCTTTGCAACCTCCCATAAAAAATACCAAAAAATGGTACGTCTCATCTTTCTTCTTGTCTTTCAAAGAACTTATTACCAAATTACACACTATATATTTTATTTATTTGTTTATCATCCGCCATCTGTCTCTGCCCACTAAAACATAAGCTCCATGAAGGGAGGCATTTTTATCTCTTCTATTCATTGCTATATGATTCAGAAAAAGCATAGTACCTTGCATATAGTAGAGACTTGGTCAATACATGTTGAATGAATAAATAAACAACTGTTGAAAACTCTCAAGAGGGGCTGGAGAGAATGTGGAAATGTATAAGCCACAGTCTCTGCCCCTGAGGAACTCATAGCTTAATATACACAATAAGTAAACAACTCTACTACAAAGCAGAATGAAGTGGCTTGTATACACAAAAGACAAAAACAGTAATGTTTGAGCACTAAAGATGAAGATATTGGAAAAGGATTGCACTTGATTCAACTAGTTGTCACCACAACCATTGAAATTCCATTGAGCATCTATAACACCAGTTTTAATCTCTTTCTTCTTAGGTTTCCATAACATGATCTTCAGGAGATGCTATGGAAACCTAAGAAGAAAGGTGGACAGTTGTCTTACTTTGCTACAAACAGTGCAAATTGAGAACTGTACCAATAGCAGGCTTCCAGAGATGTAGTTTTACAGCCAAGGATTAGACTTTCACCCAGAAAAGGAAGCATCTATAAAATTCACCTAACGTCTAAACAGGTCTTTCCTTTCTACAAATGCCACAGCTTTCCCGGTCCATCCCATATCCAGCCATGTCTTTTCTTTTCATGGAACACCGATGATTCATACAGCTTTAATCTAGCCCCAAGCGCTTTCTTAAGCTATGTGCACCTATTTCAACTGTAAAGTGGGCAGCTTTACTCGAAGGTCCCTTAGGTATGGCAAGTCAGTATTTCCTCCCTCCCAAAATGTGTTCATCTTCTCAAACTTCCCCATCTCTGTTAATGGCCACATTAGTAGTTCAAGTCAGAAACCTAGAACTTACCACTCCTCCATCCACACAAGCATCTAACTAATTGCTAGGTCGCATTGCAATCTCCAGTCTCTCTCTTCCTTTCCATCCCAGTTGCCACTGCTTTAGCTCAGTCCCTCATCAGTTCTGCCTGAACTGTAGATGTTCCTTCCCCCATACCCTTCCTGCTCCAACCCATCCTCCACACTGCCACTAGGGTCATCATCAGAATGACCAATGTAAAGTTCTTCAGTGGCTGTGAGAGCTGAACTATAAAAGAAATGTATTAGTGGACTAGATACTGGAAACAACAAGGGAAAATAAATTTGACAAGGGTAGTTGCATTATTAAAAATATACAAAGATAGTCTCAAATTTCTAAGCTGCTCAAGAATATTAAATACTCAAAGTAGAGTTTAGGTAAATAAAAATGGTTGCTGAGTGGGATAAAATATATATACAGAAACTTTGAAAAACTTGCTCAGTTTTTCTGTTAAAGTAAAACAACACCAAAAAATTAAATCTATTAATTAAAATACAAAAATAAAATTAAAAGGTAAAAATAATTCACCTAACTTCATTTCAACGAATTCATTTCAACTTAAGCTTTATTAACTTAACTTCATTTCAACTTAAACTTCAGTTGATTATGAATCTCTACTAATCTTAATGCCACTCAAACCTAACGATTTAAATTTAAAAAAGAAAAATGTCTCACTTTGAATGCTGAATGTTGTGTTTTGGCAAATATGATTTATCATGTTAAAATCACCCTTAATTTTATGTATGGAAACCTAGGCATTCTCTTTTCCCTCCATAGGTTTATTTGTAACGAGAGAGAGAGAAAGAGAGAGAGACTTTCCTATAGCCATTTGGAAACCCTTTCAAATTTCCAATCATAACTATTCATAGCCATGAATCAGCTAGGAATGTCATATCTATTCAAGGTTATTGAGTGCCCTTGGAAGCAATCTTCCTTCAAACCACAAAAGTAGTATAAACTAAGAGAAAATAATCCTTTCCTGCTCCTCGACACTCAACGATAACTTTTTGTCCTAAAATTTGTGTCAGTGGACCCAGGTGACAAGGAAAACTTTCCAGGTCTCTCAAAGCATGTGATATGGAGGTGCACACAATTATGTGTGCCTAGAGTTGTGAAATCATAACTGTGATATTTGTCAAAGGCTTGAGAAACAGAGTTTGAATTCACTAATAAATAGCTCATTTTTTTCAAAATAAAAAAGCAGAAAACATTAAGAAAAAGATTAATATTTTAAATCCACCAATGGTTGAAAGCATAATAATTCTGAAAGAATGTTGTTCCAAATACTCTATGGTAAAGGATAGGTTCCTATGTGCTTAATTGACTTTTTCATTCAGTGCCCATCATGGCATCCTGGGGGTCCACTGTCAAGTAAATGTTATTTAGACATGATGATGAAACTGTCAACTTACAGAAAAACCAAATATATATAAAATGCTATTCACATCCAAATAATATCATTTCTATATTATTTTGATAATGATAAACTCTAAGACAAAGCAAATGTGCATGGAAAACACATGCTGCTATGGAACAGAGTGCAAAACAAAGAAGTCAATTATAGTTTTTACTGCAGAAGATGCCTTCAGATAGTCCACAAAGTATGAATTCAAATGTCAACATCTGTGGCTTGCTCTTGTGCTTTAAACTCTCTACTTGCTAACAAGACAAACTCTAAGTGACTTTAGAAGAGAGCCATGGAGACTTATGTTCATTTATTTAGTCACTGTAAGGTTAGGGAGAGACAACTTAGTATGTGGAAATCATTGACCTTCAAGTGACAGAATTATCACAATAAAAGTAACAGCAGCAGCAGCTGTAGCAGCTAACTCATAAAGCAGTTATCAGGTACCAGGTGCTATATTAGTGCTTTTCCTACATTAACTCATTTAATTCTTATAGCACCCTGTGAGGTAGGTACTGTTTTAAATGCCCATTTTGCAGATAAAGAAAACCAAGGAACAGAGAAGTTAAGTTTCTTGCCAAGATCACACATGTAGTAAACGGCAGGACTGAGATTTCAATTCCTACAGTCTGTCTCCAATGGCCCCACTCTTAACCACTCATCTACACTGCTCTTCAGAACATGTGGCAGAATGATCTTAGGAAAATCACCGCCCCTTTCTCAGGGCATTCTTTTTCTAAATGTAAACTAAGGAGATTGGATTATCTCAAAGAACTCTTCCAACTCTAAAATTCTACAATTGTTTATGAAATGTGAAGGGAAGTTTAGATTGATTTGCAAAAAATAAAATGATGAGTATAAAGGCCATGTTTACATTAGTTATCATTCCTTCTCCTCTTCCCTTTCTTCCTTTGTCCTCCTCTCCCTATCCCTAGCCTTCTCACATATACTCCAATCTACTGTAGCATAGCTGAACTAAAATATTGTTTTGAATCCGTGGACCTGAGTATATATCTATGCACTGGGGATAACCTTTCCTCCACTATCCTTTTATTTTCTTTCCGTTTCTCATTCTTAATCACATACACTGCCCCCTCAAAATGGGAACCTGTTTCCTGGTTTACCCTCAGAAAATACAGTCTGGTCCTACTCATAGCAGATGCTTATAGTTTGGAACTTCCTCCAAATAGTCTCACTCCACCTCAGAAAAATAAATTAAAGGGTACATAGAACATTGCCTATGGATACCAGGCCTTCATAGCACAACAGATAGAGGAAATGAGGCCACACAGTGCCTGAGGAATAGCTGGCAAAGGAGGATAGTACTCTTTGGAATTATTACAATAATTTTTCCTTAATAAGGACCTATTACATTAATGCAGATTGACTGATTCAGAAAACACTGGATTTAGCAAGCTCTTAAAAGAAAGGTGAAATTCTGACTGATTCTCCTCTTAACTTTCTTTGTTTTTCTAAGGAAGCACTTAAGAAGTGAACTGCTGTGGGTGTGAGAAAATAAAAGCTATAAAAGTACAAACAACAGGTGCTTGAGAGGATGTGGAGAAATAGGAACGCTTTTACACTGTTGGTGGGACTGTAAACTAGTTCAACCATTGTGGAAGACAGTGTGGTGATTCCTCAAGGATCTAGCACTAGAAATACCATTTGACCCAGCCATCCCATTACTGGGTATGTACCCAAAGGATTATAAATCATGCTGCTATAAAGACACATGCACACGTATGTTCACGGCGGCACTATTCACAATAGCAAAGGCTTGGAACCAACCCAAATGTCCAACAATGATACACTGGATTAAGAAAATGTGGCACATATATACCATGGAATACTATGCAGCCATAAAAAAGGATGAGTTCATGTCCTTTGTAGGGACATGGATGAAGCTGGAAACCATCATTCTCAGCAAACTATCACAAGGACAGAAAACCAAACACCGCATGTTCTCACTCATAGGTGGGAATTGAACAATGAGAACACTTGGACACAGGAAGGGGAACATCACACACTGGGGCCTGTTGTGGGGTGGGGGGAGGGGGGAGGGATAGCATTAGGAGATATACCTAATGTAAATGACGAGTTAATGGGTGCAGCACACCAACATGGCACATGTATACATATGCAACAAACCTGCACGTTGTGCACATGTACCCTACAACTTAAAGTATAATAATAATAAAAAAAAGTACATAATCACCTAATCTCCCCCATAATCCTACCAGCCTGTAAGAGTGACTACTGTCATTCTGGTCCATTTCCCTTCAGTCATAATATGCACACAAATTTCTTCATGTTGCTTCCTTCGCGCTAGATGATTTTTTGCATGCTTCTACACAATATCTGTAACAATCATTTTTAGTGGCTGGGTAGAGTGAAGGCACAGTAATTTACATATGCATTCCCCAATTGTTGGCTATTTACACTCCTCCCTCACCATTTACAAGTATTATAACTGAAGCCATATAAAGATACCATGAACATCTTCAATTTTTTTTTATTATTTCCTTACAGTAAATTCCAAGAAGTTGAATTAATGAGCCAAAAGCTTTGAACATTTTTGTGGATTTAGGGGATTGTAATGATTTACACTGCCATTAGCAATGTGTGGGAACACTCTCTTCTTTCATTGTACCCTTGTCAACTTTGAGTATTATTTTTAATGTCTATTTAAAATAAGTAAATTAATTGTGCTTTTAGTTTGAATTTCCTTATTAGTGAGGCTGAATACTTTTTCTGTACGAGTTTGCTAGTTATATTTCCTTGCTTATTAACTGTCTATTTATGGGGCTTTTGCACATTTACCTATTGAGAACCTGAGTTTTAAAAAAATTAAATCGGGCTAGGCGTGGTGGCTAACGCCTGTAATCCCAGCACTTTGAGAGGCCTAGGCGGGCAGATCACGAGGTCAGGAGTATGAGAACAGCCTGGCCAACATGGTGAAACCCCGTCTCCACTAAAAATACACAAAGTAGCCAGGTGTCTTGGTGGGCTCCTGTAATCCCAGCTACTCGGGATGCTGAGGCAGGAGAATTGCTTGAACCCGGGAGGCATAGGTTGCAGTGAGACGAGATCGTGCCACTGCACTTCAGCCTAGGTGACAGAGCAAGACTCCACCTCGAAAAAAAAATTAAATCATATTGATGCCATAAAACAAGTATATTAACCCTTTATCCATAGTATTTGTTGAAACTATCTTTCACAGTCTGTTTGCCATTTTCATTTTTGTTCTTTTTGTTGATGAATGTTACTCTAAAAGGAAAACATGGTCACCAACTGGACATAAACAAGTTGCTTTAGAAAAATATGACAAAACTTTGTAAAACCAAGAGTTTTTCCAAAAACAATTTGTTAGTCTAATTATTCAGTGGCTGCTTGATTGACTTCATTTAGTTAGTCAGAAAATGAATTATAGTTTGACTGAATTCTAACACTGAAAAAGAACACATCAGTTTGTGTGTGATGACAGCTTACATAAGCATATAAAGCTTAAGGGACTAGTCTGATTTTGTCATGGAATTGGTCAGTTCTTTCGGTTTCACGTGGAAACAGCCATAACATTTTAGTATATAAAAAGAGAAGTAAATCACCACTTTTTAGGAGATGGGCTGAGAATTTTATGTACTGAATATGGGACTTCTTCTCCAGAAAATGATGGCTTTCAAAGTAGACTGCTTGCATGGTACATAGACATTCTATTATGTCAAAGAGATAACACTCAAGAGTTGAACTGAAATTATTTACTGCTATCTTAGTTTGTTTTGTGCCATCTTAGTTTGTTTTGTGTTGATATAACAGAATACCTGAGACGGGCTAATTTATAAAGAAAAGAGATTTATTTCTTACAGTTCTGGACACTGGAAAGTCCAGGTCAAGGGGACACAACTAGTTAGAGCTTTCTTGCTGTGTCAATTCATGATAGAAGGTAGGAAAGCAAGAAAGCCATCTTGAGTTAATTTTTGTATAAGGTGTAAGGAAGGGGTCCAGTTTCAGTTTTCTGCCTATGGCTAGCCAGTTTTCCCAATACCATTTATTAAATAGGGAATCCTTTCCCCACTGCTTGTTTTTGTCAGGTTTGTCAAAGATCAGATGGTTGTAGATGTGTAGCATTATTTCTGAGGTCTCTGTTCTGTTCCATTGGTCTATATATTTGTTTTGGTACCAGTACCATGCTGTTTTGGATACTGTAGCCTTGTAGTATAGTTTGAAGTCAGGTAGCATGATGCCTCCAGTTTTGTCTTTTTGCTTAGGATTGTCTTGGCTATACGGGATCTTTTTTGGTTCCATAAGAAATTTAAAGTAGTTTTTTTCTAATTCTGTGAAGAAAGTCAATGGTAGCTTGATGGGGATAGCATTGAATCTCTAAATAACTTTGGGCGGTATGGCCATTTCCATGACATTGATTCTTCGTATCCATGAGCATGGAATGTTTTTCCATTTGTTTGTGTCCTCTCTTATTTCCTTGAGCAGTGGTTTGTAATTCTCCTTGAAGAGGTCCTTCACATCCCTTGTAAGTTGTATTCCTAGGTATTTTATTCTCTTTGTAGCAATTGTGAATGGCAGATCTCTCATGATTTGGCTCTCTATTATTGGCATATAGGAATGCTTGTGATTTTTGCACATTGATTTTGTATCCTGAGACTTTGCTGAAGTTGCTTATCATAAAAAAGGATGAGTTCATGTCCTTTGCAGGGACATGGATGAAGCTGGAAACCACCATTCTCAGCAAAATAACACAGGAACAGATAACCAAACACTGCGTGTTCTCACTCATAAGTGGGAATTGGACAATGAGAACACATGGACACAGGGAGGGGAACATCACACACTGGGACCTGTCGGGGGAGTGGGAGAATAGGGGAGGGAAATACCTGATGTAGATGATGAGTTGATGGGTGCAGCAAACCACCATGGCACATGTATACCTATGTAACAAACCTGAATGTTCTGTACATGTATCCCAGAACTCAAAGTATAATACTACCACTACTACTACTACTACTAATAAAGCAAGAAAGCATAAGAGAGCAAGAAGGCATCAAAGTTGCTTTTACAACAGACCCACTCTCTTGATAATGAACCCACGCTCGTCATAATGGCATTAATCCATTGATGGCAGCAGAGCCCTCATTTCCTATTCATCTGTTAAAGTTCCCACCTCTCAACACTGTTACTTTGGACATTAAGTTTCCAACACATAAACTTTGGAGGACACATTCAAACCATAACAATGGCATTAGTTTACATGTATTTGTTTAATCTACCTGTTCTATTAACATTTTAAAAATATTACAATGGAATAATAAAAGGTCCATCCTGCAAAAATATTCCTTCAAAACTGATTTGACTCAATTGCAAAAACACCTGCAGTCCATATCCTCAAGGTGTTTTGGCAGGCTCTTTAGGACACTTTAAAAGAGAAACATGGAAGTTGCTTAATTCTACAATTAAATAGCGATGATCTCACATCTCTTTTTGTAGATTCTTGATTTTTCTGAATGAATGTGTCTTTATTTTTCTCATTATTTTTGTTAAAGCCTCAAAACTTTTCATGGACACCAATGTTGGATCACATGAGACAAGTGGAGAGGTAAAGAATTAGTGAATGGAAAAGTTGGTGGTGCCACTGATTTCCATAAAGAAGCTCTAACACAAATTATTTTGGAGGCTTACTCTCATTTAGTATTTACCATTGCTGCTTAGGGAATCTTGACTCCAAATCTACCCCATAGATACCACACACACACGTCTGAACAAAATTCTCAGGGACTGACACTATATATATATATATATATATATATATATATATATATATATATATAATAATTTTGAAGATTTATTGAGTATTTCACATGATCCCATTAGATAAATGGCAACAGCTTAGTGCCTCCCAAAATGAGGGCCCAGGAACTCTGGTTCATATCTCAAATTCATTGGAGCAGAAATTTTTTGTAACGGTGTAAATACCTAGCATACTTCTATCCCTTAGTAATTTGCAAATAATATACAGTTCTGAGTTGCAGTAATATCCATCTCCATCACACCCTTTCTTTTGGAACTCCAGCACCTTCTAAAGTAATTTCAAATTATCTTTTTCTTATTACTTCTCAATATCCTTTGTGGTGGATTATGTAGATCACCTAAACACTTCATATAGGAAACAATCTTCAAGGAAATTGAAGGTAACTCGATGTGTAAAAGCTTTTTTACTCTTTAGAGAAGAACAATAGCTGCTTATTTCCACAAATAAACAATCATATTCAATTCATTTTTCTACAATGAAATCCATTGGGGTTTTGTAAATTTTATAGTAATTTTAGCATTAAAGTACTTATGCAAAATGTAATATCAAATTTAATACAGTATCTTGAAAAGTAATAGGCTTTAAATATGGTCTTATACAACCAAAGATATAACTTTCTTCTAGAGTTTCCAAATAGCAAGTATTAATCATAGCTTTCTACTGCCATTCATCTTCAGCATTAGCTTAGTGAAATCAACACTGTATCTGTAACCTCCTCAAGTTTCATGTATAACAACTGGAAGCAGTAGCATTTCTACTGCTTACTACTGGAGACTCATTTTCAACTATGCTAAAGACTAGACTGAAAAGGAGCTAATCAAATTAACATAACATATTCAACAAAGATACACACCCTTTAGTGACTTAATTGCAGAGGTGGATACAGAGGTTAACAATGATTGTCGGGACTTGTACCAAATATTTTGCTGTGGTGGGCAAATGATAACTATGCCAAAGGCAGCAGACTGTATTAGAAAGATCTGTATATAAGGGTTCTAAAAGGAAGCTCTAGACCCAACTTTATGACAAAATAGCATTCCTTTATTTCATATCTATAAAGTGGGGAAATACCTACTATCATTATTTTTATGAATCTCACAGGGTTGTCATGGCTAGCACATGAGAATAATTAGACTGGAAGTTTTAAAAAATACAAGTACCAGAGGAAAACTTCTGGTATAGGTTAAAGTTGTCAGCTTTCTTAAATACTACTACAAATAATAATTAGTAATATTATTTAATACTATACTTAGTTAATATTAATTATAACTAATCATTATTTTTATCAAAATTAAAAGAACTAGAAAGAAGATACAGGTACTCTTTTAAGCAACTTTCATCCATAATCACATTTAATCCTCAAAAATGTTATAATATGTTTCCTCATTTTACAGATGAGGAAACAGAAGCACAGAGAGGTTAACTAATTTCACCAAGATCACACAGCTAGTGGAGCTAGAATTTAAATCCGAAAGTTCTGGCTCTAGAGCCTGTACTCTTAATTTCTTTGCTATGTGGCAGTCACAGAATCTCTGAAATAAGGTTCAAAGGAAGCTGGAGGAATCAGTGTAGGAAACTCAAGTAAGACTTTCAGGTGCAGTTTGGAAAGAGACTAAGAAGACTTTAGATCCTACAGAGCATCTGAAAAAGTATTTGGCCTTGCTTACGTAACAAAGAAAATAAGCTTCTTGGATAAGAATGGCATAACGAGGCCCAGAAAAAAGGGAATCTATATCCAGTTTCATTCATAGCATCCTAAGATCCTAAGATGCTATGAATGAAACCAGAAAAGCTATGAAGACATGGCTGCTCTGCAAGGTTATTAGGTGTCAGTCTATAACACAATTCCCCCTACCTACCCTATTTCTCACTTACTACATAACCAGATGAAAGAGGGCTAGAATTGACTTGATGTTGTTGGGTCAATGTGTAATCAGTTTGATACAGATCTCCACACCATTCCAGGCCACAAGCAGGAAATTTGCTGACTTCCTCAGCCTCCCTACCAGCAAATATTCAGGAAGAACATAGCACAAATAGAACTGTAATTTTCTCCTTTGTGATTCCCTCTTCTAATATCCATATTTTCATATTCACCTACATGGCATAGTACAATGTAATTGCAAATGGGTTGCTACCATAGAGAGTAGGGTTGGCATAATGTAGCAGAAAGGATATTGAACTTGGAGTCAGGAAGTCTGAGCTTGGGCCCATTGTGTCACGTACTGTATGCCATTGGATAAATCAGTTAACTTCCCTTCCTTTTTCATACTAAAGATTAAATGCCCTTTCTCCCTCAGAGTGCTGGCAGATGACTCAAATAAAAGAATACACATGAAAAGGCCATGTAAACCATAAGGCATTTTATACAGTTATGATTACTAATACCTTTTGTGATTGTAAATGTATCAAAACTAGGCTGTCTGTTGTTTTGAGAAAATATCATTCAGGGAGTCAATGTTTATGCCAGATGTTGTGGGCCATACCAGAATAACTAAGTGCTAGATCAAATTACTGAAGTTGTTGCTTTGTTTTTGTTGTTGATATGTTTACTGTTTGTTTTTCTAAATAGCATTATTGAGTTTAATTTTCATAAGTACAATTCACCCATTTTAAGTGTAAAATTCAATGATTCGGGGTTCATTTACAGAGTTGTGAAACCGTTACCACCATCCATATTTGAAACATTTCCATCACCCTAAAAATAATTCCTAAATCTAGTAAGCAGTCATTCCCAATATCCCTTCTTTCCCAACCCCTGGCGACCACTAATCTACTTTCTGTCTCTATGAATCTGCCTGTTATGGACATTTTCTGTAAGTTAAATTAAATCATACAATATATGGTCTCTTCCACTTGGCTTCTTTCACAATGCTCTTGAGGTTTATCCATATTGTAGTGTGTATCAGTATTTCATGTCCTTTTAAATTTCTGAATATATTCCTTTTTACATGTTGTGTTATTCTGCCCCTTTCTCTGTCACCTTCTGGGACTCACATTATGCATGTGTTGATATGCTTGATGTTGTCCCACACATCTTTGAGGCTCTGTTTAGTGTGTGTGTGTGTGTGTGTGTGTGTGTGTGTGTGTGTGTGTGAGAGAGAGAGAGATCTTTTTCTTCTCTGTTTTTCAGATTGGATAATATCTACAGATCAATCTTCAAGTCAGCTGATTGTTTCTTTTGCCATATTCGATCTGCTTTTGAGTCTCTCTAGTGAATTTTTCATTTAAATTATGATACTTTTGAATCCTAGAATTTCCAGTTAGTCTTTTCATAATTTCTACTTCTTTCTTGAAAATCAATAATTTGGTCATTTTTGTCATACTTTCCATTAAGCCTTTATTGATGGTTTATTTTACTAGTCTGAACATATGTATAATAGTTGCTTTGAAGAATTGTCTGCTAATTGCAAAAGCTGGAGACACTCAGCGACAGTTTATATTGACTTTTTTGTGGTTTTACTGAGGATGAGTTATACTCTTCTATTTATTTGCATATATCATAGTGTTTTTTAATGTTGAAAACTGGACATTTTAGATAATATAGTATAGCAGCTCTGGATTCTGATTTTTTCTCCCTGAAGGTTATTGTTACATTTTGTCCGTTAGTTTCTTTATGTAGTCACTTGCCTGGGCTATATCTGTGAAATATGTCACTCTATGGTATGTAGCTGCTGATTTCCTTTGTCAATTTTTCTGTCACATTCTTTTTAAGTCTGGTTTCCTACGGGTCACTCCTGTGTCCTTGTAGCATTGTGACTGGTCAATGATTGCGCAGAGGTTGTGCTCACCCATCTTGAGCAGATATGTGTTCTATTCTCTGACAATGGATCTGTGTGTGGGAATGAGAGCTCACTCAATGTTGATGCCATCTTCATATTTGCCCTGCAGCTTTTATTATCCACAGGGCTTTTCATGTCTCCACTGTGTTGACTAGCAGTGTGTGGCTGGCTTAAGCCCTCTCAGGTAGTTCTCCATTGTCTGCTGCACATAAGCTCAGCCTCAGTCAGAAACATGCTTTTCCCAGTCACAACCACAACCTCAGGTTAGCAGAACTGCTAGCCTTCCCCACCGGCCCAACTTTGAGACTGTAACATCTACCAACAATGGCACTGGGTGTGGGCATCATTCACCTCTTCACAAGTGAACCATTTTCAACCATGCCAATGCAGCTACAATTCTTACAGCCTGCCCCACCACAGCAGAACCTTGGCATTGGCCAAGCTCAGAGTTGAAGGTGGGGATCATGAGCAGTCCCAGGCCTAATCATCATAGATTCCCACTTTTATTACCCACAGTCCAATAGTTTATTCAAATACAAATGCTTCTTGGATTGTTGTAGGCCTTTGGTTGATTTCCGGGTACTTAAGTGTTGTTTTTGTCAATTCGTTGAGCTTCATAATTGTTTTGGGGAAGGTCATTGTAGATTATCTCATTAGACTACAGTCAGAAGTTCTGCCCAAATAACAGATGTTTTAATGGCAGGATTTTATAGAAGTGCTATACATTGGGGATTTTTTTGCTTAAGATTTCAAAGACTTAGTAAAAAAAGTAAAATGTTTCATTAATAATTTTATTTTGATTATATATTGTTATAATATTTTGAATATTCTGTTAAGTAAAATATATTTTTAAAATTAATTTCATGTGACTTCTAGAAAATTTTAAATTACATATAGGTCTCAGATTGTATTTCCATTAGGCAGCAGTAAACTAGGTCTCATAGCCAGCTTACAGGAAGTACTGGAGATGGAGAAACATATCAAATAATGCAATGGGGATACAAATAGCAAAATACAGAATGTGAGAAAATCCATAGGAAAAAATGGCTGAGTTTTTAAACAAATAAATTGAAAAGAAAAAATAAAAGAAGGAAGGGACATATGAGGATCATAAAAGAGATTTAAGAGACATACTAACAAATTGTAATGTGTGCATCTTCTTTGGGTTTTCATTTCAACAAAGAAATGAAAATACTATACACATATTTATGAGATCATTTGGGGAAATGGGAATGTACAGGATATCTAAAGATATTAAAGATTGTTCATTTTTAATGTGCAATATGGTATTGTAGTTAGGTTAAAGAAAGTTTTTATACCTTGTTATCACATGCTAAAGTTTTATGGATGAAATTATATCTTGGATTTACTTCAAAAATTCATGGAAGAGGCTGGGCTTGGTGGCTCACACTTATAATCCTAGCACTTTGGGATGCCAAGATGGAAGGATCGCTTGAAGCCAGGAGTTTGAGACCAGCCTGGCCAAGATAGCAAGACCCCATCTTTAATAATAAAAAAAAAGTCATGGAGGAAAGAAAGGGGAGTTGAGTGGCTTGTAGGTGCAGCAATATGGTTTATGAGTTGAAAATCATCCAAGTTATATGATCGATAAGCGCTGGGTTCATCTAATTGTGTGCTTTACTTTGGTATACAGATGCTCTTTAACATATAATGGGGTTAACTCACGATAAACCCATCAGCTGTCAAAAATACCATAAGTCGAAAATGCATTTAATACCCTGATAAACCCATTGTAAAGCTGAAAAACGTAAGTTTAAAGGTCATAAGCCAAGGGCCACTTGTATATTTTAAAATATAGAAAATAAAAAGTTAAAATAGTTTTGGATAGTATCTGATGATGTAGGAAAACACTAGAAAACAATTTTAAATAAAAAATATGATAAATTTAATAATGAAATTATGTATTTAATAATGAAACTAAATTTAAAAATGAAAAAATGTTAATATTAGTTTCATAGGAAGAAGGGGTTAACTTTCTATTAAATTCTCTATAATAAACTGTTTAGAATTTGTGATCAGAAAAATAGAAAAATCCCTCACAGACAGGGCTTATTGCCAATCATTTGAAAAGAAATACTGAAGAGAAATGCACCAAAATATTTAAATAGCAATAATCTTTGTGTTGGGTGATTATGAATGATTTTTATTTTCTTTACATTTTTCCTATTCTCCACATTGAAGATGTATTGTTTTTATCATAAAATAGCAATTATACAAGTTTTGGATGGAAAATTTGAAATTTGTACTTTCCTCTCTGTTCTTCCTATCCATGTTCATATAGATGTGTGGTATTCAGCCATTCATTAGCAAGTATATATTAATAGTACCTTGTACTTTGCAAAGCACTTTAGACTTTTTCCAATATTTAACTTTCACACACAATATTATAATTTATATGCCTGATACCCCGCTGACATAGCAGATCAGAAAAATATTATTACTCTGACTTTCAGATGAGAAAACAGAGGCTCAGATATTTGCCAAAGGTCACAAAGCAAGGCAATAGCAGACCTTGGGCAAAAACCCCGGTTTTATTACTCCTATTCTGGCACTCTTTTCACTATATCATGTTGCCTCCCATAAAGAGTATCAAACTCTAGATACTACTCATTTATCAAATAACTAACTTAAGCCCAACTGAATTCAAGTTAGTTACATCAATTAAATGTACTATCCATTTTACTTAACTGCACCCGAGAGCCATGTGCAGGAAAGAGGCACTCAGATGAAATAACAGGGAGGAAGCAGTAGAATTTTGTGACATATGGCATGCTTGTTGGTGGAATCAAAGGTATGTTTCATGCCAGCTTTTTGTCTGCAAAGTGTCTTTCATTCCACTAAGAGGTATACCCCATGCCAGGAAATGCACAACCTCCTAGCCCTTTCTTTTGAAATCTAAACCCATGGGAGCGTGGACTTGGCATGACTTAATGGAACACTGAATGCAATATGTTTGACCCATTTGTGGGTACAAACTCTCCAGATTATCTACTGTGAAGAAGGACTCTAGATTGTCATCTAGATTCCCTATCAGCCCAGGGAAAGTGGAGATGCCACTGAGTCTTAGGTTTATCCCTGGTTGGAGAATATGGTTTTATA
This sequence comes from Pan troglodytes, assembly GCF_028858775.2. Lineage (NCBI taxonomy): Eukaryota > Metazoa > Chordata > Mammalia > Primates > Hominidae > Pan > Pan troglodytes. Next base: position 122,483,052 of record NC_072421.2, read on the forward strand.
ATTTCAGAGAATGAAAATAACCTCTGGGAAAGAAAATAAAAGCAAAAACAGGAAGCAACCAAGTGAACTAAAAATGTTCAACAAAAGCAACTAAGTTCTCCTATGCAGAATAATATCTTTGCACTTTTTACCCTAGGGGGTTGTAAACCAACCCCTCCAGCTGACCCTAGTTTAGCCCAAAAGATCTAATCTTTGCAAGAGTGTCTACCTCTTATCCAGCAGGGAAGGGAGATGTCAGAGAGCAGGGCACCATGGGGTATTTGAAGAAGACATCTCTGTAGATTTTTAATGATATAAAATTTACTTTGCTGCTACAAGAACCTTTGCTACCAGCTCAATAGACACTCTCAGGAAAAATACTAACTTAGAATGAAAACCTCATATTTAAGTGAGGGGTGAACTTTGTGAGAGACATGGGCCTTTTATTTTAGAAATATCACTGTCATTTCAGATGACTTGGTCCTCCAGTCGATATTCTCAATCTTATTCATTTAGTAAATCTTGCCTTACATGCCAATGACTCCTACTAGGAAGTTGGTTTGTATGAGGGAAGAAATATTTTTTACTTCATTCTAATTGCAGATGTCTAGTTGGCTAAAAGGAGTATCAGTCCCTAAACACTTCTATTACAGAAGAATGAGAAGCAGAATATTGGAGAAATCTTTTGAGTCCAGAGTGAGCTCGGTTCTACTACCAGTTCCTCCATTCACTTAACCTCATGTTTCCTCTTCTAGAATAACAATATCTACCTTGCAATGTTGATGTGAGAATTAACAAAAACGCATGTTGTATGTCTTTTGTAGCAAAAAGTTTGAAAGTACATATACCACCAAAGTATTAACAATGGTCAGATAGTAGAATTCTTAGGTAGATTATTAGATGGTGGCACTAAAGGTAGTTTTTTTTATTGTTCCCTTTTTACTGTCTTTTTTTTTTTAGACAATGAACACATTCTAACATTGCAATGAAAAAGAAATACACATACTATTTTAAAGTAATCTATGTTAAGTTCCTACTCTAGTGTGGAGCACACAATAGGCACTCACTTCCTCATTGTTCACTGCCATTGTTGCGATCATTAACATTATCATCCTCTTCTTCCTATTGTTGGTGAGAAAACAGAGGCTTAGAGAGAATAAGTAGCTTACTTAATTCCATATATCTTGGAAGTAAATAAAGTGACTAGCACGCTGCTTGAAGTATACCATACATAGACACATTTCATGAATCATGAATAAGTTGATCTGGTAGAGAAAGTGACCAACCCAAACTTGGCCAACACATAATAGGCCCTCACTGAATCAGACTCCTGAAACTGTAACAAAATTTTGACAAAAGGATAGTGTATACAAGAAGTGATATGAAGTTTTTTTTGTTGTTGTTTGTTTTTTGAGACAGAGTCTTGCTCTGTCACCCAGGCTGGAGTGCAGTGGTGTAATCTGGGTTCACTGCGACCTCAGTCTCCCAGGCTAAAGCAATTCTTGTGCCTCAGCCTCCTGAGTAGCTGGGATTACAGGCATGTGCCACCATGCCCAGGTAATTTTTTGTATTTTTAGTAGAGACAGGGTTTCGCTATGTTGGCCAGACTGGTCTCGAACTCCTGTCCTCAAGTGATCTGCCTGCCTCCGCCTCCCAAAGATTACAAGCATGAACCACTGTGCCCGGGCAATAAGTGATATGAAGATTTGAAGGACAGATATATAATCACATTAAAATAAAAGAAGGAATTTCCAATAATAAAAAGTAAATAACAATGCTATTCAATAATAATTTACTAATTCTCATAGGTTATAACCAATAACCAGTAAAGGTTTTCTCTGATATCACCACCATCAGTCTCTCTCACAATCATGCATGTATGCATGTGTGTGCACGCATATACATACACATACAAGAAATCCCTTTCTCTTACCTCTTCAGAATTATCAGTGGCTTCTTGTTGCTCCCAGACTGAAAAAAATATTCTAGTATAGTGCCTTCCCTTTATTACCACTCCAAATCTATTCCTCTCTTTCATCCAAGGTTACTTGATCTGTCTACATCCTTTTCTCTCATGTCTTTTCTAGATGTCTACCTGTCAAGACTTTATTCAAGATGATTAATGATTAATGACTAAATGGGACGAAACGGGTTATCTCTCCCAGAACAAGTTAATTTTTTACAGAGGTCATCTGGAAATTCAGCATCTTTGTCTAAAGGTATTAATTTTTAGTTTTGAACTTTTAGGTCCCATAGTAGACCATTAAGGAAGATATCTTCTGACTGGAGAGTGCTTTCCTTTGTTCTCCCAAAGTCAAAGTGATTCCAGCAATCACTGATTTTATGGGGTTGAGTTCTTACTGAGCCTGATTCTTTGACCTTCAGAGCAGAGACAGAATTGGCCTAAATCTTTATGGAATGACTTCTGTGGATTTAACATTAAGTGAAGAGAATTGAGCTCATTTCTAGATAGAAGCTAACAATGATAAATTCTCTCTCCTCCTCAGCCTTGGATAGAATCAGTGTTATATCACTGGTAGCTGGAACATGTGATTAACACTATTGAATAGAATAAGAATTTGGAATTTACTATTAATTGTAGTATTCATGTCCTTATATATAAAATTCCTCTAATAGGTTTCACTGATACAAAGCTAGGGCTCCTTCCCACTCTGCCAACATTGTAGGAGTGCTGGAGAAGCTTCTGGCTTCAAGTTGCTAAACAAGAATTGGTATTTCTTGAATTTTCTTGTTCACTGAGTCCTATTTGGTGTTTGTTTCAAATATCAAAGGTTAAAAATGTCCGAAGTAACTAACTCTGACCCTTTCGTCGTCAACAAAGCATATGAATTACAGTCAACCCTCAGTGTTCTGGCATTCTGTCATCAAGAAATATCTATTGACTGGGGATTCAGCCAGTACTCTAATAATTATTGCTAATGATGACCCTGTTTAACAGCACAAACTGGAAGTGCCTTCTGAAGATTCAAAGAAAGACTATAATCCATTCATTGTAGTTTTACATTTAAATATAGTTCACTAAATTCTTACTCCTTGGAAGTGGTGCAAAGCATACTCTTTGATTAAGCAGAGCACCTGATCCTTCAATCTTGCTAAATTTATTTAAAAATACAAAGACACAGATCTTTGAACCACCCTCTAGGCCCACTATAACTTTCTTTGATGCAGTGTCACCTTAAAGCACTTATTCCCAGGCAAGTATGACTAACACATGGGTAATATCCACTATGTTGAGCGATAAGTAGTCATTTATATCTTTAGGGTATCCTGACATCAGAATACACATAAGTTGACAAATGTAGCATGAGCGGTAATCATTTACAAACTACTTGTCACAGAAAATGAACTAGGTGTGGGTTATCTTTTGGCAGTGGGGTCAGTGTTTTATATAATATGTAACCTGTACCTCAAAGTGCATTTAAGAAAACATTATAAACACTAATCAGCTGCATTTGATTTATAAATCAATTTAGAGTTCACAGTTTAAGGGAAAAAAACTAAAAACAATAGACATGGTCTCTGTGCAATGTAATTAATGTTTGGGAAGCAGTCACTGGGGCACAGCATAATGAGGCTGACAAGTCAGTAGCTCTGACATTTCTACACACCATCACGCTCAAACTTCATTTTAAAAAACGGTAAAAATTAAATGTGGCACATCAACTGTCGTGAACTGCAGTGCCAGTTGGTGGTGGGGGAGACAAAATCTGGTCATTAAAAGTTTGCAATGTCTAACTGATAAAACGTAAGTTAGAAAGAATGGTGTACAAGCTGACACACAGGGAAATATAAGGAGAGGTGTTCACTATTATTTATTTGAAATAATAATAGTAATAATAGGTCTATTCGAAATCAGAATTATCTTAAGAAATTATTTCATATTCTATTTTCTGTATTCCCTCATCCTTGATCCCAAGACCTTTCAATCAGTGAAAATAAAATATTAAAATATGTGATGGCTTTCGGAGGGGCTAGACAATGGTATCACAGCATATACACTTGAACTGTTTTCACAAAACTTTCAAGCATGATGATCAAGTTTTCTCCTCTTATTAAAAAATGAAAGTTGTTACTTTCATATAACAATTAAACTGTATGCTGAGGAAGAAGCTGAAAGACCCTTTAACTCTTTCAAGCATGAAGGCTGCTATCCTAAGGTTTAGGTAATCATAGAACACTCTCTTTGAGGTGAGCATTTCTTATGAAATACTGGCCATGATTCCCTCTGAATACAGCACAATGTATTGCACAACAACCTTAGAACCAATCATATTATTTGCAGCCTTGATTTCTTATAGAAAACTTAATATTTAAAATGACTTTTCTATGGAACAAGGGCTTTCCCGTGGATGTGTCTCAGATCTCTCAGAAGTAGGACTTCTTTTTGTTTGTTTGTTTGTTTGTTTGTTTGAGATGGAGTCTCACTCTGTCGCCCAGGCTGGAGTGCAGTGGCGCGATCTCAGCTCACTGCAACCTTCACCTCCCGGGTCCAAGCAATTCTCCTGCCTCAGCCTCCCGAGTAGCTGGGATTACAGGTGCATGCCACCACATCCGGCTAATTTTTGTATTTTTAGTAGAGACAGGGTTTCACCATGTTGGCCAGGTTGGTCTTGAAATCCTGACCTAAGGTGATCCGCCTGCCTCGGCCTCCCAAAGTGCTGGGATTACAGGCATGCTCCACCACGCTTGGTCAGAAGTAGGACTTCTTAAGATGCCATATGACTTTACCCTGGTCACTGGAATTAACTGCATATGCCTGCACCACCATTCCTTCACCACATCCTTCACCTATCCCTGGGTTCCTTATACATCCATGGTCTCTGGCGTGCTCGGAGTTTTCCTATGCTTCTGCCAGAATATGTCTTACCTTTAGCTCTCAATAATTTATTTTTGTATGCTAAACTGAGATCCCATAATAACAATACTAATCACCATACTCAATATGTAAAGAATTCCAATAAGTTCATGATCACAAAGTCTCTGTGGTTAGCCAAATTATAAAAATTTTTATGGCTTTCCTCTTTAATTTCAGGTTATAATCTGACTTCTATAAATCTACCCTAATTAAGTAATAGAAAATACGGGGAAAAGTTACATATATGAATATGTTCATCTCAGCCTTGTTTCAGAGAGTTGAAAAATAGGAAAAATCTATTGGGTCAAAGTAGGGAAATAGTTATATGCTATTACAGCCACTAAACTGAATATTATGTCATCACTTAAAGTGAAGGCAAAGAAAAATATGTAGAAACTTGAAAACATGTTTATGATACAATGATAAGTAAAGGAAAAATAAATAAACTATAGTTTAAAACTAAGTTGAAACAAATCTGTGCGTTAAAAGGACCAAATAGAAACACGCAAGAAAGGACCAAGTGAAAATACAGTATAATGAGACCAGTTAAGATGTTGACACTATGGATGACATATATTGACCACATGTTCTGCATTTTGTGTGTGTGTGTGTGTGTGTGTGTGTGTGTGTGTGTGTGTGTGATTACAAAATTTTTTACCTTTAAAATGTGGTTTGGGACTATCTTCAAATCCAGCTGAGATTTTATGCTTCTTAGCTACTTTAACGTTTCACTCCTCAGGATTTTAGAACACATCTAAACCTTGAACTCTAGATTATTAAGTCAAGCATTTACATTGATACCTGGTTCTTACTTGTTCTTCAAATAATCTGAATATTACTGCATTTTACCAGAGTTGAAAGGTGTTAGGTATTTTTGGAGTCAAGTACAAGATAATAGATTGCTTCTTATTGGTAACAAAAATCAGTAAATAAAATAAAAGTAGTTTATACACAAAAAAGGTATTAAGCCTTTTGTAGTAATTCGGGAAAGACAGAGCAGTGATTACAGAGGGGAGAGAGAAATAAATACCTTGAGATTAAGAAGTGCTGGCTATGGAATCTAAAATAGGATACAGTCATAGTTATACATTATTCAGGCTTGACCAATTTCTAACTACCACCAAATAAAGTGGAAGAAATATCAGGAATGAAAATGGAGACATTGCTAAAGAACCTTTAAACATTTAGGAACAACTTTGTAGCAATAAATTCAACATCATAGATGGAATTGATAAATTCTTCTAAAATTGACAAAACTGGCACAAGAAGCTATATAAAATCTAGTTACCCCATATCTATTAAAGACATTGAATTTGTAATTTTCAAACCAAATCCAAAAGGGAACTTTTGAACTAGAGAATTTCACTGGTGAATTCTATCAGACATTTTAAAAGTTCTTACACTGTTTCAGAAAATAACGGAGAAGGAAATATTTGCAGATTATTTCACCAGACCAGTATAACCCTGATACCCAAATTTAACAAAGACATCACAAGAAAAATAATTGTATACCAATATCTGTCATAAATATAGGAAAAATCATTAATACACTATTATCAAATGTTATGGAGCAACATATAAAAAAGGGTACTAAATCATAACCAAATACGGTTTAGCCCAGGAATGAAAAGTTGGTACAACATTCAAAAAGCAATCAATGCCATTCACGTTATGGAGAGGATAAAAGAAAAAATATTATATGATCACCTCAATAAGTACAGAAAAACATTTGACAAAATTTAACACCCATTTATGAATACAACAACAACAAAAAACCTTTCAGCTACCTGGGAATAAAAGGGAACTTCCTTAACCTGTAAAGGCTATTTAAAAACTTATAGTTAACATCATACTGAATAATGAAAGACTAAAAATTTTTTCCCTAACATCAGAAACAAGGAAGGGCTATCTGGTTCACCGCTTCTATTCAATATTGTACTAGATGTTCCAGACCACACAATAAGGTGAGCAAAGGAAATAAAAGCGATACAGATTTTTAAGAAGGAAATAAAGCTGCCATTATTTGCAAATGGCACGACTATTTATACAGAGAATCCTAAGATGTTGAGAATTAGCTACTAGAACTAATTGGGAAGGCCAGAGGATTCATGATCAATATATGAAAATCTGTTGTATTTCTATTTATTAGCAATAAACAACTGGAAAATAAAATTAAAAATGCCAATTATAGCATCAAAAAGCATAAAATATTTTTAAAGAATTAACAAAACTGCAAAGACCTCAATGCTAAAAAATATGAAACATTACAGAGAGAAATTAAATAAGATCTAGTTAAATGGACAAATACACCATGGTCATGGATTGGAATATTCAAAATTAAGAGGTCAATTGTCCCCAAATTGCCATCCTAATAAAAATTACAGAATGCTTCCTTTGTAGAAACTGACAAGCTGATTCTAAAATTTAGGTACAAAAGCAAACGGCTTGAAATACCCAAAAAATCTTGACAAAGAATAATATTGAAGGATTTACACTACCTGATTTTAAGACTTATTACAAAATGTCAGTAATCGAGAAAGTGTGGTATTGGTGTAATAAAAGATAAATAGATCAGTGAAACCAAATGGAAGCAGTTTCAAAAAGAAGTCTTCTGCAGGAAAAAAAAAGTATCTGAAACCCCTGATCTGGCTTGATGATATATGAGATATATGAGATATATTTATTTATTAATAACTTTCACATTCCCATTGTACTTTTCACAGTTTCTGGTGTATACTTTGTGTTCGTAAAACATTTGTTGAATAAATGACTAACTTAAGCATTCACACTATGGCAATAAAGCATTTGGCAGCTCTTTCATTAAGTATCTGTGATAAATGGCATCATCTCGTTACTTGAAAATAATCTAGTTTCATGGAACTAAAAATATATCACTTTTGTATAAAAGCTGACTATGTGCGTATGTCTCAGAAAGTTGAACTTGCTAAAATTTTTTAAATACTCTGGTAATATATTTCTTATAGACCTCTTAAAGAAACATTTGACTAAAATGGGGTATACCATGGTGAGTTAAACTGAGGCCTTCTGGATGAGAAAAGGGTACAAAGTGAGATTTTTTTTTTCCTCTCCTGAGATATCATATTATTTGCTCCCCTTCCCAGCTTGAAAATAAGAACTACATTCAGTGCGGCATACTGTAAGCACTGCAAACAAACATTTCATAATAATACATTTTGGACATATTTTATCTCAAAAACAATTTCAATTCAAATCCTAGATAATTAATCTTATTTTCAGCACCTTGCACCTTATTAGGCTTAGCCATTTGTTTTTGCCCCAAAGGGCTTGAGGTTTTGCTCTAGAGAATCAACAAATCTAAAATAACACTAAAAAAGAACAGCAATAAATAATAATTCTGGTTTTTAAAAATTATTCATCAAAGCTGGCATAACACATAGGTGGAGTAGGCAGGTGCCCATATGGTGTCACTTCTGAGACATACATAATATCACCTTCTCCCACAACTGCAGCTGGACACTGATTCTGGCTTTCTCACCCTCAAGATTCATTCCTTTGCCTTCAGGGATTATCTCCAGAATTGCTCCATTAAAATGCAAATACGTTATGTAGGAGGGATGACACATTAACATACTCTCAGTAATTAATCTGCTGCTATCATCCTATCAGGATTAATTTATCAATTGTCCAGCAGAAATAAGGCGCTGAGGATATCTAATGTAGAAAAGATACAATTTAATGTGAGTGAGGCTAGGGAGGAGCTCAGGTATTCTAGCCTAGGTAGCACTCCATGGTTGGCAACTTTGAGTAGCAAGGGAACAACATTTACTCACTTAAGTAGCAAACTCCCTTGAGTGCCTATGACAGACACTGTGCTAGTCACTAACGCCATGAACAGGAATAAATTAATTTTTAACCTTACTCAGAGACAGAGAAGAATTAGGTGCCTGAAGAGAGCCTCAGATTTCCTATAGACAGACTGAAGCCATATGATTGTGCATTTACTGTTGAACAGATGAATCTGAACTTAATCTGATATCCTGCCATGTTGGGGAGAAGGAGATTGAAAGATGATATGAGAGAAAGGCAAAGGTAGATTTTACTCTTACTTAGGAGCTTCATATAGGACCAGCTCTGGACACACTGATACTTTCTACTCCTCTGTGTCTTCTCTGAAACATATTTCCTCCAAACAAACCATGCAGCAACCATCTCTTCTTAAAAGAGGAGTAGCCAGTAGAGGGATTTTGTAATGTTCATAGTGGGAGACTGCTAAGGTTGAGGCAAGCACATCACACCACAGATAAGGCCATGTACACTTAAGGCTAGCTACGCCCTTCTTGTGGATCCATGTATTTGTGAGTGTGAGTGGGATGTGTGTGTGTCGGGGAGGGGGGGAGAGAGGGAGAGAGACAGAGAGAGACAGAGAGAGATAGAAGAGAAAATTAAAATTCATGTAGCAAGTGGTTCTCAGGACTACATTTCTATTATAATTTTCAGCCAAATGATGATGCAAAAAAAGGGAATTTGTACTACTTTTCCTGCTCTGATAATGATAGGATACTTAATTTTTTTACTCCATATTCTTCTAATATAAGCAGTCAGTGTCATTAACCCCACATTTATCTTCAATGCTCCCACCCCCATTCCTGAACCTGGGACTCTAGGACCAACGAATTAGGCAAGTAGAATAATATAAAGGGTCTAAGTGACTCAATTGTCTGACATCAAATCAGCTTTGCTGCTAGACTTGTTCTGAGCCTATGACCTCTATTAGTATTTCACCATTGATCCTTTAAAATTAAGTCCCATCCTTGATCCCAGTTCCAGGAACCAACTCCTTACCTTGCCTCTTTGTAAATCCCTTGCTTAAATCTATCATTCCTCCAAGCCTAGGGTAACACACTCACAAAAGTCCTTCTAAGGAAGGGAAATCTGGCTCCAAACCTCAGGCCCCATCATTTCCTGACAGAGCTAGACCTGACATTTACTGACTACCAAAATACCTGAATATCTGCTACTGGCCTTCCCTGAAGCATGCTCAACATGCTTACTAGGTTTTTAATTTACTGCTGGGCTTCCGTGAGGATAATCACAGGTCTAAACTTCCTCCTGCTCCCCACTGCCAAGACTGTCCTGGATCTTTGTAATGCTCTGCCTAGCCCTCTGTCTTCCTGGCTTCCAGATTTTGTCCACTCTTAGTTTGGGCTCCCCTATTGCTGGTCATGTTTCATCATGATAGTGTTGGGGATCAGAAAACAACACCCCAAAATGAAGGCCTCAGAAGCAGCCTCATAAGCAAAAGCTTCTCTCTGACCTTCTCCTGCCCTCCTGTCTCTTAGTCCCATTCTCCCCAAAGACTAGTCATAGAAACTAGAATCCCTGTTCTCCAAGGCAGGTCAGAGAAACCATAACCCCTTTTCTCCAAAGCCAGCCATAAAACCTAAATGTGTTACTGTAACTTTCCCTCTTCCTTTCTGTGTAAAAACTGGCTATGAAGAAATTATCTGACCTATCTCGTTTGACCGTAGGTTATAAGACCCTCATTCCAGGGAAGGACCTGCCCAATACCCAGAAGGAAAGAATGCATGCTCAAAGAGGACAAGAAGAATCTGGACAGACAGACCATGCTGGGCTTCCCTGCTCTATTTCTGTTAGCATTGTATCATATTCTTTTATTGTCAAGTTATATATATACATGGCTATTTATCCTTCGTTGAACTGGACAGTTTCCTCTGTATCTTTGGGTCTTCATTCTGAAGGCTGCCATATATACATATTAAATACATTTGTATGCATTTTCTCCAATTAATATGCCTCTTGTTAGTGATTTTCAGCAAACTTTCAGAGGGCCAACGAGAAAGCTCTCCCTTGGTCTCTAAATAGACAAGACTAGTGGCTTTGATTCAGTGCTATAGCTAAAACTTCTGCTCATAACCAGTGTAAGCTAAGACTTGACAAACTCTACTTCTCCCCTCCAACCATCTCCGGTTAGAGTGTTCAATAAATATTAAATAACAATAATATAGCATGGGAGAGAAGGTATCTCATTAAATAAATCATGGAAATGTCAATCTACCTGTCTCAAATAGAAAGAATTTCATGAAGAATATCTTTGGCTTTAAAGCTTAGTTTTCTTATATTCATTCATAACAAGCTGAAAAGAATGGAAATGAGCTAGTATTTTATAAGAATGAATTATGGGTATGATTCGATTAAAATTTTTACTTTTTCCTGAGATAGTCAATTATTCACCCAATTGCCGTAGTCTATATACTCAGAAGCCTCATTTTGCATACTTATTATATAAGTCATGTTCAAACATGGTTAACCCCTGATTATCCCTATTAATGTTGAGGAGTAGAAAATCATTTCATCCAAAACAGCATATTATTCAAACCCTATATGTACTGAGCTTTAGAAGTACATTATAAGATGCTTCTACCCTACCCCCACACGAATATTCATTGAGGAGTGCTATAGGCAAAATATATACCAACTGAGGATGAGAGGAAGCTACTTCAGAGAAATATTAGGTGACAAGGCCAAAGACAAATGAGAATTAAATACAGACCACCCACAAAGTTAAGATTAAGTATAATCTCAACAAAAAGTTAACAAAATTAGTAAATGTCCAAAACATTAAGTGAAAAAAGTAGATTATAACATTTACTATATAATTTTATTTCCCTAAATGCATACGTGTGCATGCACACACACACACACACAAATACACACACACAGCATCTCCATTACTGGGCTGTCCCACTAGTCATACTTGATGCCTCAAGACAGTGATAGTGGCAACATCCATGACTAACAGGAGGCAACATCAGCAATAACAGTAACTTCTACTCAAATAGTAAGTGCTTAGTATAGCCCTATTTTCATGATGATTTTTCTGATTTGCTTTACTCAGCTTTCCCATGGGTGGGTCAGCCATATTCTCCTGATTGTCATCCCTTTTGTTGGTGGCAGGGTCTACTGTAATCATAATACATATAGGTATATCCCCCTCAAGTCTACTATATCAACTAATTTTACTGATTTGACTCATTAACTCATGACACAATCAATTCTTCATTTAATTGACTGACTTTTTTTTTTTTTTTTTTTTTTTTTGCAATTGACCAAATCAATTGGCAGGTTTGTGTTGACATGGTCTAAGGATTGTTATATCTGGATAACTGAGGTTCAATGCTTTAGTCCAGCTATAACAGCTGAGTGAAGTAGTTTCAGTCCACAAAACTAAAAATACTATCCTTCCCTTTACAAAAGAAGTTTGCCAAGCCCTGATCTAGAAGAGATCTCAGAGGTTCATTGTCCTTATCTTATAGATTAGGAAACTGAGGTCCAAACAAGTTAAAAATAACTGAAACTCAACATATCTGATAAAGAAATTCATGACCTCTGTTACCCTCCTGGCCGTGACAAAACAATCGCAGTTCTTCTATAGTGTTCTTCATTTCAAGGAATGACACACCATCTACCTAGTTAAATAAGCCTGAAATCTATGAGTTATCCTTGACAGTGCCCTCTTGATCACCTCTGCATCGAGTCTAGGCTCCTCCAATTTCATATCTTCTCTATTGAATCTTTCCACTTCTCTTCACTGCCACTATCCTTGTTCAACCTGCCACCATCACGTTCCTGAATGACTGCCACAGTCTCATAAGTGATCTCCATCCTTCTCTGGACACTTTCTGATTTGCTTTTCACACTGTAGTCAGAGTTATCTTTTCAAAATTCAAATCTTATCCATCATTTCTCTGCTTGAAACTCTACAAAGGCTTCCCACTGATCTTAGGATAAAGGACAAACTCTTTTAATGTTCGTAAGGGCCCTATACAATCTAGCCCCTGTTGATGCCTGCAGCCTCACTTGTGCCATTTGCCTCTCCACTCCTTCTACTCTAACCATTCTGCCTTGCTTGCAATCCTTTAAACTCATCAAGCTCCCTCACACCACAGGGCCTTTGTACATGCTTCTCTTTTTCCTAGAACACTGTCCCTCCTCCTTTGCTTAGTTTGCTAATCATAATTTCCTCAGGGAAGTAGGTTCTGACCTTCCTAACTACGTCAAATCCTCCTATTATATGCTTTTATATAGCGCTGTATCTTCCCTTCCATGTACTTACCACAGGTATAATAATACAGTTTATATGTGTAATTATTTTAATACTGTCTGTCTTTACCACTAGACTGTAAGTAAGTTCCATCATGGCAGGAATCTTGTCTATTGTATTCTACTGTCTCAATACCCAGCCCAGTGCCTTGTTCTTAGTTCAATAAATATTAATTTAATAAATGAATGCATGAATTTCCAGAAGTTCACACAGTTAGAATCCAAGTTTCCTGAGTCCTAGCATAGAATTTTTCAAGGCACAATGCTGCTCCTATTTAGGCCAACGACACAGGATTGGGACATTTAGCATTTTTCTATTTGTTGGCTACAAACTAAGCCCCTAACTTCTGCCAGATGCTACACGTATGCATCGAATTTTTCACCAAGGGGAGTATATGAATGCATCAGCAATTCAGTCCCACTACTACAATAATAAATCATATGCCTTAAAGAAGGTGAGTACAGATTGTTGTTATTATCATCAAAGTAGTATGTATGTTAATTTTAAAAGGAAATATTTGAGCACTAACCATAGAAGGAAAACACGTAGTGCTGTTATAAGCATATTTAAGTTCCTTTTGAAAAAAAGTTTCCCAATACTTTCAATTTGCTGACCTGGGTTTCTGAATTTTATTTTTCTTTAAAATACCTACAGTTTTCATAGAAACATCACAAATAACCTTTCATAGACTAAGTTGTTACTCATTTGGAAGGAAAAAAAAACCAAATAGAACACTATTCTTTCTTGAAAAAATCCAAGTTGAAATATGTGCACTTTATACTTTTTAAGCTAAGTGAAATAATAAAGAAAATTTATGAAATGCTCTTCTGGAAAATCTACTTATGGAAGGTTTTTATTTGAAACCAATAAGTGGACTTTTAATAGTGAAATCTGAGAATTGTGCATATTCTTTAGAAAATCCAAGTTATAATCCTGAAGTACTATAATCATCTAATAGGTGCCTGATCTTTCAAATTCTTTAATCCTTCTTCACATTAACTTTCTGACCTAGCTTTTTGCAAACACTCCTAAGTCCCTGAAAATATTTTCATGACACAAAACCATAATTTATTGAGGTTGCCCTATGTTAGCAACTAACTTACAGATGTAGTTGGGTTCTGAGTGGTTCATAGGAAAACGTCTGTCTAATACAGCACTCCTAAAAATAGATATTCCAGTTGAAAGTCCAATTTTATTTTCTGGATTTCAGGATTAGAAACCCAGCAGCTGCTTACCAACAGATTCCATGTTAAATCAGGAGGGGATTTACTGATTCCATTACAGCTAAAAGACATATAACTAAACACACACACACACACACACACACACACACACACACACTTTTATCACCCAGAATAATATAATTGCAGCTTCAAATGAAATTCAACCCTATATTTTATTCATCATAAAATTTCCACATCCTCAGAATCTCCCTCATGGTAGGCAATATATACTCATCAAATAAGCAATTTGGAAGGTACAGCAGGCTAATCAACCTCTTGAGCATAGATCAGTAAGTGTTTTTTATAAGCTTAGCACTGTGTCAGACACTATGGAGGATATACGTCAAGAGAATGCAGTCCTTGCCCACTTGGCCATCATAATCTTGTTGAAAAGATCTACCCATGTGAAACATTTATCAACTAGTACCAGCATCTAGCACTTAGCCCCAAAGAAATTAAAGAAAAGAGAGAAAGCGAAGTGGATGCTATAGCACAAGGAAAACTTCCAAAGAAAGGGTGAGATTTCAGCAGACTTTAAAAGATGGTGAAGACATCAGCTTGATTAAACTACAATGGAGAAGGCCTGGGAGAAGGAAGAATATAACTGATTTATTAGGCTACTACCATGTTCAGGGGACGTACAAGAGATTTTATGAAAGGATAAGGCAAATCAGGGCCAGATTATGGAAGGCCTAGAATGCCCGATTAAGAAATTTGAATTTGAGCCAATAGCAATTACAACTGTATTCCAATATTCCTCCAAAGCACAGCTTTAGTTGAGAGTGCCATGTCTATGGCCCTGAGATACTGCTCATTCCAACTCTTCAGAGTGAATGAGCTGAATTATGGTACAGAATATAGTAAGTATAATTAATTAAAGGAAGAGGGCCTTTTAAATTTATGTTGGGGCAACTGGATGCTCAACTACAGAAATGAAATCCAAATGGCAGCAAATAAATTGGATCACAGAAGAGTCCAACCCAGATTAAATAAGGGTCCTCCTAAACCTCACTTTAAAACCAAATGTCAAGTATCGACAAACACAGATGTACATAGTGATTTGGCCGTTTCATTACTATGCATAATGAGAAATCTCAAAACAGAACATTACTCTGCAGAGACAAAAGAACTCAGTTTAATGTGCTTTAACATTACTGGTGTGCTTTCATCATTAATGCTGCCATTAATTTAGGTCAAGTGAATGATAAGAACTTGGATTGTGTACCCTCTCAAATGCCAAAGTCTCTCATTCCCTGGTACATTTTGGGCTGGTGTGAGGCAGTGGCTCTGGACACCAAAAGGAGACACAGAGGAGACCTGAACACAAATTGGGCTGTAATTTTCCACTTTAGATCTGATTGCTCCCTTATCCCATTTTCAACATGGATAGTAAGGTTGTTCAAGTAGAACAACCTCTGACTATTCTTTACACCACCCTGGAAAGCCTTCATTTCCTAAACCATTGTTTTCACCTATATACAAGGTCAAGGCAATGATCCTTGCATTTGCTTATTAACAACATCAGTTGTCCATATTCATTTCAGAAGAGATGAGTTTTCCAGTTGCTTCATGTGTGATTCCGCATTATGGCCTATCAGTGTGTGGCTTCAAAATGGAGAGTTTCATTTTAGAAAAAAAAAAAAAAAAAAAGGATTTCCCACAAGGATTTCCCCTAAGTGTCTCTCAGATTGCCACTAGTTTCTTTTTATGTAGCTATGATATCGTTGTTATTTATTAATGAAATTTACATGATACTTGATACCATAAAGAAGTATAGTCCCTGACTTCAAGGAATGTAATAGGATATATGCATTGAAATTGGATTCAAGGGGTTTGACGTTAAAATAAAATTGAAAAGGGAGCCACTGAGAGGTTTCAAGAAAAGGAGTAAGCTCAAAAACAGATGAAGATAATTTTAGCGGGAGGGCTATGCATGGTCACCTGAATATAAGAAGACTAGAGTTCAAAATATAAAATTCGACAACAGCATTTAAGAAAAGAAGGTGAACAAGTATTTCTTAAAAAAAAAACAATGATAATAGTAATAACGATGATAGCAGCTAATGTTTACTGAGTATTTACCACATGGCAAGCTCAGTGTATAACTGATTTTCATGTACTCTCATTTACTCTACACAGCATCCTATGAGATAGGCATTACTAAAATCATTTGACTTATAGGAAAAATGAGGCAGAGTATTTAAGTAACTTTCCTGAGGTTAAATGTCTGGTTGAGGTGTGAGCTTGCATTCTTGTTAAAGCAATAAGACTTGGATGTATACTTCAATATATGCCTCATGTGAACATAGTAATCATAGATTTACTGTTAACAGTATAGACAAATTTATACAAATGAATAAGGATCATCTTCTTTAGTCAATTAGGAAACCATGCACTTATTACACTTGCAAACATTTCTGGAATTCTTCTTTAGTAATTGTGTTCTAAATCTGAAACACACTTTTAGCCTATTCACTAGGAGGAATCTTTCTTTGAGGTTGAATTTAAATTTTATAAATACTGAAAAAAATAAGTTGGAATTAACTAGGTCAAATGAAGTGCGATATCAATCCGGATAAATTCATTTGGGAACAAAAACATGATGTGGCATGAAGAAATTAGATGACTTTTTTTTCTGAAAACATTCACCCAAAATTCTAGAGCAGGAGAAGCATCTTTCAAATCAATAATAGCTTCCCTAGAAGAAAATGTCTTAACTCTATTAATTCTGGTTCTAGTATGTGTGTTCATATTAAAATGTAACTGTTTTTATATTATAATTAACAGGTTATACATTTTATGTAAGACTATTAAAGAATAGTATTCCTACATATGAGATACGGAAGCACAGATACATTATAAATAGTATGGATATTCAAATGTGTAGAAATCAGCATGTACTAGATTACTTGACAAGGGCTTCATGGAAGGAAGTAGGGATGAACCTGGGCTTGAAGAACAAGTTAAATTTCCGTGAGGGATCATCTATGTAGGGTAGAGGAATCTGACGTGATTAACTAATAAAAGTAGACTTGACAAAGAGTCTAATTCAAATGAAATAGGAGCTGTCCTAAAATACATTTTTAAACCAAACATCAGCAAAAGCAGATGTTACTATCTGGAGCACAGTGAGAGACAAGCACAGATAGTATGATGGACTCAGATTACATGGGGAGGGGGTTGCTGAGTGATTACCAGCTGAGGAGTTTGAACATGATCTAAAGTTAGCCTATTATCCTTCTACCGGTGATTTTGTAAGTCTCAAGGATCTGTCAAGGCCCACTAATAAATGTCTTGCTCTACAAAGGCAATTTAAGAAAAGAAAAGAAAAGTAACATGGATACTTCAAATTCTCTTTCCCTTGAGTAAAGGCCCTCCCACTGACCTTGCTTTAAAGAGAGGAATTGCTGGCAAGAACTGAAAAAGGCCATCAGCAGTGTGTAGATAAGCTTTTAGAAACACCTTATTGTCTTTCAAACAGATGAGCAGATTTTCTGGTAAGATTCAGTTAATGCAGGACATTCTTTTTACCAAGTATGAACTTTCTGGTTATTGGATAATTATTTTCTACATAAAATACAGCCCTACAAAACCCTTGTTATTTCTTTAATTAAATACTTGTTTACACTACTCTACTGCAAATTTTTAAAGTGCGAGATAATAATGAATCCCATTTTTGCAGTGCATTGTAAATCATATTAGTAACTTCTGGTGCTCTCTAGGTTTAATAGGTGATAGTTTATTATTCATGTTCAGCATAAACTAAGTTGTTAAAATTACAAATTTACAAGTAAGCTACAAAAAGTATGCTTGTCTTCAGGATTATGGTTTTAATAATTGAAAATACTATCTGACCTAGAGCAAGTAAAATATAGAAACTTGAACGTTCACCTGAAACTCATGGCTGAGAGTAACAGAAGTCCCTGAACACTGGGGCCATCTTTCTATTTATGTCAGGATAGACAAGCCAGTAAATGAACCAAGGAAAGTTACATTGTTTTATAGGATTTATATTTCCAGAATTCCTTTAGGAGGCTCATGTTTCTAAAATGCAAACATTATAAATATGAAAGGAGACATGTTAATGCATGTTAAGTTAGATTCTGGCATGAGCAGAAGATGCTTGTCTTCATATCAAAACATGTCTTTATTTTTATGCACAGAATGCTAAACTGCATGGAAAATTCTAAACCCTGAGTGAGTCTGGTTTTTTACATACAATAAGAAATGACCACGTACATGTTGAACTTGTTGCAACCAATTGGCTTTTTTTCTGGCCAGCAAGCCTAGTCATTCAAGAGATATCTTCTGAAATAAAATCCTTCCTAAACTCATCTTGAGCTCCTCATTACATGAGGTTGAGGCTCATGTTTCCAGCTTTTAAGGCCACCAGAGGCTTCCAATTCCAACCAGAGACTGACTTCTCTGGAATACAATTTACTTTGAATTGAATTGAAAAGAAAGCCTCCTTTGTTTTTTTTTTCCCATTTGTTCCAATTCAAATTAGTGCATTGATTAAATTCCAGAGAAGACTTGGCTCATAATAAACCTGCCAAGGGCTTACTCAGTATCCTAAAAGACTATACTCCAGACATCTCATAATTGTATGAGTGACCTTGTTTTTTTTTAATAACTTTGATTCTTTTCAAATTCTGCTATATATTTGAAATAATCCATTTACAGATAAGTTTATGAAATAAGAGAGTCCAAGCACCAGAAAAGTGAATAATGTGAATTAGCTAAAACGCCCCTCTATTCTAACTTACAAGGTAATAGAAAGCAGGACATACTATGATTTATTAGCTATTAACTCCTCTGGTCTGGCAGTGCCCTTTCTATATGAGATAGGGCCTCCACTTGGTTGACTGAGTTAGGTGAGATTCACTGAGAGAAATGATAGACTTTAGGACTATTTTCCAGATTTCAGTTTCCTCATCTGTAAAACAAGGTACTTGAAACTAAACAATCTCTAAGTTCTTTTCTCTGCTTTAACCATCTATAATTCTACTCATTTTGAATCTACTCCATTATTTGATTTAATAATGTACACAAATCTAGAAAGTTATCTTCAACAGACATGATAGTCACTAGGGAAACAAAGAGGTCTAAGAATCTAGAGGCTAAAAACTTAGTTATGGAGATAAAATATGTCCATAAACGGATATGTAACAATGCAGAGTAGGAAAAGGCTATGTGTCAAAATGGGAGGCGTGAATGCAGAGAGCAGAATCCCTCAACCCCTGTTTATTCCTAATAGTCCAATACACATTGGACTATAAACTTTCATTGTATTTAGCCACTGTGATTTGAGGATTCTTTGTTGTATATATACACCTCTCTCTACCTCTAGTACAACAGCAGTACTAACTGCTATAACAAACTATAGATAGATAGATACACACACACACACACACACACACACACACACACCTCTCTCTACCTCCAGTCTATCTGTCTAGAGAGATCACACACACACACACACACACACACACACACACACACACACACACTATTAAGTCAGGTCAAAAGATGAGGCCCTACCTCCTGTCATGAAAGTTTATATGATTCCAGAATGACTCAACTGATCACAAATAGGGAGTATAAATGTTTAAGTTTATTCCTTCTTGGATTATAAGCCCCAGGAAAGCAAGAGTCATGTCTTTTTTATTCACTGCTACATTCTCAGCACCTAGTACCTGGAATGTAGGTGGTATACAGTATGTTGTTAAAATGTTTGTTTAGTGAATGAATGAGAGTTTCAATTGCATAGTGCTTCACAATTGGGCTCCTATAGCACCCTGGTCTTTCGCTATGATTGTAATTGCTATAGAATGCCTATCTTCTTTCCTAGAGAGCAAGGAGCTCCATAAGTATGTTTTTAATCAAGGTCCGAACTTGGTAAATTTCTTTTAATACTGCAAGAAGTAGATGACACCTTCTGGAGCCAACAGAGGAGACCTTGGGTTGTGTATATAAAGGCCTTCAATCAGACCTGTCCTCTAAGACACTTTCTCTCCCTGTGAGTTATCTAGGGTTGTTTCCTGCTTCAGCCAAAACTCAAAAGTGTCTTGTTACTCCTGAGTTTCCTGAACCTTGCCCTTGTCCATCACAGACTTGCCTTTAACCTGTCCTAGAATGACAGCCCAGTTTCCTGCCCAGAGTCCCCAATATAAAAACAGCTTCAACATTTATTGCTGTACATTTGACACACAAAATCAAGCCTTTGTCAGATGGGTTTCAGCTAAAATGTTTCATATAGATTTAGGAAAAAATCAAGCAAAAGAATAAAATGGACTGCTTCCATAAGACTTGTTCCCTCGGCTTTTCCTCCTCACTATATGCTGCTACAGCAACTGCCAGATAAAGACCCAGGAATGGGTCCAGCCTTTACAAACCAAGGGTCCCCTGGTTTTACTCCTCACTACTTCATAAATTGCCTTCTCAACTGTTCCATGGGATTTGTTAAATGGGATTCAGAAATATTTGCAGTCCTGAATTGCTCTAGAATTGAACAAATTAGAAGTAGGCAGGAAAAGGAACATTATAGATGGCAAAACCTAGTGCAATACTGATTAACTGTAAAAGGTTAAAACATGCCCTCAATTTTCCAGCAGAGCAGTGCCAGTGGATCTCACACTACAGATGTCAGTATTAGAAATGGCCATGGTCTCTACAGAAGCAAAAGCTTCTGCCACCTTTAAGTGGGACTAGAGAAGTAGGAAAAAGTTTGAGGAAATTACCTGTGATGCTATGCCTGATCCTCCTTTCCATAAACATTAGGGAAGAACTTTTGGCAAGTGTTATCTTAAAAAGTGAAATATGATCAACAAAATGGTCCTCTTCATTTAAAAATGTAAGAATAAAGGGCTATATTACTCTGAATTTAGAATACATACATAATGCCAACTATTCAATTAGAGAAAGGTCCCCATATTTCCATTTCCTCATCAATTTCCACCGGTATAGAAATGATTCTTCTCCAATTCAATAAGTTAATAGTAGAGTACAAAGCTTTATGGATTTCTCTGAAGAAGCTTGATTAAGAATTTTATTTTCAAGATATAAGATGTTAGCCACCTCTAACATAAAGCTTCAAGGGGAAAGAGTTTGTGGGCTGCTTTATAACTTTTAGAAGCCTCAACCTCATGGCTATGGGTTTTTTTTTCTTTTTACCAAATTTGAAAGGGGCCGTTCCACCTCAGTGACCAGCTACTAGTTAAATGGCAACTGAACCCAAGCACTGTGCTCCAGTAACTTGTGTGCTTTTAAACATGCTTCAGGCATGGGGATAGAATATCCTTGTCACAAAACCAAGATAATAAGATATCAACAACTGGAATGATGTGTCTAAATACATCTGCACAATGAAAACTTCTCTTTCCATCCAGTAAGCATGCCTTGAGTGGGTCGGGCCATTGTGACATGCATCAGGGTTCTCAGGTCATTAACACAGTACACACGTTCTCAGGTCCTAACTCCATCTACTCAACGTGTGTAAACAATCATCTAACGATGGAGAAAGATGTTAAGTTAATCAATAATAGAATTCCTGTTTACTCTTTTCTATTATAGAATTAAGACTTTATGGAATGTATGACACCACAATACTAATGAGTAATGATGGAAATAGAGTTTTCATATTGCACTTCAGTCTTGTGTTGTAGATCAATGCAATAGGTGATTCTCAAATCTGAACAAGCATCAAAATCATCTGGCAGCCTTGTTACAACACAGGTTACTGGAACCCACTCCGAGCATTTCTGTTTCAGTAAGCATGAGATAGAGCCTGTGGATTTGCATTTTGACAAGTTCCTAGGTAATGTTGTTGCTATGGATCCACGAAACACGCTTTGGGAATTACTATGTCAGGGCACGGTCATAATGAACCCTAGGTTTCAAGTTCAAATCTTATTTTATCCAGCAGATATTACACAAAGGAAAATTCTGAGGTAACAACCCTAACCAGACATGACAGTTCAACAAATGTCTGCCCTTGGTTACAGGGAGGACAAGATGACAAAATAATCATGCTTCTTTGCAATCCCATACACTGTTCTATAAAATCAATGTCTGTATTAGTAATTGCAACTTTACATACAAATAGCATAATACTTTTTTGAATTTTTAAAACTTTTTACTTTGAATAATTTCAAACATACATAAAAATAGAATAGCAGAATAAACACACATATACCTATCAACTATATTGTTTAATTATTAATATTTTGTTAAATTTGCTTCATTTATATTTTAGCTAATATATTTTAAAGTAACTCCAAGACATCATCATATTTCTCCTCTAAATAGTTCTGTATATAAAAAGAGCAAAACATTTTGTATGTTTTTTTCTTTTTTAATTACTTTTGCTTTCAAAATACTTTAATTTCTATTATTTTTCAACATCTACTAAGTAATTAGGGCAAGTAATCTTACATGCTTTTAGACAAGAACGTTTAATAATCAAATATTGAAACGACTGGCTCAGGATACTAGAGTAAGTTAGTGACAGAACAGAAACCATGACTCATTAATTCACTCACTCACTTACTGACTTAATTACTCAGCAAATATGTGCCTTTTGGTCTCCTGCCTCTTGACCTTATCCTCTTTCCAGAAAACTAAGTTTCTATTCAAAATTCAGTCTGAAAGAAATTAGACCAGCATTATCAAAAGTGTGCTCCACATAATACTAATTCTTCAGGATGCTAAAAGATGTATACACACACACACACACACACACACACACACACACACACACACAAATAATTCTATGGCCAAATCAGTTTGGGAAATCATGGATTAAATAAACAGCTTTCTTTATTGAAGAGCTTTTCAGAGCCTCTAATAAACTATTATGCATTGGAATTCTGCAAGAGACACAACCTTAAGTGTGCAGTATTTCCCTAGTGTATTAAACAATCTTTTGACCTGACTTGGTTGTGTGTGTGTGTGTGTGTGTGTATTTTGTTTGTTTAAGGAACATCTCTATGAAACATATTTTGATCAATATTCCACTAGTAGAGTCTAGGGTTTGTTTGCTCTACATGTTCAAGAAAACTTTCAAGGAAAAATAATGCAATATTCCAATGATAGAAACTAAGGGGGAGGGGCCAAGATGGCTGAATGGAAACAGCTCCAGCAGCTCCCAGTGAGACCAATGTAGAGGCGGGTGATTTCTGCATTTCCAACTGAGGTACCCAGTTTATCTCATTGCGACTTGTTAGACAGTGGGTGCGACCCATGGAGAGCGAGCAGAAGCAGGATGGGGCGTCGCTTCACCTGGGAAGTGCACGGAGCCAGGAGGCCTCCTTCCCCCAGCCAAGGGAAGCTATTAAGTGACTGTGCCACCTACCCAGGGTACTACACTTTTCCCACGGATTTTTGCAATCTGCAGATCAAGAGATTCCCTTGTGAGCCTATACCACTGGAGCCCCGGGTTTTGAGCACAAAACTGGGTGGCTTTTCAGGCAGGCACTAGGCTGCAGGAGTTTTCTCATACTCCAGCAGCTCCTGGAACTCCAGTGAGACAGGAGAACCACCCACTCCCCTGGAAAGGGGGCTGAAACCAGGGAGCCAAGCAGTCTTGCTCAGTGGGTCTGACTCCCACGGAGCTTAGCAAGCTGAGAACCACTGGACTGAGATTCTCACTGCCAGCAGAGCAGTCTGATGTTGGCCTGGGGCAATCGAGTTTGGTAGGGAGAGGGGTGGCCACCATTATTGTAGCTTTAGTAGGTGGTTTTCCCCTGACAGTGCTAAGGAGACTGGGAGGTTTGGACTGGGTGGAATTCATCACAGTGCAGCAAAGCAGCTGTGGCCAGACTGCTTCTCTAGATTCCCCCTCATTAGGCAGGGCATCTCTGCAGGAAATCCAGCAGCTCCAGTGAAGGGCTTACAGACAGAACTCTCACCTACCTGGGACAGAGCACCTGTGGGGAGGGAAGCCTGCAGTCGCAGGTTCAGCAGACTTAATCTTTCCTGCCTGTCTCTGAAGAGTGCGGCTGATCCTGACAAGGGGGATTCTCCCAGCACAGTGCTAAGGGACAAACAGCCTCCTCAAGTGGGTCCGTGGCCCCATGCCTCCTTATTGAGAGAGACTTCCCAACAGGGGTCAACAGACACTTCATACAGGAGAACTCTGGTTGGCATCAGGCTGGTGCCCCTCTGAAACAAAGCTTCCAAAGGTAAGAGCAGACCACAATCTTTGCTATTCTGTAGCCTCCACTGGTAATAGCCAGATGAACAGGGTCTCAAGTGGACACCCAGCAAATTGCAGCAGACCTGCAGAAGGGGGGCTTGACTGTTAGAAGAAAAACTAACAAACAGGAAGTAAAAACAGCAACAATGTCAACACAAAAGAACCTCCCCCCCACAAAAAAACCCATCCAAAGGTCATCAGCCTCAAAGATCAAAGGTAGATACATCCACAAAGATGAGGAAAAACCAGTGTAAAAATGCTGAAATTTCCAAAAGCCAGAATGCCTCTTCTCCTGCAAATGATTGCAACACCCCTCCAGCAAAGGTGTAGAACTGGACAGAGAATGAGATGGATAAATCGAAAGAAGTAGGCTTCAGAAGGTGGGTAATAACAAACTCCACTGAGCTAAAGGAGAATGTTCTAACCCAATGCAAAGAAGCTAAAAACCTTAATAAAAAGTTACAGAGCTGCTAACTAGAAAAATCAGTTTAGAGAGGAACATAAATGACCTGATGGAGCTGAAAAATGCAGCACAAGAACTTTGTGAAGCACACACAAGTATCAATAGCCGGATTGATCAAGTGGAAGAAAGGATATCAGAGTTTGAAGACTGTCTTGCTGAAATAAGGCACGCAGACAAGATTAGAGAAAAAAAGAATAAAAAGGGACGAGAAAAAAAAAAACCTCTGAGAAACATGGACTATGTAAAAAGACCAAACCTACAATTGATTGGAGTATCTGAAACAGACTGGGAGAATGGAACCAAGTTGGAAAACACACTTCAGGATATTGTCCAGGAGAACTTCCCCAACCTAGCAAGACAGGCCAACATTCAAATTCAGGAAATACAGAGAACACCACTAAGATACTCCAAGAGAAGATCAACCCCAAGACACATAATCTTCAGATTTTCCAAGGTTGAAATGAAGGGGAAAAATGTTAAAGGCAGCCAGAGAGAAAAGCCAGGTCACCTATAAAGGGAAGCCCATCAGAATAACAGCAGACCTCTCAGCAGAAACCCTACAACCCAGAAGAGAGTGGGGGCCAATATTCAACATTCTTAAAGAATTTTCAATCCAGAATTTGATATCCAGCCAGACTAAGCTTCATAAGTGAAGGAGAAATAAAATACTTTCCAGACAAGCAAATGCTAAGGGATTTCATCACCATCAGGCCTGCCTTGCAAGAGCTCCTGAAGGAAGCACTAAATACAGAAAGGAAAAACCAGTACCAGCCACTGCAAAAACACACCAAAATATAAAGACCAATGATGTTGTGAAGAAACTGCATCAACTAGTGTGCAAAATAACCAGCTAGCATCATGATGACAAGATCAAATTCATATATAACAATATTAACCTTAAATTTAAATGGACTAAATTCCCCAATTAAAAGACACAGACTGGCAAATAGGATAAAGAGTCAAGACCCATCGGTGTGCTGTATTCAGGAGACCCATCTCACATGCAAAGACACATATAGGCTTAAAATAAAGGGATGGAGAAAAATTTACCAAGCAAATGGAAAGCAAAAAAGAGCAGGGGTTGCAATCCTAGTCTCCGATAAAACAAACGTTAAACCAAAAAAAAAAAAAAATCAAAAAGACAAAAAAGGGCATTACATAATCATAAAGGGATCAATTCAAGAAGAAGAGCTAACTATCCTAAATATATATGCACCCAATACAGGAGTACCCAGATTCATAAAACAAGTTTTTAGAGACCTACAAAGAGACTTAGACTCCTACACAATAACAGTGAGGGACTGTAACACTCCGTTGTCAATATTAGACATATCAACAAGACAGAAAATTAACAAGGATATTCAGGACTTGAACTTAGCTGTGGATCAAGTGGACCTAATAGACATGTACAGAATTCTTCACCCCAAATCAATAAAATATACATTCTTCTCAGTGCCACACGGCACTTATTGGAAAACCAACCACGTAATTGGAAGTAAAACACTCCTCAGCAAGTGCAAAAGAACTGAAATCATAAGAAACAGTCTCTCAGACCACAGTGCAAACAAATTAGAACTCAGGATCCAGAAACTCACTAATACCACACAACTCACTGGAAATTGAACAACCGGCTCCTGAATGACTCCTGGGTAAATAACAAAATTAACGCAGAAATCAAGAAGTTCTTTGAAACCAATGAGAACAAAAAGACAATGTACCAGAATCTCTAGGACACAGCTAACGCAGTGTTAAGAGGGAAATTTATAGCACTAAAGGCCCACATCAGAAAGCTAGAAAGATCTGAAGTCGACACCCTAACATCACAATTAAAAGAGCTAGAGAAGCAAGAGAAAACAGATCCAAAAGCTAGTAGAAGACAAGAAATAACTAAGATCAGTGCAGAACTGAAGGAGACAGAGACACAAAAAACCCTTCAAAAAAATCAATAAATCCAGGAGCTGTTTTTCTTTTGGAAAAAAAAAATAGACCACTAGCTAGACTAATAAATAAGGAAAGAGAGAAGAGTCAGATAGACACAATAAAAAATGATAAAGGGGATTTCACCACTGCCCCCAGAGAAATACAAACTACCATTAGAGAATACTAAAAACAACTCTACACAAATAAACTACAAAAGCTAGAATAAATGGATAAATTCCTGGATACACATACCCTCCCAAGACTAAACAAGGAAGAAGTTGAATCCCTGAATAGACCAATATCAAGTTCTGAAATTGAGGCAGTAATTAATAGCCTGTCAATCAAAAAATTCCCAGGAGGAGATGGATTCACGGCCAAGTTCTACCAGAGGTACAAAGAGGAGCTGGTACCATTCCTTCTGAAACTATTCCAAACCATTGAAAAGGAGAGACACCTCCCTAACTCATTTTATGAGGCCAGCATCATCCTGATACCAAAACCAGACAGAGATACAACAAAAAAAGAAAACTTCAGGCCAATATCCATGATGAACATTGATTTGAAAATCCTCAATAAAATACTGGCAAACTGAATCCAGCAGCACATCAAAAAGCTTATCCAATACTATCAAGTCAGCTTCATCCCTGGGTTGCAAGGCTGGTTCAACATATACAAATCAATCAATGTAATCCATCACATAAACAGAACCAATGACAAAAACCACATGATTATCTCAATAGATGCAGAAAAGGCCTTCAATAAAATTCAACATCCCTTCATGTTAAAAACTCTCAATAAACTGGGTATTGATGGAACATATCTCAAAATAATAAGAGCCATTCATGACGAACCCATAGCCAATTTCATACTGAATGGGCAAAAGCTGGAGGCATTCCCTTTAAAAACTGGCACAAGACAAGGATGCCCTCTTGCACCAGTCCTATTCAACACAGTAATGGAAGTTCTGGCTAGGGCAATCAGGCAAGAGAAAGAAATGAAGGGTATTCAAATAGGAAGCGAGGAAGTCAAATTGTTTGCAGATGACATGATTCTATATTTTAAAAACCCCATTGTCTCAGCTTCAAAACTCCATAAGCTGATAAGCAACTTCAGCAAAGTCTCAAAATATAAAACCAATGTGCAAAAATCACAAGCATTCCTATACACCAACAATAGACAAGCAGAAAGCCAAATCATGAGTGAACTCCCATTCACAACTGCTACAAAGAAAATATAATACCTAGGAATACAGCTAACAAGGGACATGAAGGACCTCTTCATGGAGAACTACAAACCACTGCTCAAGGAAATAAGAGAGGACACAAACAAATAGAAAAACATTCCATTCTCAGGGATAGGAAGAATCAATATCTTGAAAATGGCCATACTGCCCAAAGTAATTTTTAGATTCAGTGCTATTTCCATCAAACTACCATTGACATTCTTCACAGAATTAGAAAAAAAAAAACAGGCCGGGCGCGGTGGCTCAAGCCTGTAATCACAGCACTTTGGGAGGCCGAGGCGGGCGGATCATGAGGTCAGGAGATCGAGACCATCCTGGCTAACACGATGAAACACTGTCTCTACTAAAAATACAAAAAATTAGCTGGGCGCAGTGGTGGGTGCCTGTAGTCCCAGCTACTCAGGAGGCTGAGGCAGGAGAATGGCGTGAACCCAGGAGGCGGAGCTTGCAGGGAGCCGAGATCGCGCCACTGCACTCCAGGCTGGGTGACAGAGCAAGACTCTGTCTAAAAAAAAAAAAACACTTTAAATTACATATGGAACCGAAAAAGAGCCCATATAGCCAAGATAATCCTAAGCAAAAAGAACAAAGCTGCAGGTATCACACTACCTAACTTCATATTATACTACAAGGTTACAGTTACCAAAACAGCATGGTACTGGTACCCAAACAGACATATAGGCCAATGGAACAGAACAGATACCTCAGAAATAACACCACACATCTACAACCATCTGATCTTCTACAAACCTGACAAAAACAAGCAATTGGGAAAGGATTCCCCATTCAATAAATGGTGCTAGGAAAACTGGCTAGCCAAATGCAGAAAACTGAAACTGGACCCCTTCCTTACACCTTATACAAAAATTAACTCGAGATGGATTTAAGAGTTAAATGTAAAATCCAAAACCATAAAAACCCTAGAAGAAAACGTAGGTAACACCAATCAGGACATGGGCATGGGCAAAGACTTCATGATGAAAACACCAAAAGCTAGTGCAACAAAAGCCAAAATTGACAAATGGATCTAATTAAACTAGAGAGCTTCTGCTCAGCAAAAGAAACTATCATCAGAGTGAACAGGAAACCTACAGAATGGGAGAAAATTTTTGCAATCTACCTATCTGACAAAGGTCTAATATCCAGACTCTACAACAAATTTGTAAACAAATTTGCCAGAAGAAACAAACAACCCCATCAAAAAGTGGGCAAAGGATGTGAGCAGACACTTCTCAAAAGAAGACATTTATGTTGCCAACAACAGACATATGAAAAAAAGCTCATCATCACTGGTCACTAGAGAAATGCAAATTAAAACCACAATCAGATAACATCTCATGCCAGTCAGAATGGCAATTATTAAAAAGTCAAGAAACAACAGATGCTCGTGAGGCTGTGGAGAAATAGGAATGCTTTTACACTGTTGGTTGGAATGTAAATTAGTTTAACCACTGTGGAAGACAGCGTGGCGATTCCTCAGGGATCTAGAACCAGGAATATCATTTGACCCAGCAATCCAATTACTGGGTATATACCCAAAAGAATATAAATTATTCTACTACAAAGACACATGCACACGTATGTTATTGCAGCACTATTTACAATAGCAAAGACATGAAACCAACCCAAATGCCCACCTATGATAGACTGGAAAAAAAATGTGGTACATATACACCATGGAACACTATGCAGCCAATAAAAATAATGAGATCATGTCCTTTGCAGGGACATGGATGAAACTGGAAGCCATCATCCTCAGCAAACTAACACAGGAACAGAAAACGAAACACCACATGTTCTCACTCGTAAGTGGGAGTTGAACAATGACAACACATGGACACAGCTAGAGGAACAGCACACACTGGGGCCTGTCATGGGGTGGGAGCCATGGGGAAGGAGAGCATTAGGAGAAATACCTAATGCATGTGGGGCTTAAAACCTACATGACAGATTGATAGGTACAGCAAACCACCATGGCACATGTATACCTATGTAAAACACTTGCTCATTCTGCACATGTATCCTGGAATTTAAAGTAAAGTAAAATAAGAAAACTTAAAAAAAGAAACAAGAACAGATTCTTACCCACTTTCAAACACTAAAATGAGACTACACGCTTAGAAGTGAATTGACTCCTTAGAACTTTAAAGTACTGAAGTAGACATTCAAGTTAAATATATTTAGCATCGTACTTTGGAATAAAAGCATTATATAATTGTAATAATTTAATCAAACCACCATACCCAGAGACAGTTCTATAGTTTCTAATAACTAAAGTGTTTTATTTAATATATACCTTAATAATTTCTATATCCAGTTGGAAATGACTTAGATATTCATAGGATAGCATAAGAATAATATTTGTAAAAAAAACTCACTCCAAATCAAATGCGCACTACATTTAATGTGAATTAGCTTTTGTTATACTTAAAATCAATTTAAATGAAGGCTAATGGAAGGAAACATGAAAACGCTGATATAGCACAATACCAAGAATGTATGTATATAATATTAAAACAATTCAAGGGTATTACTTGAGGTAATTCAGTATCTAGTCGATTGAGTAACAGGGCATTCTAACTTTCTGTAAATATATACACAAGTATACAAGGTTGTCAACTATCTGATTTACAAGTGAAAATAATCAACCAGATGTTTTTAAAGTACCTAAAAGTTGGGCATTATGCTTAGGTAACAGCAGTGTTTCACTTTTCCTATGAATGGTTTTGCCATCAGAAAAACAGAGCTCCAAAATGTTCAATAGCTACAGTTCTATCTAGTGTTGGCTGAGGAAGAACCTTTATAAAGGTCCTTTGTGAAGTTACTTATTTTTTCTGCATTTCATTGTCCTCATCTCCAAAGCAGCTCATAACCCTGTTAGACATTTTATGAGGATAAACAGAGAAGACTATACTGATTGTCAAAAATCAGAATGTCTAGGCAAATTGGGATGGGCAATCATACATGAATATTAACTACAAAACGATTGCTTTAAGTTAGGATTTTTGACATTTTATCTAAATTTTATTGCTGCAGAAATTTTGTTTCAAGATAGACTATGCATTTTAAAGTGAATCTGATAAATATCTTAATATTTAATTTTAATAGTAATCAGTGCTGAATATTTTAATCTGCAATAACCTTAAAATGTATAATTTATATTATAGTAACCATGGAAGATCCTAATTATTCATTTCTGCCTTTTGTTAACATGAAGTGCTAATATTGGGTGCTGAATTAAATAGTAAAATGGTGTTTTCATACTCTTCTGCCAAAAAATTACCTATGCAATTTGTGTTTTCCTTCATTTAAGAAGACTGGATATGACTGGATATGACAAATGATAGTTCGCATTTGAGTAAAATGTGATAATCTCAGAAATCAGTTTAATATTTATTACAGGTTAATTAAATCAGGGGGTAAAGATTTCTGAGTCACTGTGTTATCCAATTTGAAAAGAGTCAATAAACTACAGTTAATTGGCAGGCAACAGCCTAACCAGATTAAGTGTGTAAACTCTGGACTACTACAACATCTCAGCAAGCTTAATCCACAAGTGGATGATACAATAGAAAACATTTTTGTCAAATATCTCTTGGAATGATGCTAAACCTGTTATTTGGATAAAAATTAAACAAATACCTATAAGGAGAATTAACACATCTATCTAAGCTTCTTTTTTAGGGCTATAATTATCTGGATACTCATCTTCTCATAAAACCTTCCTCCTTTAAATCTAATAGTTCATATATCAATAGACTCCTGAGGCACAGAAATATGCAATAATGTAATTATAAAAACTAATTCAATAAAACTAAAAACAAGCTAAGATTTACAATAAAGATTATAATCTAATCCTCAATAGTGTAATGAGGCATCTCTTCACTGTGAGTTTTAGCTTCTTCATCTGCTAGATGGGAATAATATAATTATATCCCCATGTTGAATGGATACATGAAAACAAATGCAAGATATTATAATGTAACAATTGTGGACACCAATAAAAAGCTTTTCAGATTTGTATGTAGCCTGTCATATTTAAATGCAGTAGTCTTCTGCTTACGCACAAAAGGTCCAAATGGCTGGTCAACTTAGAGGGGACAGGGAATTGGAAGTTAATAGATTCTTTAAAAGCTAACTATTTCTTTACTTTTAGGTAAACCAGTGGATTCCAAACTGAAATTTTTAATCACTAAAACAGAATAGAAAAACCAATATTTTAAATAAACATTAACATAATTATGTTATTATTATTTAACCTTTGTTACATAAAAAGTCACTCTTTGAGTAACACTGATTTAGAAAAAAATGTATTTAAGTAATTGAAAAATTAGTAGCTTGATTGAGTACTTGACTTCTCATTGATTTGTTTTGGTATCTCATAGACCACTGATTCTCAGTTGGGGGCCTTATTCTCAAGAGATGGATTTCAAAATCTTTAGAGTAGTGTTATATGAAGTGTAGCTTGAAAAAGCATGCTTACTATCATAATATAATTTTATATTTGTAAAATGGAAAAGATATATTTTCATAAAGAAGCTACAGAAAATAACACTCTCAATGGAGTTCAGGGACATAAGTTTTTATGTATATCAAAAAGAGATATGTGTTTGAATATGATGACAAATAAGGTGGAAGGCTTAGTCCCAGCTCCCATAAGACTCTGGGGAAGGGATTCTGTTTATGCCTGCATCACTAATCTGTTAACAGGTCATGTAAATTGCCAGCATTAGCAACTGGCCCACAATAATGCTCTGAAGATTCACTACACACAGTAAAGTGGTTGGTGAGCAAAGCAATCACAACTACTAAAATCAAGCAATGAAGAGCAGGCTGTCAGCAGACTGGGACATCCTTGGGTGTTTAGGCATGACAAATAACCTAGGGTTGCCAGATTTAGCAAATAAGTCCCATTTGTGACCTACTTATACTAAAAAAAATTTAACTGTTTATCTAGGGTTGAAATGTAACTGGGCATCCTATATTTTATCTGGCAACTCTTGTGAAACCCCTCTCCCAGTGTATCAATAGGATGACACTTCTTGAAGGATCATGCAGTATGTCACAGAAGCAGATATATATACAAGAGTGAGTAACTCAACTTGATAATTTAGTAAGAAAATGTTCTTGCACCTATGTTTCCCACTACCTCTTTAATGAGAAAAGGTTATGTTGTACATTAGTATTGGTTGTCACTGCTGAGATTCAACCTATGGTAGTGACAGCAAATAAGAACTGACCTGCTTTTTGGAAGAATCGTTATTAACCTTAAAAGGATAATGTACATGCATTAGTTTAGTGCCTATGCTTTCTGTGTTTTGAGAGTGAAACCTGATATTGGAACATAGCCTAAAAAAAATTCACCTACTCAACCCAAGTCATTGGAAATGAGGATTGAGGAAACAACATAAATAAATTAGAAGAAACATAGTATCATAGAAGAAAGGGCATTGCGTAAAATGAGATTCAAGAGACCAGAATTCTCTTATTTCTCTTCTACCATTAGTTTGTGCAACCACATAGAATTATTTAACTCCTTTGGGCCTCGGTTTCAAAAATAGTAAAATTAAAAAGTTATACTGGTTACTTACTCATCATTTGTTTACTAAGCATCTGTTATACACTAGACCTAGAGCTAAGGAGTAGAAACACTCCTCTCAAGGAGCTCATAGTCCACCGTCTTTTTAGTTTGAATGTTCTAAAATTTGTGTTTTTCTGCATTTGAGCTTTACAAATAGTTCCTCCAAAAATTTTTTTTATCTACCTTGTGATGTATATAAAAATCTCTCGAAAATTCCATTTGTTGCTAGTGCCTAAAAGAAACAAGGGCAGATGTGTCTGAAGAACATCAACATCACCATGGTTTTAAAGCTATTCAACTTAGTATTGGAAGTTCTGGCCAGGGCAAATAGGATTATTTATCCTATTTGAATAAAGGGTATTCAAATAGGAAGAGAGGAAGAGAGGAAGTCAAATTGTCTCTGTTTGCAGATGACATGATGGTATATTTAGAAAACCCCATCGTCTCAGCCCAAAATCTCCTTCAGTTGATAAGCAACTTCATCAAAGTCTCAGGATACAAAATCAATGTGGAAAAATCACAAGCATTCCTGTATGCCAATAATAGACAAACAGAGAGCTAAATCATGAGTGAACTCCCATTCGCAATTGCTACAAAGAGAATAAAATACCTAGGAATACAACTTACAAGGGACGTGAAGGACCTCTTCAAGGAGAACTACAAACCACTGCTCAAGGAAATAAGAGAGGACACAATCAAATGAAAAAACATTCCATGCTCATGGATAGGAAGAATTAATGTCTTCAAAATGGCCATACTGCCCAAAGTAATTTACAGATTCAATACTATCCCCATCAAGCTACCACTGATTTTCTTCACATAATTAGAAAAAACTACTTTAAATTTCACATGGAACCAAAAAAGAGCCTGTATAGCCAAGACAATCCTAAGCAAAAAGAATAAAGCTGGAGGCATCACATTACCCGACCTCAAATTATACTACAAGGCTACAGTAACCAAAACAGCATGGTACTGGTACCAAAACAAATATATAGACCAATGGAACAGAACAGAGGCCTCAGAAATAACGCCACACATCTACAACAATCTGATCTTTGACAGACCTGACAAAAACAAGCAATGGGGAAAGGATTCCCTATTTAATAAATGGTGTTGGGAAAACTGGCTAGCCATAGGCAGAAAACTGAAACTGGGCCCCTTCCTTACACCTCATACAAAACTTAACTCAAGATTGATTAAAGACTTATATGTAAGACCTAAAACCATAAAAACCCTAGAAGAAAACATAGGCAATACCATTTAGGACATAGGCATGGGCAAAGACTTCATGGCTAAGACACCAAAAGGAATGACAACAAAAGTCAAAACCAACAAATGGGGTCTAATTAAACTAAAGAGCTTCCGTACAGCAAAAGAAACTATCATCAGAGTGAACAGGCAACCTACAGAATGGGAGAAAATTTTTGTAATCTATCCATCTGACAAAGGGCTAATATGCAAAATCTACAAGGAAGATAAAGAAATTTACAAGATAACAGATGCTGGAGAGGATATGGAGAAATAGGAACGCTTTTACACTGTTGGTGGGAGTATAAATTAGTTCAACCATTGTGGAAGGCAGTATGGAGATTCCTCAAGGATCTAGAACCAGAAACATCATTTGACCCAGCAATCCCATTATTAGGTATATACCCAAAGGATTATAAATCATTGTACTATAATGACACATGCACATGTATGTTTATTGCAGCACTGTTCACAATAGCAAAGACTTGGAACCAACCCAAATGCCCATCAATGATAGACTGGATAAAGAAAATGTGGCACATCTACACCATGGAATACTAGGCAGCCATAAAAAGGATGAATTCTTGTCTTTGCAGGGACATGGATGAAGCTGAAACCATCATTCTCAGCAAACTAACACAGGAACAGAAAACCAAATACCACATGTTCTTACTCATAAGTGGGAAATGAACAATGAGAACACATGGACACAGGGAGGGGAACATCACACACCGGAGCCTATCGGGGGTTGGGGGCTAGGGAAGGGATAGCATTAGGAGAAATACCTAACGTAGAGGACGGGTTGATGGGTGCAGCAAACCACTGTGGCACGTGTATACCTATGTAACAAACCTGCACTTTCTGCAGATGTATCACAGAAGTTAAAGTTTAATAAAAAAATTAAATTTAAAAAAGCAAGGATCAAATTCAGTATTAGTTAACTTTAAAATAGTCAAGAGAAAACTCAAAGTTTTGCTTTAAACTATAAGAACTCAGATAATTTAAAGTTAATGATATCTGTTTTCTATGCTTAACTTAAAACCAGAATGATTCAAGGCAGTGAATTGTGCTGAAGATATTCAGATTATGACCAGTGCTAGGACAATGAATTTGATCGTTCCAACATATGTTTGATGATCCAACAAATAGGTTCATGGAGCTCAGATGTTAAACTTTACCATAATGATTTGGCTTGAGAGCATTTGTTTAGTTTTTGGTTACATTGCCACACTGAGACCAAGAGCCATCAACTCCACTTTTATGTTTTTTATATTATGTTGAATTAAAAAATTTATGACATTAAAATGTTTATTTTGGAATCATTTTTGAGGTCCTACTTGGAGAGGAAATCTCTAAAACTCACTATATTAGTTATGCAAACTTCCCCAAAATATTTGTAGAATTTGAGTAACTTAAAAATTAATTAAAAGCTAAAAATTAATTAAAAGCAAGCATAATATTTTTAAATTTCCTAACTCCTTCCTCAAAGTTAATATTAAGTCATTTAAAATTAACTAAATTATGGACCTTAGAGATTATGAAACTGTAGTCTTTGAAGTTTGTACCTTATTTTTCATCTAGGGGTACCGTAAGTGTAATCTTAAAGTATAGATAACTTTTCAAATATTGCTTTATAAAGAATTACTTGAGTTATAGGTCACATATAAGGAAGTTTAAAGGCCTTATTGACAAGCATATCCCTACAGACTAATATGAGCAGACAGATCTTAGCTTATCAGTTCAGCTTGGATGAAAACATATAATTAACAGATTGAACAAGTAATATAGATGTTTCTCATCAATCTTTGACAAATGAAAGGTAAGCAGAGCTGTGTGCTTCTCATAAATTGCTGAGTTTGTTATGCTGAGGTTTGTGTTATACTGAAAATGTTTTACATCTGTGAATGGAAAATGAAAATCCTGTCAACCTTAGCCAAATGTGTTTTGCACATAAGATGATCTGCACTACTTTACTATGGACATAAAGTCAATGAATATCCCACAAGTCCAGGCTAGCACAGGTGAGCGTTTTAACATCAGTGCTGGAAAAGCTTATAACCAAAACAGAACAAAAAGCAAACCAAACAAACCCCCATCTAATTGCAATTTTACATTATGACTAATTTTCTTTTCAAAGGACAGCTCTTCTAAAAACAAGTCAGCAGCAATGTTATTTACAAATCTGAATTGCTTTAAAAAGAGGAAGCAAAAATTAAATATAAATTTAATTAAATATTTAAAATTTAATATACAAAATTAAATATTTAAGCATCAAATATGAATATCATGTGTGAAACTATATGAAATCAATCACATCCTCTGTTTTGATCATAACCCATCATGAAAGTTGAGACTAAAAATTCTATTCTGAATACTTTTCCTAAAGTAGCAGATATTAAAGAGTCTTACTTTATTGGACACAAATATGTTGTCTGTTGTGGATATTAATTATTATTCAGAACCTTATCTTATAATTACAGTATGGTTTAAGATAGAATAGTGTAATAAAATGAGCAATTTGGATACTTAGAAAAAAAGTCTGGCTTCAAGGTCCTATCTCTACAATTACTAAACTTTTCTCTGGGCGGCCTTGAGCAAATTACTCGATCTCCCTGAACCCCAAGTCTTCTTTTCTACAAAGTAGGGATATTAATAGTACCCACACTCCATGAGATTAAATGGAATGTGTGTGAAAATATCTCTTAACTTCAATGGATAATTATAATATTAATTACAATATAACAAAAATAATGAAAGTAATAAGTCCATGGCATAATTGTCCCTCAAAGATGTTTCTGAGTATTGGTCAGAAAATATAGGTTGAGTTTTGATGTTGAGCATAATGAAATAGTCTCTAGGATGGACTCTGCCTCCACGTTAGAGTTAATGTTATGTATTTGAATGTGTCTTCTCTAAGATCTCCCCATCATTCATCTTTCTCATCATTCAGGTCTCAGCTCAAAAGCCACCTCCTCAGGAAGGCCTTCTCCATCCACACTAGCAGGAGTAGTGCTCCTCATCTCAGTCTCCCTCTAATTACTCTGTTTATTACATAGAATTTTTTCCTACCTGAAATTATTTTTTAAATCACAATTATCATCTATTTGTCTCCACAAGAATGTGAGCTCCAAGAAGACAGGGAACCTATTTTTCTTGTTAACTTGTTCACCTCTGTATTCCCAGTGGCTTCAAAAGTACTTGGCATGTATTCAATAGTAGGATTTTATAAATATTTACTAAATAAACAAGTGAATGGATCCGCTAACTCCATGAACCTATATAATTATAGGATACTTTTTAAAATCAAGAAACCAGGGTTCAGGCCTGATGTTAATGGGCTCAAACTTTCCCAAAGTTTTTTTCCTGGATGTTTTTTTTCTAACTGGAAGGCCCAGGTTTATTATTATTATTATTATTATTTTTGCCTAGCCAAATGCTTCAAAATTTGAGTTAATTTTCCAGGTGAGTAATTAGGATAAAACTTAATTCTTCAGAGGAATTCTAAAGAATTGATTATTTCTCTAAAGGCCATTGGGCTGCATTTAAATCACCATTTCACTTTGGACTCTGAATGATCCAATTTACAAATCCCAATGAATCAAATTAACTATATAACTGCCAAAATGTAATCCCATTCAGGCAGTGAAATATCTGGTTTTATTGTCTACATTAGTTAAATGAACTCCATTAATTAAACTTCACTTCCATTTGTGCTGTTTCATCACAGCCTATGTTGTAAGCTTTTAGCCCTAAAATGGATATAGTCTTAAAATTGTGTGATTTTACTTACATTATTCAAAATTTGGTATTTCACTCGTTTCCCTCTTCTAACATTGATTTAACACTCTACATACACACTTACCCCATAGGTATATAAGCATCTCACTAAAGCTTTATATTATAATTGTAAATAAATTGCCAACATTTTCTATATGACTACTTGTTAATACTGGTTGATGTTATGAAAATTTTAAAGAAATTAGGTTTTTTGCCTTAAAAGAGAAACTGTTTTATGGTCTTGTCAAATTATGTGAACTTTTTGCGAGGCTGTCCATTAGAAATCCATCCCAGGGATTACACACATGAATTAAAGACAATTTTTTTTTTTTTTTTGCCTATGCTTCTTATCAGGTCCTTGGTGCAATTCCTGTGTCATTTCTACCCTTTTTTCAGTAAAGATTTTACATTTTCATTTCAATTTCCATTCTTTAAACATCTGGCTGCAGCTATACCT
Organism: Pan troglodytes; assembly: GCF_028858775.2. Taxonomy (NCBI): domain Eukaryota; kingdom Metazoa; phylum Chordata; class Mammalia; order Primates; family Hominidae; genus Pan; species Pan troglodytes. The sequence continues at coordinate 122,522,118 of NC_072421.2, forward strand.
GCAGTTTTCTATGAATGTGGACAATTATGGTAGGAGTTACCATCCTATTCTTGCGCATTAGCACCTGTTACCATTATAAGGCCCACAAGCAAATAGCTCAGAAATAATGGCAACATATTTAGAAATGAAATAGTTGTAACACTTTTGTACTTATATAGCACTGTTTTTCCCCTAGTAGGTTTCTTTATGAAAACCATTTCATGAATCTTTTAAGTCAGGATCTGGCAAACATTTTTTTTTTTCTGTGAAGAGCCACATAGTAAATGTTTTAGGCTTTCTGGTTCATATGGCCTCTGTTGTAACTATACAGCTCTGTCTTTGTGTTTCAAAAGCAGTGTGTAAATGAACGAATGAATGTGGTTGTGTTGCAATAAAGCTTTTTTATGGGCACTAAAATTGGAATTTCACATAATTTTCACATATCACAAAATACTGTCCTTCTTTGATTTTTTGTTTTAACCATTTAAAAAGGTACAAACAATTGTTAGCTCACAAACCATACAGAAATAGGCAGCAGGCTGCATTTGGCTGAGGGATGCAGCTTACTGACCCCTGCCCTAAGTTGTCCCATAATACTTTTAAGTGTCAGAAATTATTATCCCTTTTTCCCTCTGGTGATGACAAATATGGTACTAAAAAGTTGAAGAAGTTTTATCAAGTTTTAGAAGAATTTATGATAATCCATTCATTCAGCAAATATTTGTTGAGTACCTATTTGGCTAGAAATGAATGTTGCTAACTCCTTGTGTTCAATATCAAGCGTACCCCTGAATATTGAAACATTAATATGTGCCTCATTTATACTAGTCAAATAATAAGTTTATCCACAAGGAGAATGACATAGCTTTAGAGCTTAGTGACTTTACACTCATTAGCTGAAAGATCCACATAGGTTTTTCAAGGAAACTAAAGTTTTAAGAGAAATATAACCTGAACTTTACAAATTTAAGTCCTGTATATTTACCTCAGCTAGTGTCCCAACACAAATGGGGAAAAAGAAATAAGCAGAAGTGTGAAGAAGCAGAAAATATAAGCACCAGGGTTCGATAAAATTTGTTTGAAAACAATATAAAAACTTTCAGGCCAAAATATATGGAATATATGATCTAGCTTAAGGTTAACTCCTCAGAGGTTCAGGTGGCATTATCATGTGGGGGCTAAGTAGCAAAATCATTACTGTAAGTAGAGTTTGATCCTTGGTTTTAGAAACTTTAATAGTCTGGCGTTCTAAAAGCTCCAGCCTCAAATATGATATATAACGAACTATTTTAAGAGCATTCTTATGACTACAAGATTTCTTTGAAAAATTTGTGTTTAGCAGCCCAAGCAAGCATCATCGAGCCTAATTAATTTAGAACAAGGCAGTTCTTACTAAAAAAGACAATATTTCCCCCTGAGGTATGAGCTGTTGCACAATTGATTTTATATTCGATAAACTTAGGGCTACATTAGTTGTGTATATATTTTCTGTGCACCCCCTCAAAATACAACTTTAGTTCATAACCCTTTTTCATTTCTCTTTTCTTATGTTCAGTAATCATCTGTTTAAATATAAATTTATTACAAATCACATATTCTGCATAATGGGTTATGGAAGTACAGGATTAAAGAAACAAGGTGATCCACTAAGCTTTGGCCACATCAGTTCTGAAAACCACAAGTATAAGGCTGTGGAGTACACCATTTGGCTAAGTTTTCAGCATAGACCCCTGCTGACTTCAAATTTAGATGACAAGCTGATATGGTTAGGCTTTGTGTTCTCACCCAAATCTCATCTTAATTTTAATCCCCAGGTGTTGTGGAGATACCTGGTGGGAAGTGATTGGATTATGGGGGCGGTTTCTCCCATGCTATTTTTGTGATAGTGAGTGAATTCTCATGAGATCTGATGATTTTATAAATGGTAGTTTTTCCTGCACTGACACACTCACTCTCGCCTGCCGCCATGTGAGACGTGCCTTTGCTTCTCCTCCACCTTCCACCATGATTATAAGTTTCGTGAGGCCTCCCCAGTCATGCAGAACTGTAAGTCAATTACAACTTTTTCCTTTATAAATTACACAGTCTCAAGTCTTTATAGCAGTGTGAGAATGGACTAATACACTAGCCAAGATCTTATGGCTCTGCGTCAACCAGGTAGATAAGATTCTGGAGAGAACAAGGACAATGCTACAGAAGAGTAACATTGGATGATGATACATGATGACATGCACAGAATTTTACTGAGCTCCTTATGCACTCATGAATAAGGACAGAAGAATCTTAAAAAAAAAAAAAACTTCTGTGGACAGGACCATGGTGGAAAGAATACTCAGGAATGGTTCAGTATAAAGCATGTAACCACTACTCTCAGTCATGGTCACTAGTAGAGGAGACACAAGTCTTCAATGCCTCCCTTAGGCTAAGACCTAGACTCTTACTATCCATTAAAATATTCTTAACATCCTACAGGACAGGGGAAAATATTTGTGAACAATGCATCCAACAAATGGCTAATATCCAGTATCTACAAGGAACACAAACAACTCAACAAGAAAAAAAATAACCCCATTAAAAAGTGGGCAAAGGATATGAACAGATATTTTTCAAAAGAAGATGTATATGTGGCCAACAAACAGACAAAAAAATGCTCAACATCATTAATCATCAGAAATGTAAATTTAAACCACAATAAAATATCACTTTACACCAGCCAGAATGGTCATTATTAAAAAGTTAAAAAACAATAGATGTTGGCATAGATGTGAAGAAAAGGCAATGCTTATACACTGTGGGTGGGAATATAAATTAGTACTGCCACTATGGAAAACAGTATGGAGATTTCTCATGTAACTACCATTCAATCAAGCAACCCACCACTGCACATCTACCCAAAGGAAAAAATATCATTATATCAAAAAGACACCTGTACTCATATGTTTATCACAGCACTATTCACAATAGCAAAGTCATGGAATCAACCTAAGTGTCCATCAATGGATGACTGGATATATATATATATACACATACATATATACACATACATATGCACACACACACACACCACACACACACACACACACCCCTACTGAAACACTACTCAGCCATAAAAAAAGTGAATTTGCAGCAACATGGATGGAACTGGATGCCATTATCTTAAGTGAAATTATTCAGAAACAGAAAGTCAAAAACCAAACATTCTCACTTATAAGTGGGAACTAAACAATGAATACACATGGACATACAGTGTAGAATAATAAAGGCTGGAGACTCCAAAATGTGGGATAGTGGGAAGGGGATAAGGCATCAAATACTACCTATTGGGTACAGTGTACACTATTCAGGTGATGTGTACACTAAAATCCCAGACTTTACCATTAAACAATATTATCCATGTAACAGAACTGTATTTAGACCTCCCAAATCTTTAAAAATAAAATAAAATAAGATATGCTTAGAATAATGCAGTTAGTTAGCTTTATTATTCTCATCTAATTACTATCAATATGCTTCACTGAATGTAAAGCGGATCTTTATATTTTTATCTGTTTTTTCAGTGAAGTGATTAGCTCTCACTAAATCTCTGGATAAGTGCTTAGAATGCAGAGAGGCCTGCCAATTTCCAATCAATTCTGTTTGGCCTTAGGGTTCACTGTTACTTGAACAAGCTAGTTATCAACAGGCAGTGTGACCTTCAGTTTTATACTGGAAAATTGAAATTTTAAAAAGTAATATTGAAAATATCGAATACAAGGCAAAAGTAGTATTCATTTTCTTTGGGAATAATCACCTCTGAAGGGTCCAAAAACAGAGGGCAATGTTCCTGTAAGTATTATACTGTGTGACCATAAAACAAAGAGGAATTTTCAATATTGCATAAAGAGGGTGTGTAGTCAAAATAAAGGATTAATTGAGACCATGTATGTATACATACTATTGTGTTTTTCTGGGGTGGGGGTGCGGTTTGGCTGGGAAGTGAGGGTGCTACTCCAGTTCTTCCTCTTCACAGAGAAGTACATGTTTTAAAACTATGAGACACAGAAATTCAAATTAACTCATTCTTCTACTCTAAATACAAAGAAGTGAAAGATAGTGTATAAAAGGAGAAGAGCAAAAAATATAGCTCGGTTCAAAGACAAGATTTAACATCTTTTTAGAATAGAAACAGAAAAGAGTCTGAAGCAGCTGAAGCAGTGAAGCAAATGGCATGCTGGGTTCTGAGTTCAGAAGCATGCGGTGTTACCCACGTCAGCTCCAGAGGTGTGTGCATGATAAAAGTGCTGGGAAGCAGGCAAGGTGAATAATACAAGTCCTGATGTTGGGCCTTCTGAAAAAAGGTTACAGATTTGTAAGAAATTAGTGACCGGGGAAGAAAAGAGAACCAGGCACAAGCTCTTGGTAAGAGACCTAAAACACAATTATGAGCACTAAGAAATCAACACTAAAATGATAGTCCCAAACCCCTTGTATAATAACTTTTAAAGCACCGCTAAATACCTAATAAGTTAACAATTAAATTGCAATGGGAATTAAAAAAAAATTAGAATGTAAAGGTTGCAAAAGTACTACATACCAACATTTGTGGGATATGCCTAAAGGTATACAATGAGGGAAATGTATAACACTAAATGCCTTTATTCATTAAAGATGGAAAGATAAGTGAGTTAAATATTTATCTCAAAAAGTTGGAAAAAATAACATCAGACTAAATGTGAATAAAGGAAAAGGAAAAAGTAAAAAATAAGTACAGAAACTAGTGCAATAGAAAAAAGAAAGCACAACCAGCAAAAATAAAACAAAAATCTGGTTTATTTAAAATGCTTGTAAAATAAACAATCCTCCAGTAAAACCAATAAATAAAGAAGGAGAAAAGGCAAAGGAAAAAAAACCCCTAATACTCAAGAGAAAATAAAGATACAACAATAATGATAAAATCATAAAATAAGACTATAAACAATAGTATGCAAATGCATTTGAAAAACTAGATAAAAGGAATAATTTTCTAGAGAAATATAAATTACTAACATACTCCAAGGAAAAAATTAGAGAATGAAAAATAAACAATTGCCATTAAACAAATGAAATGTATAATCAAAAGTCTCCCACTCACCAGCTCAGACAATTTTAAATGCAACATTTATCAGATTTTTGAGAAATAAACCCCTGTCTATATAAACTATTTCAGAGGCTAAAAAAGAAGGAAAGCTATCCGCTCATTCACTGAGGCTTGTGTAACTACGATACAAAAATCTGACAAGGGCAATTTGGAAAAGGATAATTACAGACTAATTTTATGCAAAAATCCTTAAAAGAAATTACTGAACCATATCCAGCAATGTGTAAAAAATATAATACATCCAGGCCAAGTTGAGTTTATCCAAAAAATGAAAGGCTGCTTCAAAATTAAATAAATTAATTAATGTAATTAACTTAATTAACAAAATAACAAAAGCGAAAACATATGTTATTTGAATGGATGAAGAAATAGCATTTAACAAAAATCAACTTCAGTGAAGTTCATTTAAATGTGATGAAGTAAATTCATCACATTTAAAAACCTTTTTTAGAAAACATAGCAAATTGGAAATATAGCAGTAGTCCCTCAACTTCTTAAAGGCTATCTATTAAAAACCTGCAGTAAACATAATAATCAATGGTGTAATTTTGGAAGTCTTCCCATTAAAATCAGGACAAAAACACCCACTTTCATCATTTCTATTTAACATTTTAATGAAGGTCCAAGACAATGCAATAAAACAAGGAAAACAAATCAGATATAAAATGGAAAGCATTAGACAAAACTGTCACTATTTGCAAAGGATATAACTGTCTACACAGAAAAATCCAAGTGAGTACAAATTATTTGAACTAACAAAATGTTTAGCAAGGTTTCTGGAAAGAAAATCAATGTACTAAAACCAATAACAAACTTCTATATGAGTAATAACAAATTAGAGAATTCAATAAGAAAAAAAAAAGCAAGGTTCCATTTACAGTATTAACGAAGGCTGAAACAGAACCTAATAAATCTAGTAAAACCTGCGAGAAACCTTTATGGAGTGAGCAAAAGTTATTGAAGGACATTAAAGATTTAAATGAAAGGAGAGATAAAGTATGTTCATGAATTAGAAGACTGAACTTCATGAAAATATGAATTGTACTCAAATTAATCTATAAATTTGATGCAATGCCAAAGGCATAAGAAACAAACTGAAAGCCCAAGTCAAAAGTTTGGAGAAGATAATTATGAGGATCATAACCATAACTGACAAAGATTTCTTTTTCTTTTCTTTTTTTTTTTTTTTTTTGGGACGGAGTCTCGCTCTGGCGCCAGGCTGGAGTGCAGTGGTGCGATCTCGGCTCACTGCAACTTCCGCTTCCCGGGTTCAAGTGATTCTCCTGCCTCAGCTTCCTGAGTAGCTGGAACTACAGGTGGCAAAGATTATTTTTAAGAAGACTCTTATGACTAAAAAGTAGAAAAATAAATACATTATATGGATAGGGAATTCTCAGACAAGAAAATCTGAATTGACGATAGACATGTGAGAAAGTACTTTACCTCACAAGCAATCAGTGGAATATAAATTAAATCAGTGTGGACCTATAGCATTGTGCAGACTGGCAAAAATTTAACCACACTAAATGTCGATACGGATATAGAGAATTAGGAATTTCACATACTGCTAGCAGAAGTCTAATTTTGTGTGCCTTGAAAAACAATTTGGTAATACCTAGTAAAGTTGAGGATATTCATGCTTTTCGACCCAGAAATTCCACTTCTAGATGTATACTTTAAAAAACTCTCTCTCACACACAAATACCCATAAGAATATTTACTGCTGCGCTGTTTGTAAAATTAAATTCTGGGAAAAGTCTAAATATCCACCAATAATGGAAGATTTGTATTTTCATCCAATAGATTCATTTTATATATTAACAGAATGAAATAGAGCCTCCCATTAGCATAGTTAAATCACAGAAACAAAGTTAAGAGACAAAAGAACATTGAAGAAGAATATGTGTTTAATGAAAACCTATATGGATGCTGTAAAAACAGTAAAACATACATGGAAATGAAAATTATCCTTCGCAAACTAATGCAGGAACAGAAAACCAAAAACTACATGTTCTTTCTTATAAGTGGGAGTTAAATGATGAGAATACATGGACATATAGAGGGGAACAACATACACTGGGGCCTATCAGAGAGTGGAGGGTGGAAGAAGGAAGAGGATCAAGAAAAATAATGGGTACTGGGCTTAATATTTGGGTGATGAAATAATTTGTACAACAAACCCCAATGACACAAATTTACCTATGTAACAAACCTGCACATGCACCTTTGAACTTACAATAAAAGTTAAAAAAATATTCATATATCAGAAATGTTCACAATGAAAACAAGAATAATAGTTAACTTATTAAAAGTCTGCAACCAATAATAAAAAAAAGAAAAATATCAAATTCAGGATATTGCTTACATCTAGGGTGAAAGAGGGAAGAATGGCATGGGGGGGACATAAGAAGTTTCAGCTTTGTCTGTAACGTTTTATTCTTGAAAATAGATTTAAAGAAAAGATAACATGCTAGATTTGACATAACTTAGTGAAAGAATGATAGGTATGCGAGAATTTGCTATGTGAAATCCTGTGCATTTGACATATTTCATCATTAATAAAAATAATATTTAGAGGAACACAGAAAATATTTCATTCAATGTTACCGAAATTTTTCTTCAGTTTAGGAACTAGCATGGCATTAAAAATGCACATTGAGTAGTGATGGCAGTTGGCTTGGGTTGGCCTTGAGGATGGCTGACACTGACCTTACAGGAAGTTCTTTCACTCTTCTTCTGGAGAGCTCTCTGGCTCAAGTCCATTGAAGTCTTACTTATATCCTGATCTATGTCCTATTTGATTTTCCTTAAATTTATTTAAAAACCACTTGTTTAGAATAGTTCTAATTTATCCTTAGGCTACATCTCAACAAGAGCTGCCAAATTTCCCTATCTTGGAACCAGGTCTGTATTACATCAACTCTTTCCAATCTCCAGAGGAAGATATCCCATCTCTTCGCATCTCTTGTAGCACTTTAAAAGCAAAACATCCTAGCAGGGTTGTAGGCATACTTTTGGCCATTTTACAGGTGGGAAACCGAGACTCAAAGTGGTGCAGCAATGTGCCTGAGGTCACACAACAAAGCTCATATTTGTCAAATTTGGGTTTCCTATTTAGGTTGGTCAGATTACAAAATCCATATTATTTCTCCTGTGCGAAGTATTACTTAGTAAACCTCAAAACTATATTATACACTGCCCTGCTATTTTTATTTCCTGGAATGCACACAGCCAGTACAGTACAGAGAACCAGTAGTCTCCCCATGGGAAACACAGGCCAAAGTTCACCACAGGCATCATTTAGAAGGCCAAGAGGAGACTGGCGGTTGTGTATATAGCTGTAGCCTGCCTATGGCCTATGCAAAAAGCCTTCTGGCAGTTGACACATGGCCCAATCCAGTTCACCAGGGTAGGGCACTGATCACAATTTAGGACCAAAGCTACCAAGTAGGGAAACTTTGGATATGGTAGATATTCGGAACAGGATTGAAGATCATAATCCTAACCCATTTACCAGCACAACTAAAAGAAAGAGATTTGCCTGCAAATTAGATCTGTATTTTCATTTGTATTTTCAAAGTGATTGAAGTTGGTAAGTGACCATCTACAGTATATCTGTTTATCTGTTACTTTTTAGCTAATGTGTATTTTAAGGCATTTTAAATATATTTATGTGGCTTATCAATTGGTTAATCAAATTAATGTTTTGAGAGTTCACAGGCAGTATGAAGTCTTATTACTTCCTTCAAAGCACAGAATCGCAATTGGCTAAACATTCTCAAACTTAAATCCTAAAACATCCGAAGAAGGTTGGCGTTTAGGAACCCATGAGTCTCAAATGGACTTTCATGGGAAAATACATTCCTCATTCTTTACCACATTGTTTTCTGTGCTCCATAAATTTGTTTACTCTGTTCTTTATTTGGCCTACCAAAAACAATCAGCTCAAAAATATATCAAAATGAATTTAACTGCCAAGACAAAAAGACATTACATTTTTTTCTAGGTGTAAACTACCAAAATGGCTTTCTATATCATTCAGGATTTTATATTCTATAGTTTGTTAACTACATGTTCATGAAAAATGTTCAAGCTTATCCCTTCTTTTCCCCAGAATGCTTTTTCAAACTGTGTATGACAGATGTGAAAAGTTTACTTATCTTTACCTAAATAGTCTAACAGTTTTTCTGCTTAATGTTATCTGTTAACACATATTATATAGAGAATAACATTTTAGTAGTGTGAAAAAAATGTGAATTATTAAAAACAAAATGTCTAAATGTTAAAATAGTTTAATTAATGCAACAGTTGCATTAGTTTAATTCACAATGTTTCTTGCTGTTAAGTGTTACTAGTAGTGGTCCCTTAGGACACTTAATGAGTAGATAAGAATAATTAGAATCTAATATATTGATTGTATATAAATGGATGCCTGAATAAAATATGTTTTGGATATATATTCCTATAAACGTTTAAATAACCAACCTAGAAATCTTGCATTAGTATATTAATTTTAATTTTTTTCTTTTTCTACTTTTATTTTAGATTCAGCAGGTACATGTGCTGGTTTGTTACCTAGGTATATTGCATAAAGCTGAGGTTTGGGGTATGATTGATCCTGCTATCCAGGTACCGGGCAGAGCACCTAACAGTTTTTTAACTCTTCCCCTCCTCCCTCCCCACTCTAAGTAGTCCCCAGTGTCCATTGTTCTCATCTTTATGTCCATGAGTATCTGATGTTTAGCTCCACTTATAAGTGAGAAGATGTGGTACTTGGTTTTCTGTTCCTCCATTAATTCACCTGGGATAATGGCCTCCTTTGCTGCAAAGGATATAATTTCATTCTTTTTTATAATTTGAATCTTATTATAAATTAATATAAATTAAGGAGTTGTTGCCATTTATATTGCTATATTAATTATATTGTTTCTTTTCTGGTTATCTTAAGTAAATGGCAATTGATCTGAGAAGTAAGGACATACATCTTTCCCTCTTCTAAGTCCCCTCAACTGAAATGTAAAAGATTGGTAACTGAATAAAATAATCTACAAAGAATTCTTTTTTAATTTTCATTTGTATTTTAAGTTATAGGGTACATGTGCAGATGTGCAGGTTCGTTACATAGGTAAATGTGTGCCATGATGGTTTGCTGCAGAGATCATCTCATCACCTAGGTATTTACAAAGAATTCTTTTAGGTCAGATTATATTGAGTTAATATAGCCTAATTCATCATCAGGTTGTTTTCAGAAACGAGATGGCATTGCTCCTCTGTGAACTTCATCCATTCATGATTCAGAACCTCTATCTTTAGAATTAAGTGTTTCTTCTTATTTTCCTACTTCTCCTAGGAGCAGATCACATTAATTTCTGAGTTCATTTTACTTTCCAACTTCTAGTACTTCAAAAATTTTAAACTGTGAACTAAGGGTTAGAAGACAAAACTAAGCAGATTTTTAAAAATTATAAAAGTAATAGAATATGTTCCATTGGTACTAGAAGGGCAAGGAGAAGTGGAAGAAAACATTAATGAGTTTAGGTATCAAAAAATATTCCACTACCTAAAAGAGATGAAGAAACAATAAAAGAAAATATGTGGATGAGAGAACAAACAAGAGATTGAGATGGTGGGAGGCGGGGTGGTAGATTGAGCAAGACAGAGTATTATTTTCCAGCTAGATTATGGTAACAACTTCCTAACTAGTCACCAGTCTCCAGTATGTTCCTTTTTAAATCATTTTTTTTTTTGAGATGAAGTTTTGCTCTTGTTGCCCAGGCTGGAGTGCAATGGTGCGACCTCAGCTCACTGCAACCTCTGCCTCCTGAGTTCAAGCTATTCTCCTATCTCAGCTTTCTGAGTAGCTGGGAATACAGGCATGAGCCACCACACCCGGCTAATTTTTGTATTTTTAGTAGAGACGGGGTTTTACTATGTTGGTCAGGCTGGTCTTGAACTCCTGACCTTAGGTGATCCATCCGCCTCGGCCTCCCAAAGTGCTGGGATTACAGGAGTGAGCCACCGTGTCCAGCCAAATCCATCTTATATTCAATAGCCAAATTCGTCTTAAGACTTCCATGATGTTATAACCTTATACAAAAGCCTTTGGAAGTAAACTGTTGATTATAGGATCAAGTTCAGCTGTCTACAGTCTTGCTTACTACTACCTATTCAAACATCCCTTGTACTATCCCCCAGACAGTTTTCCAAACCAGTCAGCAAGGTTTCCTCCAAACAGTGTTTTATTATTTAATTTTGCTGCCTTTATTTACAGGGGCTGCCACTCTCCCATTTACTTTGGTAAACCTATTTATCCTTTAAGCACATCCCAATACAATAAATTATACAGCCCAGCACAACACAGCCTCACGTCCCAGAGACCTAATGTACTAGTATTCTGTCCCAAGGATTCTTGCATGTGATTTCTGCTCTGCTTAATTATTCTCCCATTGTCATGTTGCATGCATCCATTCATTCAGAAAATATTGATGGAGGGTTGTCTATCATGTGCAAACTGACATCCATGATGCTGTAAAACAGTGACTCTCAATTGAGGGAGCACTTATCCCAAATTTGGAAAGGTGTGGAGGTAACTTCGGTTGTTACAGTGACTGGGAGATGCTACTGACATTTATTGTATAGGGGAAAAAGATAATAACGATAACACAATGGGGTGGGCCACTCCCATAATATGAAGAATTCTCCATCTCAAAGTGTGAGTGTGGAAGACCCCAAGATGAATTAGACATGACTCACAGTCTCAAAGATGTAAGTTTTGAGTTCAAAAGGAAGATGAGATGAGTATCATATAGGAAAATGTTTTATCTCAACATGTAAACTATTTTGTGTCAGGACTGTGTTGGTTATTTTCCATGAATTCCTCATGGTGTCTTGTACTAGGCTGGACACATGACAGATACTAGGTAAAGACTTACTGACTTGACCCATATGAAAAAAACCCCAAAAACTCAATGAGTACTATGTAGAGAAACAGTTCTACAGATAATCATGTTATCCTCATTGTATTTTGAAATTGATAAAGAAGACAAAGCTGTGACGATACAGCCTGCTAAACTTCTTGAGGGGCGACTGTGAAGTTGAGAGTAGAAAAAGCAGCCTCTTACAGTAAGTAGCAGGAGGAAGGGAAGGACAAAGGGTTGGCAAAGTGTGAGAAGCCACAGTTCCTTCTTTTGAACGATGGGTTTGCTATGGAACATTTTACCGTTTTGATATGGAACATTTTACTGTATACAGATGGGAGCTGAATAGCTGCAGATTTGCTTTTTTTTTTTTTCCACATCCTCTTCCTGACTGCAACAATCACAACTTGCATACATTGCAGAAGAAAAATTTACTCTGCTCATCTACACAATATTCATTTTTTTGTTTATAACCAAATGTTATTCATCTGTACCTCTTTTTGGGCTGCAACAGTTAAATAAAATAACATGACATATTTTTATTACACATGTAAACAACAGAAAAATACATACATACTTATCTAAGAATACCACTTTGGATGTCTATTTTGCCTTTCTTCTAAGGCAGCATAACCTTTTCGCATTTGCCCTTACAACAACACTGTGAGACAGACAGCATCATCCCATTTTATAGCTGTAGAAAGCATGGCCCAGAGAAATAAAGCAACTTGCCAGAAGTCTCAGAGTCTGTGTCAAGGCCTGGACTAGAAGCAAGAGCTCTTGACTCCCTAGGCAATGTATTACTCAGGAGACTACCATTGTTGCTTCACAGACAGGAATACTCATTCAGGAAAAGCAACAAATCTACATACCATCCAAGATGCTAGACTTGAGCAATCTGTTTGGTTTTGCAGAATTTTCTATGTTACACTGCTCTTAATTAACTATATACCAGAGGAAGTGGGGACCAAAAATTGCCATTTGCAAAAGTTAGCATTAATCTCCACTGCCCGACAAATTCTTGCTCAGTAAGTTACCTTGCTATAAAGGTACAAGTTTGGGACCTGTGCCTTTAAGTACCAGGGGAAATAATAAAAATTTTGATCAAAGATCACTGGGAGGCTTACAGCAAACTCGCAAATTAACAATAGTCCAACAGGGATGTAGGATCTTCTCTAACAGACAAGAAAGATCCTGTTACACGCAATATAATGCTTTTGAATAAAAATCACAAAAAGTAGATTGATCTAAAGAAGATTAAATTTTCACTCACATCTTAGTTTTGATACATTTATCAATCCTTAAAAATTAAATATACAAATGTTAACTTCAGAGATATCCACCAGAATTAATAGAAATTCTAATTCACTTTGTGGAAAAAGGAAAATGCAGTTGACTCAGAAAACTAGATATTGGATGTCTAGTACATTTTTGGGTAAAACCTCCTATGCCTCTCAGGCCATCCTAGGGAACCAACTAAATCTAACCTTTATGACATCACTTCAAATAGATTATAGCCTGTTTACGGGCAAGGAGAATTTCTTATAGGCCCACCATTAGATGTAATGATATAATGCATGTAAAGTGATTACTCAATGCCCAAAATATACTAAATAACTAACAAATGGAAGTTTTAAATATTTTCATTCACTATAGTGACAAGCACAGTGTTTGGATATAGGAGGTGGTTAATGCTTATACATACTGCTATTTGGCTTCTATTTTCCAGATAAATAGAATGCTCTCTGATTTCTTAATAGTAAAATAAATGGAATTTACTAGAAATGGTATACCTATATTTGGAAGTATCGGGAAGTGAGTATGGATAGCATAAAGGCCAGTGCTGGTCTTCAAGTCCTATAATTTTAAATGTATTTCCCAGATTTTTTGTAGAGTTGATAAGAGCACCAAGAGTCCATTATGACTCAAATGCAGTTGATACTCTGCTATAACAACCAGAGAAAAGCAACTGCCAAGCTTATTAAGCTAGTAAATACAGCAGATCATTGGAATTTATGGATTTAACATTTGCAATTTTGACTATTCAGGAAGTGACTCCATGAGTCCATGACCTGTAGTTACGTGTAATGTTGCTGACACCTAAATTTGGATCTTTGGTGTTGAATATAACTAGTGAGTGAGTTGGCCAACTGCCCAACATCCAAAACTCTGCTCTTCTATACTTGTTGGGGGTGTATGCAGCAACTCTACTGAAGTGATGACAATTAACTTTAATTCTATGTGAAAAAATGGCCCTGAAAAGAAAAACACAACTGCTAGTGATAATGCTAGCAGTGAAAAGGAAGTGCTAGTTCTTAGCCAGAAAATGGCTTTGTAAATGACTTTAGTCTTGTATTTATAGAACCATTAATGGTCTGAAAAGGGTCTGTTAAATTTTTCAGTTATACTTTACTGCCTTTTATGAGGGAAATTATATGCTAGAGTGATATTTGAGGCTGTGGGGAGTCAAAAAGGTCTCAGGGCCTATCCCTTGTGAATGGAGAAGGTGTGCTGTCCTATTGTGATGCTCCATCAGAAGCAATAGCATGTCACTCTCAACAAGCTGATAAAAAATATTATGGGAACTCTGCTATGTGTTATCTCTCAGGCTACTCTGGAGACTGAGGGTTAGTAATCTGGTTATAAGGACAATTGAATCATTATTAAAATTCCACAGAAGCAATTAAAATGCACGCTCTCACTAACAAAAACTGCAGGTCCTTATTAATTGACATTTCACAAACAGAGATGCCTTTAATCTTCCCTAAATAAATGTAAATGTATTCTTTAAGTCATTGCAACATTATGTGGCAGTTGGCACTTCGTCAAAATTTTCTATGTCCACCTGATTTCTCTTTGAATGTAATTTATGCCTGTTGTTGCTTTTGTTATATTCATTTTAAGGAAGTATTTGTTGAAAGCTCAAGCACTGTATCTTTTAAAAGAATTATTTTTCACCCTAAATAAAGCATCGTGGCTTTGCAACGTATTTGTGTTGATTTTTAACAGCCGAGAATTAACAACACACTTACGTTTGAAATGCTTGTGAGTTAAAGTGTCAAAATGTACCAAGAATTGTAAAGGGGAGACATAAAGACAAAGACTGTGTAGAGTTTGGCTTTAATAGTGTTGGGCAGAGTTTAAGGCAAAATCTATTTGTATTCAGATGTATTGTAATACCCACCAAAACTTGGATCATCTATAAGAATATTACAAAGGCCAACTGGGACTTGCTGCTTTACTAACATGGGTGATTTCTACTTACAGAGAATTAAAAAGATAGGAAACCTCTTTGGCAACCTATGACATAAAATAGTCTTTACTTCTTCTACCAGATCAATGCTGTGAAGCATGCTAATTTATTTTTCTTTTCAGCGATACCATCAGGCTTCCACTGTGTGCAAAATGACTTAATTTGAATACAAAAGTGACTGCTTCAGTAGTGGCTCACTCTGGACTCTTGACTTCTCCCAAAGAGTTTAAGTATTATGATTCCAGTCAACACCTTCCTGATGAAGTAGGCATAATCAAGGGTGCAAAGGCAGGAAGTAGTCAAAGGAAGAGCTTAAACATCATTCTGTGCTAGTCCAATGAGCAAGACATAATAATAGCTACCATTTATTGAACATATACCTTTTGTGGGGCTTCACATACATTAGTTAATTTAAAATATTTAGTTATGGATATGTATTTTTGCTAACTATATTTTACACATGAGGATATTTTGATTCAATGAGATTCATTTATTCGTTCCTTTATTCCTTTATTCATCCTATAGATAATAAGTGAACACCTACTATGTTAAATAAAATCCCTAATTTGCAATCTCTAATCTCCTGGGTTCCAGCATCTGGTCTCTGCTTGAAACAATGCTTCCTCCATCTGGAGAACAGGTTTTGATTCTCATTGGTGCCCTCTATTTTCCTGTAGCAACATCTATCCAGAGAACCAGACACAGAACTACTCAACATACCACAGGGTAGTAAGATGCAAAACATAATAACCTTAACTTGCACTATAACATTGTTATGGGGCAGGATGGGCAGAGACCTTAATAACTGTAAGGGATATTACACTCTAGAACCAGAACATTTAACCTATACTTTATCTACTCAATATACATCACTGTACCTTCCCGTTCACCCTGCTGATATTCTTAAAGGCCATACTGGGCCCTTTTTTTGTTTTGTTTTATTTTCTGAATCTATTTTACGGTATAATAGATATGAACTGTCAACAAGTTTTATAAGCTATTGTGCCAAAACGATCCTCTCCGAAATTACAACCAATGTTTCCAGTTTCATCTATTTGTGTCCCACTAGGTAAATCCCTTCTCTCCCTGGCATATTTGTTCTTCAAATACTTATAGACAGTTCTCATGTTCCTCATTAGGCATTACTTAGCCAAGTTGTATATAATTAATCCTTTTAATCTTTCCTCATAAATTAGTCTCTCTAGGCTCTTGGAATGCTCTCAGTACTGTGCACCACACTTCCCTAGTTTTCCTAGGCTTTTGTCATATGGTGCCTTGTTTTCCACATGCCATGTCAACAGAATCAAGTGGGAAAGAACTTTATCTGTTTCACATCTGCATATGGAACTCCACATTCACAGGTGACTTCTGCAAAGGCTGTAATCATTATTCCAAGGCAGCAAGACTGTCAGTAAAATAACAGAGCCTCACAGTCCCGTTTTTCACATTTACTTAGCCCTGCTTGTCTCACATTTTCTCTTTATCTCATTCCAGGCACTCCAGTAGATCATTGCTATAAGTAGCTTCTCATCACTATATATGTTTTAGGATATATTTTTCTAGGTGTGAGATAGCTTTGCTCAGCTACTTGTAGAGATGTTTCCTGCCCTTTCATAGTTTAGCCTTTTTTTTGTTTTGTTTTCCTTACCATAGCTACTCTATTCAGTATGACTCTGGAGAGTGACACCAACTCTCCCATCTGCTACTTTGAGTTCTGTGACGTCGGTCAGGTTACTTAGCCTGTCTGTGTCTCAATCTCATCATCTGAAAAATAGGAATAATAATAATGCCAAACCTCATTGATATAGTCTAAAGATCAAATTAGCTAATATATGAAAGCACTCGAAACAGTGCTATATATATTTTGCTTTATAAAACCACCTTATTGGTTATGAAAGCTACTATAGACACACAGCATAATCCTCTATGTAAGCTATGACTTTTACTATAATTTTCTCTGAGGACCGAACAGGAGTAGATTTAATAGACACTATGGTCTAATGGACACTCAAATCTGTTTTGAATATGACATGCCTACGTCTACAGTAGGCAATTTTCAAATTAAAATTGTAAGTTGGCCTATAAATCTGTCATTTTTCAATTTATTTTTCATCTCACAAAACAACTATAATTGACCTAGACCTTTACACCAAAAGTGAATATTGGAAAAAAGGAAGTGAATATGAATTTAGAAGTACATCAGCAAATGCTGACTGCTAGGACCGCCAGTGGCAATTGGCTTACGACTTAAGTTTAAAGAACTATTGTTTAATATTCCAAAAGACTAGGCTTAAAGAATATTTGATGCCCAACATGTATTTAAATAAATAGACTTCTGCCACTGAAAGGGACTGACTTCTTCATGTTTACAGAAAGAGACAACTCATAGAATTCAAGCGACTTTCTGAAAGTCACACAGTTAACTAATAATCAAGTCAGGAAGAAGTATAACCAAGGTTCTACTCTTTCCCAATGAGCTAATTTATCACATCTCTATCTTTAAATTCTAGTTGTTTACCTATGAATACATCCAAATAGCACCCATTATCTTGCTCTTGACTGTACACCTTTAGCTGGATTTATAGCCAAGCTCTTATCAGTTTTATATTTGGCACAAATCAATATCAGATAAGGTTTTTGTCTTCCCGCAGGTTTAATTTTTACGATGATTTGTGTTTTTCAGTTAGCGTTTTAAAAATAAACCATAACCCAAATGGTGGGAATTTTCAGACACCAGTGCATGACAAAGGAGGAACTACTCATTAGCAAGTATCTGTGGTATACATCAAATGGAACCACCAGGGGAGTCAAATGCTTCCCTAATCTCTACAGCTGGCCCCCAAAGCATGAGTCAATTTTGTTCAGCCACCATTAGTTAGTATATATTCTAATTGTCTTGCTAGTAATGATACAGATAGATCTTTAATTAAGCTTCTAATGAATTTAAAAAAAGACATAGGTAAACCTGAACCTAATAGATAAAAAGTGTGTGTACAAAGGTTCTTATTGCAACTGAAGATAACCGGCTGCTGTTATTTACTGACCAACCCAGAAAACAGAATCAGATGCCTAAAAGTATAGTGATTTTAGATTAAATTGCAGTTTATGTCACAAATTAAAACTAAATCATTACTTTGATCCTAGTTTTCTTTTCACATGTTACAGAAGACCATCTGTTCAAAGGGGTATTCTCTGAAAACATTGAGCCTTTTCTTATTAACCTTGATCAGATTGAATGTATTTCTTGGTAATTCCCATTTAATTGGTATAAAATGTACTATCAGTGATTTAAAATAATTGTAACTACATTTCTCAAGATGCATTACATAAAGACATACCAGATTGTCACTGCACTATCAAAGTTTAATTGATCTAATTTAGATCTCATCTTATCAAACTGTGCATTATAATTCTGTCTTTGACCAACTGATTACAATTTTTTCATTTGTATTTTTGCATGTTATTAACATATCAAAACACTTCCAAAATCAAAGGGTTGTGGTTTTTGAAAAATTTCTCTCTTCTTCACTGATCAACTATTAAATTATTTACTAGTATGTGCTGCATGCAGGAGTGGATTTACCGTAAAGCTTAAACCTCAGGGCACCTCCCTTGCATAGGACCCTCCTAAATATTCACTTTCATTCCTAATTTTGCATTTGCGATCTTGTATTCTGTTTAAAAAGAGGGGCCCCCAAAGTGCATAAACCTCAGGTCCCCACAAAACCTGGATATTTACCTGTCTGCATATCATCCAGAAATAGAACATTTTCTGAAGGAAAAGCTGTAGAAACTTAGGACAACAAAAATCAAATAATTGAAACTCTATGGAAGTTTGGACCATAAAATGTCATTATATGATATTTATTTTTCTGCCTCATAATTAACACATCTCTAAAACTAAGATTGCAGTTTCTACAAACTGGGAAATTGAAAAACTCCATCTATTGCAAAAACCCATTCAAATGCTTAATATGGGCAACTCTCATCAGTTATGATATTTTAAAACATCACTAGATGTATGTTATATCATCAACTGTCCTCCTAATTAGCAAAACATACTTTGATTAATTAGATTCCATTTGGATCCAGTGTTTCAGTGCACAATAACATTTCTCTTTAGATTCAGTGATTACATCTATTTTGCAATATATAACATCCTTTCCTCTGATGTTAAAAGTCTGAGCTGAAGGGAAAAAAAATTGATACTATTCATCTTTTGGACCTTTGCAATAAAATTTAGGCTCATGACCTCA
This sequence comes from Pan troglodytes, assembly GCF_028858775.2. Lineage (NCBI taxonomy): Eukaryota > Metazoa > Chordata > Mammalia > Primates > Hominidae > Pan > Pan troglodytes. The sequence goes on from NC_072421.2 coordinate 122,541,639, forward strand.
GTAAACTCGTTTTCACCAGATATTGCTATTTGTTTTCAGAAAGTAATCTTCTGGAGTTGGAAGAACCTGATCTACAACTCATTCTCTTTTCTATTAAAGATCACTTAACTTGTCTATTGTTTTAATGTCAATTGGGGAATCATTAAAACAGTAAGAATTACCAATAATGCGACATCCCTACCCAATTTTCATACTCAGCTATATTTCAAAGGTTCTCTTACAAATTGTATGTCTTGCCAGAGACGGTTCTATTTCAGAATCACTTTTCCCTCTTCCCATTTGGATTATTTTTCTATGGTTGTCATTTCACTATTTAGAACGTCCATAGTATTGTTGTGTAGGCATGTTAACAAAAATATGTCTACAAAGTAGAAGAAATTCAGATAAGGCACTCACACAAAAAGGTAATTATAGGGAGCAATCCAATGGATACAAAGATCCCTGGATTGGGAATCAGAATATTGAACTTCTGGTCACACTTTCTCCACAAAAAAAAAGCTCCAGAACTATGAGCTCAATTTTTCACTGCACAGAACCCCTAAGCTTCCATAGAACCAGTAACGAGCGGAGGTGAGTCCTAATGTTCTCCTAATTCATCTATTTTCCTCATTGAACTTTCATTATCTTTAAATATCATCTAAAGAAAGGACTGACACAAATGAAAAGGAAATAAAACAAGCCAACTTTAATTAAAAACTGTTCATGACCTCAAAGATCCTTTCTAACTCTAACATGCTAGGTTACACAAGTCTTAAAAAATGGATCGTTTAATCTTCTCTCTGCTTTCTAAGGAATAAATGTGAGTGTACTTGCTTTGGACATTTGCATTATGATTTTTATGATTTTTTGGGGCTAGTGCCCTAATCACAAACCATAACCAAAATTCTGAGAATTTCAGGCACATTACAGGACAGAGGGAGAGACACACTCTCAAATGGTACCACTTAATAGTACATCTCATAAGATTATATATTCCCTTAGCTTAGTGATGTTGAGGATAGCTGAAGAAGGCATGGATAAACAGTAAGAAAGATAAAGAGGAGGAAGAGTAGGAGAAAAAAATTGAAGAAGACATAACAAGGGCAAAAGCTAGCAATGCTTATATAAATACAGCAGTCAAGTAGAATATGTGTGCTTTAATGACTTTTAAAGAATATAGTATTCATTGTACTTTTCAGTGAATAATAAAACCTCTCATATCTGAATATATCGTATACTTCAATTAATGGCATTTTTTATTAAACAGCTTTAAGTATGACTTCAGTGCTCTTAGAGAAAAAACTGCTTGAAAGTTGAGGTTGTTCATTCATTTCTTTTCATCACAGAATTAGACAAAGTTTAAGTTTAAAAGCAGCAATATACCTTGAAGTGAACACCAGAAATGAGCTGAGTTACTTCTAGAGGTTTGAATCAGGCTTGTGAAGAACAGTAAAGTAGGTAACTTTGGTCTTTGAAGAGCTATTTTTCCTTTTTAAGTCCCCTTTCCCTATTTCTATGTCTCTCCCCTTACTTATCTTAGTAGGTAACACCTGTAATTTCACACAATATTCTGATTTAATAGCAGAATTGTCAAGAACACAATCTTGAGACATGCCTTTCTCTCCCACTCCTGAGCAACACCAAAACTTATCTTCCCCTTAAGATAGCTCTCAAATGAGAAATCTGAAAATGACCTGGATAAACTAATCAGGCAAAACTATGTCAATACAGGTAATTTTATTTTAGCATGGACCTCTTTGAACAAAAATGCCTTAACTCTATAGAAGGAATTTCAGCCACCAGAGTGCAGTAGGTGGGAGCAGTTTGGAGAGGAAAGAAAGAGAAAAATATTCACATATTAAAAGAGTAGGACATTCATGTGAAATCCTTCCTCTTTTGTAATATATATTAAGTGAGCCTGTTAAAAGAAGTAGAGAATATTAGGCAAGGCATAGACAGTATCAGCTAACAAAGTTCAAGGGTTTGACTAGATGCTAAAATTTTTACAATATCTGGATGGATGATAGGTGCCAAAAGTCAGATTCAGGCCTAGAGTTTGACAACTGGCTGGTTAGTACACTATGCAAGTTAATTGCATTTACTTGCAAGGAAATCAACTCTAGGTAGAAAGTTTAGGAACAGGCTAATTTGACCTTGATCTTTAGAAATGAATAGGTATCTCACAAATTATAAGAATATTAACAATTATAAAATCATCACATTCTGTGGAATCTTCCTCAGTAGATCCTAATTAAAATAGAAATGGGCTGGGTGTGGTGGCTTACACCTATAATCCCAGCACTTTGCAAGGCTGAGGTGGAAGGATCTCTTGGGTCTGGGAATTTGAGACTAGCCTGGGCAACACAGTGAGACCCCATCTCTACAAAAAATTTTTAAAAATTAGCCTGGTATCGTGGCACACACCTGTTGCTCTAGCTACTTGGGAAGCTGAAGTGGTAAGGTCACTTGAGCTTAGGAGGTCAAGGCTGCAATGAGCTACGATCACATCACTGCACTCCAGTCTGGGCGACAGATTGAGACCTTGGCTCCAAAAAATTAAAAAATAATAATAAAAAATAAATGAATTTCGTAAGCCTGAGTATTATCAATAACCACAACAGAGACTATAAATTCCAGGTTGTGGCATATTGTCAACCTTGAAAACTTTCACATGTCTATTAAATCCAAGTCCTTATACAAGGATACTCTATGAATGACAAATGAACCATCTGAAAGAATGGAAAGCTAACATACTACCAAATCTTCCATCCTGAGGAAAAATTTCAAATTTGTTAGAACATACGACAATTACATTTTCAATTATCTCAACAATAAATATTTGGAATTATGCCTGGGCACGGGGCATAGAGGGTGCAACTGCACTAAGATCTCTCAGGAAGGGTATTAATCCATTCTCACACTGCTATGAAGAACTGCCTGGGACTGAGAAATTTATAAAGGAAAGAGGTTTGACTCACAGTTCCACATGGCTTGAGAGGCCTCATGAGACTTACAATCACAGCGGAAAGGGAAGCAGTCTTGTCTTACCTGGTGCCAGGCAAGAGAGCAAGTGTATGTAGAAAAAAACTGTCAAACACTTATAAAACCATCAGATCTTGTGAGAACTCACTCACTATCACGAGAACAGTATGGGGGAAACAGCCCCCATGATCCAGTCACAGGTCTGTCTCTTGACACGTGGGGATTACCATTGAGATGAGACTTGGGTGGGGACATAGAGTCAAACCATATCAGGAAAGGAGGGGTGAATCAGGCTCCATAGCGTTAGTATTCCATTTGTGGTTTATTTTCTAATGGTTAGTTCTTCTTCCTGAAATATACCTTAAACTAATGATATATTCTATTTAATTCCAAAAGCTATATATAGTGGTCTCTGGTTTTATTACTGGTTGAAAGCAAACTAGATTCTAGATTAAGATACAGTCCATTCCTGTGCATTTATGTATTAGGGAAGATGGAAACATGTTTATTTGTTTTTCCTTTACTGTTTAACACTTTACTACCTGTGGCTATAGATGATCTATATTAAATTCCAGGAAAATTGTGAAATCTACATTCAGGATTCAGAAAACCCACATTTTAATTACTATGCCAGTTAGGCATAACACTTCCCATGGAAATTCTGCCCATCATTGTGACTTCAGTGCAGGTAGAAAATAATCTATTTCCAACAATTAAGACAGTGAATAATCATCACCAGTCAGCCCCAGATTCTCTTCTACCAGCAAATACTTCATTTACTGCAAGGGTTTAAAGTACATCAGTGACTCATTCAGTTTAAGCCAAAAACACTTTCATCAATTAATTTTAATTTAATTTCAATTAAAAGGCCCCCTACATACACTTCAGTACACCATTTTTTCATCTACAAACACTAGAAACATATTCTCTTTTTTTTCTCTTGAAGAAGAGCAACCAGTTTCTACATTTGCACTCCTTATTTGGAGGTAGTTTGGAAAAAGCAAAATATTGAAAGAGTAATATTTAAAAACAGAAACAAAAAAATATTTAAACATTTCCAATCAATTTCTGGTGGTATAAACCAAGCTGAGAGGAGGTCTACTAAATAACCAAATCTGTTCACTTTTTACATATGTATTGAAGGATGGACTACATACAAATATATTACCCTATTACAAGGTGTTATTTTTATCCATATGTATGTATTTTATAAAGAATCAAGGCTGCTTACCAACTAAAAATATTTCCTTGACTTTAGGCAACAAACCTGCAGCCTGTTTGAATACAGTGGTAACCTTAGACATGAGATATCTTAGATGGCTTGCCAAAGAAAGTGTGTGAACCTTCCCAAGCATTTCTAGTGGGGAGAAAAGTCCTAGATACCTACTATGTCTTCTTTGTCAATGGCTGTAAAATTCCTAGTTGTCTTTTGCTGCTTACCCTCTTCTATGTAATCCCGTATCAGGTGGCTAAAGCCAAGCACTAATGAGACCAAGGTTGAAGTTCCATCCTCAAATGGGCCAATGATGTTTTCTCTGCTACACAGATACAGAAGAAAACCTCACTGCAACCAGCTGCTATAGAAATGTGTGCCACAGGTCAAAAACGAACTGGCAAGGCCATCTAAATTTCTAAACAACTCAAGGGACATGTCCTGCCAAATGTGGGTCAGTGAGGACATCTTCATTTCACTTCTAACCTTTTCATGCCCCCAAATGAACTAACTTCCCAAAAAGCCAGACAACTCAGAAAATTGAGACAAAAGAACTGATAGCAGATTTACTCATACAATTATGTGTGTGTGTGTGCGTGCATGCGTGTGTGTGTGTGCGTGTGTGTGTTTTGGGGGTTGGGGTAAGGAGAATACATTTAAATAAGTAAATGAGGCTTATTACTGCCCAAGCACCATTTAATAGAAATACTCAAAAGGAGGGTATACACATCTGAATATTCTTTAAAAGCAGTGATAGATTTTAATTCCTCCCCAAAGTTTCCTGTTTAGTAGATGTTTATTTTATGCATATATTTCTGCTTCGAGAGGCCACAAACTGACTTTGATAAAATGTGATTCTACACTCTATTTTAGAATAAGAACCTTGTTGCTTTTAGAAACAGTTTTTGGAATTATGTAAAATAAACATTAGCGTATATGAGTTATTAAATGTTTTAAGCATCCAATATGGTTTGAGCTTATCCAGCACAACATAAGTGTTTGAAGTTTATATAGTACGAGCAATAACAATATTGTTTCCCCTGTTAGCACAGAGTTGACAAGCTGTAGGCATCCATTATGAGTAAAACATATTAGTTAGAATTTACTACTAGGCTATAAGAGTTTACTATAAATCATTTTTAGAGACCCCAGCTGTTTTTATTATGCTACCTTTAAAAATAAATCATCAAGAAAATTTCTCAGGGATATATGATGGCACCAAATATCTGGCCAGGTTAAGTGAGAACGCATTAATTCTTAATTCAAATAATGTAACACTCACAAGCATATTTCAGAAATTAGAGGTAATTAAAACTGGAGCACATTAGTATGTGCACTGTGAGTGAATGGGATCATGGAACACGGCTCCTAGAAATTTTTTCTACTCATTTTGCATTAGCCACTAATTGCCACTAAACTATAGAATATATATCCTCTCTCAAATACGTAATTTGGTGCATAGTCAAGTATGGTCAGTTTCATTAACTCAAAGGTGACTTTCTAAATCCAACTCCAATCCAAAAATTCCTTTTTATGTTTTTGTTATACTTAATGAGAATTTTAAACTCCACCTTTTAATTTTTAGGTTAATTGTAACCCAGGGGACACTAGTTACCTTTTGACACTCCCCTAAATTACTTGTTAACTGGAACACTTACACTCAAACTGAAGTCAAGAGGGTCAGGAGGAAAAGTAGTAGCTTCAGGACAAGAGGAGCAGGAAAGGTTTCTAGCAAAGCCACTTAGCAAAATCATTTAGCTAGAGGGCACTGTCCCAATTTTAAAGGCAAAGAAATTTCCTGACAATTTCTGCAATTTTTCCCAGAAGCAAAATATACTTTCTGCAATCAAGATATTCTTTTTCTTGAGTAGACTCAGCTTCTCAGTAAAATAATGTAGGTAATTCCAGAAACAGGGCAAATCTAAACCTTTAATGGTTCCCCTTTGCCTTTAGGAGTCCATTTAAATGATGCTGTTTCGAAGCATTTTTTTTTTTTTTTTTTTTTGAGATGGGGTCTCACTATGTTTCCCTGACTGGAGTGCAGTGGTTATTCACAGGTGTGACCATAGCTCACTGCAGCCTCGAACTCCTGGACTCAAGTGATTTTCCCTACCTCAGCCTTCCAAGTAGCTGTAACTACAGGCACATGCCATCACACCTGGCCTCCAAGCAATTTTTAAAGGGAATCCTATTGTCTGATTATTCCTTGGTCTTATCTAAATTGACTAACAGAATCTGAACAGAATATACAATGATGCAAATGGCTATAGGTGGCAGTATCAATCTACCACCATAGAGACAGATTGATGGTTGCATAGTACTGGGCGGATGAGGGAGTAGAGAGGTGATATTTAAAGGGTACTGGGTGAAGGTTGTTAGTAAGACTATTAAAATGCTCTAAAACTGACTGTGGTGATGGTTGCCAGTATCTATGAACATACTAAAAACTATTAAATGGGTAGTTCATTTAAATGAGTGAATTGTATGGTCTGCTGTGCTTTGTATGGTCTGCTATGGTCTGCTTTCATAAAAAATGTAGGCAGAAATGCATGTAGTAGTTAAAAGTTCAAGATGGTTACCTAGATTCTGAATTCTAGTTCTTGGAGTTTTACCCTCTGGAAACCTGGGCAAATTACTAAGTAAGTTAGATACTATTACTAAGCTTCAATTTTCACATCTGTAAAATGGAGGAAACAACAGTACCGATGTACATATAATTGTTGTGAACATTAAATATGATCATGCATACAAAGCTGCCAAGTGCAATGCCTAAAACACGTAAGTGCTCAATGTTGGCTATTTTTCCTGTTTTTTTTAACAGCTTTATTGAGATATAATTCATATATCATAAAATTCACCCTTTTAAAGTGTACAATTCAGTGGTGTTTAGTATATTCCCAGAACTGTGCAACCATTACCACTAATTCCAAAACATTCCCATCACCACAAAAAGAAACCCTGTACTCATTGACAGTCACACCTACTTCCCTCTCCCCGACAGTGGCAACCACTAATCTACTTTCTATTTCTATGGATTTGGCTATCTTTGGCATTTCATATAAATGGAATCAAACAATTATGTGGCCTTATGTGTGTGGTTTCTTTCACTTAGCATAATGTTTTCTAGGTTTATCCCTGTTATAGTACTTCATTCCTTTTTATGGCTGAATGATATTTCATTGTATAGATATTTTGTGGATTTCCACTTCTTTGTTATTATGAATAAGCTACTATGAACACTTGAGTACAAGTTTTTGTGTGGACATAGATTTTCAATTGGGTATATACCTATGAATGGAATTGCTGGGCAATATAGAAACTATGTTTAACTTTTTGCTTGTGAGGCAATGACAAACTTTTCCACAGTGACTACACTATTGTACATTTTCACAAGCAATGTATAAGTGTTTTAGTTTCTCAAAATACTTGGTATTGTCTTTATTTTTTATTATAGCCATCCTCCTATGTGTGACATAGTATCTCTTCTTGGTTTAGATTTGCATTGCCCTGATGACTAATGATATTGAACCTCTTCTCATGCTCTTATTGGTCATTTGTGTGTTTTCTTTAGAGATCTTTTGCTCATTTTTAAATTGCCTCATTTCTTTTTTCATTATTGACTTGTAAGAATTCTTTATATATTCTGGATACGAGTCTCTTATATGGTTTGTAAATATTTTTTTTCCATTCTATGGGTTGTCATTTTGATGTCTACCTCTTTACCTTCTTTATTTACTATTATTATTAATAATAGAAAGTTTAAAAGTGCTCATCAGAACTATCAATACTATGACACCCTTATTCATGTTTTCTTGTAATTTTTAAATGGTTCTGATGTAGGCAACATGGGCAGATTACTCTAGAACCCGACAGCTGGAGAACTACAGAATCTTTTTATTATTATTATTATTATTATTATTTTTTTTTTTTAAAGAGAACCAAGTCACCCTTTATTCCATAGTCCAATGATGAACCATTGTTAACATAATTTGGTGTATTTCTTTCCAGGTTTTTTATTTATTTATTTATTTATTTATTATTTTTTTTTATTATACTTTAAGTTTTAGGGTACATGTGCACAACGTGCAGGTTAGTTACATATGTATACATGTGCCATGTTGGTGTGCTGCACCCATTAACTCGTCATTTAACATTAGGTATATCTCCTAATGCTATCCCTCCCCCCTGCCCCCACCCCACAACAGGCTCCGGTGTGTGATGTTCCCCTTCCTGTGTCCATGTGTTCTCACTGTTCAATTCCTACCTATGAGTGAGAACATGCGGTGTCTGTTTTTTTGTCCTTGCGATAGTTTGCTGAGAATGATGGTTTCCAGCTTCATCCATGTCCCTACAAAGGACATGAACTCATCCTGTTTTATGGCTGCATAGCATTCCATGGTGTATATGCGCCACACTATCTTAACCCAGTCTGTCATTGTTGGACATTTGGGTTGGTTCCAAGTCCTTGCTATTGTGAATAGTGCCGCAATAAACATACGTGTGCGTGTGTCTTTATAGCAGCATGATTTATAATCCTTTGGGTATATACCCAGTAATGGGATGGCTGGGTCAAATGGTATTTCTAGTTCTAGATCCCTGAGGAATCACCACACTGACTTCCACAAGGGTTGAACTAGTTTACAGTCCCACCAACAGTGTAAAAGTGTTCCTATTTCTCCACATCCTCTCCAGCACCTGTTGTTTCCTGACTTTTTAATGATCGCCATTCAGGCAGGAGAAGGAAATAAAGGGTATTCAATTAGGAAAAAAGGAAATCAAATTGTCCCTGTTTGCAGATGACATTATTGTATATTTAGAAAACCCCATTGTCTCAGCCCAAAATCTCCTTAAGCTGATAGGCAACTTCAGCAAAGTCTCAGGATACAAAATCAATGTGCAAAAATCACAAGCATTCTTATACACCAATAACAGACAGAGAGCCAAATCATGAGTGAACTCCCATTCACAATTGCTTCAAAGAGAATAAAATACCTAGGAATCCAACTTACAAGGGATGTGAAGGACCTCTTCAAGGAGAACTACAAACCACTGCTCAAGGAAATAAAAGAGGATACAAACAAATGGAAGAACATTCCATGCTCATGGGTAGGAAGAATCAATATGAAAATGGCCATGCTGCCCAAGGTAATTTATAGATTCAATGCCATCCCCATAAAGCTACCAATGACTTTCTTCACAGAATTGGAAAAAACTACTTTAAAGTTCATATGGAACCAAAAAAGAGCCCGCATCGCCAAGTCAATCCTAAGCCAAAAGAACAAAGCTGGAGGCATCATGCTACCTGACTTCAAACTATACTACAAGGTTACAGTAATCAAAACAGCATGGTCTTGGTACCAAAACAGAGATATAGACCAGTGGAACAGAACAGAGCCCTCAGAAATAATGACGCATATCTACAACCATCTGATCTTTGACAAACCTGAGAAAAACAAGAAATGGGGAAAGGATTCCCTATTTAATAAATGGTGCTGGGAAAACTGGCTAGCCATATGTAGAAAGCTGAAACTGGATCCCTTCCTTACACCTTATACAAAAATTAATTCAAGATGGATTAAAGACTTAAATGTTAGGCCTAAAACCATAAAAACCCTAGAAGAAAACCTAGGCATTACCATTCAGGACATAGGCACGGGCAAGGACTTCATGTCTAAAACACCAAAAGCAATGGCAACAAAAGCCAAAATTGACAAATGGGATCTAATTAAACTAAAGAGCTTCTGCACAGCAAAAGAAACTACCATCAGAGTGAACAGGCAACCTACAGAATGGGAGAAAATTTTTGCAATCTACTCATCTGACAAAGGGCTAATATCCAGAATCTACAATGAACTCAAACAAATTTACAAGAAAAAAACGCACAACCCCATCAACAAGTGGGCAAAGAATATGAACAGACACTTCTCAAAAGAAGACATTTATGCAGCCAACAGATACATGAAAAAATGCTCATCATCACTGGCCATCAGAGAAATGCAAATGAAAACCACAAGGAGAAGTGTAGAATCTTAAAAGTGACAGCAGAAACAATATCAAATGTCAGACAGAAAGCATGGTCCCATGGGGGCGTTTAATGTGCTGTTGGAAGTAATCAGTGAAGCAAACAAACCATACTTAGGAAGACAGACCAAAATCACAGAAAATCGGGAAATCTCAAATGGACAGGGCCAAATAGGAACAGTACCAAATGGCTCTTCGAATGGTTGTTTCTTGCATTGCCAGAAACGAGAACACATAATTAAACTGAATGCTATCTTTTTCAATTAACAAAGTAATTGGATGCACTGGAGAAATTTAATGTATTTGATTTTAATCGAAGACATTTTACACTGAGGAGAGTCACCAATACCTAAGGGACCAAAACCTTGCTTACCCTCTTGTGGGAGAAAACTGAACTCCTATAATAGTGCCACACAACCAAATATCTAATAAAAGGAAATGACTAGATTTCCCAACCCCTTTCAAGACACAATAAGAGTAATGTGAAAAGGGTATTTAGTTCATATTGTGCATTAAGATTGATATTACAAAAATATTTTTAAAAATTTTAATCCAATGGACACATCTCTCAAATAAAACAGATCATACAACCCCCAGTCTTCTGTCCAACAGCACTGAGTGTTTTTAAGAGAAGGACAAATGTTCCGGGCTTCGCCAACAGAAAACGGAAGTAGTGAAATTGTTGTTCCCTAAAGTACATTTTCCAAAAATGGCACAATTTTAATTAAATTTTCATTTTTTCTTCGTTTGATTGAGGTATAACTGAGAAATAAAAATTGTATACAAGGTATACAACGTGAATGCTTTGATGTACGTATTGTGAAATGATTACCATAATCAAGCTCATTAAAACATCCATCACCTCACAAAGTTACCTTTGATTTGTAATTAAAACATTTTAAGATAGTATGTTGACATGAAAGCTGCTAAAACTATAACAAAAAGACAGAAAGAGACTGTGAGAATCTTAGAGAAGAATAATTTAATATTTATTGTGCTCTAGTTTACTAAGGTCCAATTTAATTGTAGTTAAACAAAGTTAACAGATGACTCCAAAATCAAAGAGCCTCTTTGGAGAAGGTATCTGTGTTCTTTGCAGTTGATAGATGTGGTAGCTAACCTGTAAAAATGTCTGTACCCTTTGGCTTGCTTTTCTAGGTGTATTTGAATCCCATCTCTGCAGTTTACTAGCCATATAAGCTTGAGCAAGTTATTGAGCCTCATTTGAAAAAAAATTGGGAACTATTGTGAAGATCAAATGAGTTAATATGCCTGAAGCAATTTTCTCATTCGTAAAAAGAAGTGATGGGCTTAGATTAGTGATTTTCAAAGTATTTTCAGATTTTCAAATTATGTTCAGGCTTCCCCTACTAGTGGAAAAGGAAATGGAGGTACACTGGTAGTGGCTGCAGGGTGGGGTGTGGCTTATGGCTGACCAGTGCTTCACCTCTGCCACCCTTTTCCATTCAACCAGAGTAGCTTTTATTTTGCCTGCTGTATCGTAGGTTTGGGTTCTATAAAAGATTACTTTTTGGAAGACATATTAAACATTTAAATGTCACTTTCTTTGTGCTGAGCAGGGTTCTAAGTGCTTTTCATGTATCGGCTGATGTAATATTCAGAAAAAGCCTATTAAATGGGTGGTAATATGATCCCCATTTTTCAGATGAGAGAATTGAGACACAGACAAGTTAAGTAAATTGCCCAAGTTCTTGAAGACAGTAAATAAGAGACACAGATTTCAGCCCAAGCAGTCTGGCTTCACCACCCACGCTCTAAACCACTATGCCAAAACAAAATAAAATGAAACAAAACAAAACACTTTCTGTTGCTTAAAAAATAAAAGGTAAACTTGAGAACTCCATTAGACTAATCAAATTCTAAGGACCTTTTAGCTTTAAAAAGTCCATCGTTCTACCATGAGGTAAGTAAACTAGTATCAGCATTTAGTCACAGGGTAGGCCCAAGATCAACTAAATCTATAGTGATTTTTTTTCTGCACAGGGTTGTAACTAGTGAGGATACAGGATATAGGATATCCTATTCTCACAAGATCTTGTTTAAAAGTGGGTGGCACCTCCCCGCATCTCTCTTCCCCCTGCTCTGGCCATGCAAGACGTGCCTGTTTTCTGCTTGCCTTCTGCCATGATTATAAGTTTACTGAGGCTTCCCCAGCCACGCTTTCTGTACAGTCTGCAGAACTGTGAGCTAATTAAACTTCTTTTCTTTATAAATTACCTAGTCTTAGGTATTTCTTTACAGCAGTGTGAGAACAGATTAACACAGTTGACACTCCTGCTCCAAGGCAAATATTCTCTTGTTTGAGAGATACATTTAAGTCTGTCCAAAATATGATAAAAAGTTCCAGAAGTGCAGTCAGTTTAAAAAAAACCTGTCTATAAATAGCCAAATAATTTGGCTGATTTCTTTCCAAATGACTGAATATTTCACCATTAAGTAGAAAAAGCTTAAAACCATCAACATAAATGACAGAGAGAAGAAAACAGCAAGAGAAGGAGTTTCTGCCATAAGTCAGGTGGAAGTATTTTTGTTTCTTTATTCAACACTGACTTTTGATGTCTTAAAGTGAGTCTGATTTGACAAGGAAGATACCAGAGAATAGAACGGAGACATGTGGAGGAGGGGAGGGTAACATTTTTCTGTGCACTGCCTTTCTTGGCATGACCTTTGTGAGGGAAATAGGGAGGAAAAATGTGTGAGACAGTTCAGTGGCAAGTGAAATTACTGTGTTTAAGGGAAGCATAACATGCATGCCATGCTGGACAGATACAAAATATATCAGCATAAAAGTATGTTTGGTGTATTCTGTAAGTGCTAGTAAGGCTTTCGGAAAATATAGTCATTTTCTTCTCCAATATCTGTCACTTTTTAAATTGTAAAAGTCTTATTTCCAAAAAGAAAAAAACTCAGTAATACATGATGCGATCCTCATAAGCAAATTATATATTAATAAGTATCATCCTAGTTGCCCTTTATTTACTGTTCACAAAAGACTAGTTATATCACATGTATACATTATAAAGTGCACTCAAGTTCTGTATGGTCATTATTATTACGTCAGTTTTACAGACAGAAAACTGAAGTTCACAGAATTTGGGTAACTTGCACCACGTCTTGCGGCTACTAAGTGTCAGGGCTGGGATTTGAATACAGGTTTGCTTTTTATTTATTCTTTTAATGGAGGAAGAGATTGAGAAAGCCCTTAGTTTCACTGCCGTGAAGATACTTCTTTTCCAGAACGTTTTATATTTGATTGCCCTGATAATCAAATCTCTCCCTACTTCAACTTCTATTCTCAGATTAGGAGTTCCTGAAGGGCAGATGTCATCTACTTTATTTCTATTTTCCCACCAACTACCACAGTGGTTGGCACATGGTAGGTATTCAATACACTTTTTGAATGAAAGAATGGCATTTTTGCAAATATAAATTCAATAAAACCACTTAAAGACACTCATACCCACATTTTGTCCATTCCTTTGCAGTGACAAGCCATGTTCTGAAAAGGAACAGACCAGTGCCGAGGAGCATGGATGTCCTCATTGAACAGGAAGCTCAGGCCACCTGACAGAGTTTCATTATAAACCTGAACAATTATGTATTTAAAACATAAGTGAATCGACGTTGTGTTGCTATGTATCTTATAAGAAAAAAATTGTTGAAGGAAATATGCAGGTATTCTAGAGCACTGTTCTTCATTTTGAAAGCCAGGGACTATTTTCAGGACGCTTATTAACAGTCCAAAACATTAGCCTCCTCCTATCTACTCTATCATGCTTAGAAATCAAGTTTCACTTCTTATTAATGGCTTTAATAATTACTTTCATGTCCACACACAGTACCATAAATCTTCTTTACAGCATAGTGCAATCAATGTTTTTCCTAGTTCTGTTGCATCTAGTATTTGTATATTTGCGTATGTTGCAGAATGAAAAAAAAAACAGAATTATATGTGCCGTGGTTCTTACCAAAACTTGGCAAGATTTACCACAGATTATTATTGTGCTCTTCATCAATATAAGTTCTAAATTCCTGTACTGGTCACCAAAGCCAGTGAAAATATAAGCTGTCTTTAAGCAAGGAATTATTGAATGTTAGGCTATAATAATTATTTCACTAAGTGACAGCTTTTGAAAAGTTAAAAAAATCTCAATATGAATGGTGAGAATGGTGATAGAGAATTTCTTAAGATGTATAGCTTTCTTATCTGAAGAGATAAGAAATTAAGTTAAGCTAAACTGAAACAACATATCTGTTTCAGAAACAGACTATAATTAGACTTTTTTAAATAATAGATTTTTTAATGAAAGAAAGAGCCATTGTACCACTGGTAATTAAAGATCTGCAGGAAAATCCAGGGGCTCTTCCTCATTTCTAAGATTGTCATTATACCCCAGGGCTACTGTCAGAAGCAGAAGTCTGTGCTGGATGCAGCAGACTGATGACGTAGAATGATGCTTCTTAGGCCTGTAGGGAGAAGATCTAAGGCAAATTTTGTAACCAGAACAGCAGAACTCTGAAATCCAAAAACCAGCACAGTAGAATTCATACATTCAAATGAACTCCAGCTCCGTAATTGATTCTGTCACCCTTGTAATACCAAAAACATACAAACAATGCTGTCAGTACTCCAAACATTTTTGTAAAACCTCATTGATAATTATCTGTAATGTTTGTCTATGAGCTGCTTAAAACAATCAGCTTTTTAACTCTACTGATTTTTGATCATGTCATACCACATATTTTGAACACCTGTCTTCAACAGACTTGACTCCAAATAGTCTCTGGTTTTTCCCCAAAATCAAATCCCTCTTCAAACAAACAAAAAAAAATCCACCAGTAAAAATATTTAATGAGAATTCCCAAGGTCTAAAAGCAATAACCAGAAATCCCAAGAAAATTTTTAACGAAGACAGTATTAGAACCAATGTACAGCCTGAGTCGATTATTCCTAAAGGACGCTCTCTCATTTTTATGCATATATATATCTTTTATGCAAGATAATATGTTCTAATGTGCACACGTGCACTAATACATACCCATCCATTTGCACTCACATAGAAAATTTCAAGAAATACACATAAAGAAAATTTATACCCTCTCGGGCATGTGAATGGAGAGTCAAGTGACCGGGGTGGGCAGGAGAGCTTTTATTTTATTTTATATGTTCTGTTTGTAATGATATATCTATACATACATACACACACACACACACACACATTACTGTGAGTATGTATTACTTTCATAATAACAAGGGAAGAAGTAAAGAAGGAAAAATATGAAAATAGAAATGAGTGAGGGAAGGAAAGAGAAAGAGAGAGGGGAGGAAAAAAGTAAAGTAGTTCCAAAAGTTAATATCCTATTTTCCAGTCTTTTATGTTTATAATTCCATTTTGTACATTAAACCATTTTATGTGACTTTTTGTCTCCATGTTAAAAATGTGTGTTGTAAAGACCCTTATGTGTTATATGAAAGGAGTAATAGAGTTAAATTAGCAAATAATGCAAGCACAGTGACAGCTGCTATATTGAGTAAAGTGAGAAAGCCCTGGCAAAGGAAAAAATATCTGAAATCTGTTCAATGTTATCATGTTTTTATTGATCAATCTGTGGCCAATTAAAAATAAACAATAAAAATACCCTTATCTAAGAGCAAACTTCAGGATGATAATTAAAGGATATCCAATATCCATGAGGACAGGATATTGCACAGTGGAACACTGAAACCACTGACAGTTTCAGGGTTTCCTCCAGAGGGAGCTTCATGGACTATTCAAAAAATAAGTGACATAAGAGTGTGATTTCAGTTTGGACTGTATTTTCTATTGTACAATCCAATCTATTTGAAAGCAACAAAATGAACACTTTAAAAATGTATCCATCCAAAAAGTATCATAAACACAATATAAAGACAAATGAAAAAGTGGTGAATCTTGGCAGCATTTATGACAAACATGGGGCTAATTTTCTTAATGTTTGAAGAGATCTTAGAAGTCAATAATAAAAAGACCAATAACACAATAGAAGTATAAACAAAGCACACATAAAATTGATAAAAAAGAAATGCATATGGACAAAAAAAGTTCCATCTCATTCACTGTTTAAAACTGAAATGAGGAATCATTTTTTGCCTATCCTACTGACACAGATCAAACAGTCTGATAATATCCAGTGTTAATGCATCAACAAACACTGTGAAGTACTGTCAAAGGGAGTATAAATTGGCCCAACTATTGTATATGGCAATGCGGCAATAACTTATCAAAATCTAAAATATACATTCCTTTTGACTAGACAATTTTATGTGTAATAATTTATTCTTCAGATATATTTTTGCACTGTCTTGTAAATAGATATGAAAGAGTGTCCATGCAGCATTTTCACAAGCACTGAAAAGAATGCAGAATTCCTCAGGAGGGAAATGTTTAGATTTTGGTGCATCCGCATAATACTCGGACTACTAGACAGCTGTTCAAAGAATGGTAAAGATGTATATATGGGGATACAGAAAGTTTTTTAAAAAACAATATTGACTGAAAAGTCAAGGGACAGAACAATATTTGGGGGAATACAGGAATATTGACAGTGGTTACTACTGTAATTGCAAGTGGAATGGGGTGGGGGTAAGTGCAGACTGGGGTGAGAGTGACTTTCCATTACAAACTCTTCAACTGCTTTGAATTCTTTTCCTATGTATACATTACTTTTTAAGAACTTTATTTAGATATAATTCACATGCCATCCATTTAAAGTATAAAATTCAATGGTTTTTAGTGTGTTTACAGAGTCGTGCAACCATCTCTACAACTAAGTTTAGAACATTTTCATCATCATCACACACACACACACACACACAAACTGTGCACCCATTAGTAGTCACTTCTCCTTTCCTGCTCTCTTCTTACCCCCTCACAACTAGTAGCCTACTTTCTGCTCTATGGAATTTCATTCATTTTTATGGATGAAAAAGGAATGAAATTGCCCCTAAAAGATATATCCCTAAAAGACAATCCACAATCAGAAGAAGTAGGACCTGAATAACACCCCATTCTCTTACTGTACAGATTTGTGATGATTTATTTTTTGTGTGAATAGCTAAGCCATGGTACCCATCTTCTGGTCAAACACAAGTCTGGATGTTGCTGTGAAGGTATTAATATTTTAAAAAATAAACTTTCTTTTGTTTATTTAAGGCATATAACATGGGATCCATACCGATAGCAAAAAAGTTACTATAGCAAAGCAAATCGACATATCTATCATCTCACAGTTACCCATTTTTTTTTGTTTTTGTAGCAAAAGTAGCTAAAATCTACACAGTTAGCATGAATCCCGCAACAGGTCGATTTTATTAGCTATAGTCCTCATGTTGTACATTAAATCTCTAGACTTGTTCATGCTACATATCTGCTACTTTGTACTCTGACCGACATCTCATTTCATCCTCCTCAACCCCTAACTCTGCTAACCACTGTTTTTTCTCTATCTCTATATATTCAATTATTTTTCTTTTTAGATTCCACATATATAAGTGAGATCATGCAATGTTTTTTCCTTCTAAGTATTCAACAGACAAATGAATAAACTGTGGTACATATACACAAAGGAGTATTATTTAGTCCTGAAAAAGAATGAGATATTGCCATTTGCCACAATGTGAATAGGCCTGGAGGACATTATGCTATGTGAAATAATCCCAATACAGAAAGAAACATATTACTGTGAAGGTGTTTTTTAGATATGATTAACATTTAAGTCAGCAGACATGGAGTAAAGCCACTTACCTTCCATAATGCCTTCAATTGGTTGAAGGCCTTAAAAGTATGGAAGCCTCAAAAAAAAAAATCCTACCTTCAGATTGCCTTTCAGACGCATGCTGCAACATCAACTCTTCCCTGGATCTCCAGTCTGCTGGTTTCCAAGCCCCATAACTGCGTAAGATAATTCCTTATAATCAATTTTTCTCTCTCCCCCAACTTTCGCTCTCTCTCTCCTCTCTCTCTCTCTCTCTCTCTCTCACACACACACACACACACACATCCTATTTGTTCTATTTCTCTGTAGAACCCTGACTAATACAAGATTCAATTAGTGTCAGTGTTAGAAAGTACTTTACAGATCACCTAAGTCAAATCCCATCATTTTATAGGTGGAAAGACTGAGGATCAAAGAGTTTAAGTGATGTGTATGGGTCTACAGACAGATCTACAATGAAGGTAGAGTAATCTAAGGACCTCTAGAATGATAATTTGTCGCAAAAGTTTTGAAAAGTGCATAGGAATAAGGCTACAAATAGTGTTTTCAAATCTCTGTGGTCACGACACTTGAGACACAAGATAAAATTATCAAATTATCATTTTAAAAATATATACAATGTGTTGAAAAACATTCAGTTTTGTAGCTTCCCCAAACTACTTTATAATATAATTATATGGTTCCTGGAGGCTAGTTATAATTGAATTATAGGGTGTCTTGTTCACATTCTAGCTGGTGAAAAAAATTGCTCAGCTCTGCTTTGTGGTTCTCTAAACACTGGCTAGAATACTCACGAGGCAGCTTATAATTCAATTATAACTTCCCTCTGGGACCATATAATTACATAAAAAAGACCTAAGCCATCATATGTTCTCCATTTATTTTTTGTTATGAAAGGATTTGTCTAAAGTCTGATATTAAATTTGAATAGGTCTGAGTCAATTTGCACCTCAGAATTTAGCCAGATACTAAGATAATAAAACCATATTCACCTAGCTGAATGATACTAGGAGTCGACCTGTTTATCCTCCAAATCTTGAAATATAATTTTTTCTTTTTTCTTGGAGATTTTATATATATATATACTTCCACACTGGTACACCCTCATGTTTTTAATTTGTAATTAAATTACTGAAAATTGTTGCATAATTACTACAACCGATTTGAATAGAAGATGTTAATGTGTTATATCAATTAATTAACGGTTCAAAAGAGTATGTATTTTACAGAAATAAGAAATGGAGACAATTGATATTGATCTTATTCCAGGGAAACTCTCTCTTCCTCTCTGCCTCTTTCATTTATTTATTTCCCAGATATTTGCTGAGTACTTGCTCCATGCCAAGCATTGTTTCCCTTAATGCCCACGGTTCTTTTGAGAATGCATGTGAGCTCATGACCGTGCATGCACACATGCATACCTCCTCTAGGAGAACATATCTCATATGAATTGCAAAGTGTGTCACTTAATTCCACAAGGATTTTATATATGCCCCCTGTTTAGCATTGTGCTTGGCTACAGTATGTGGGAAACAAAGGAGTAGGTATAAAATAAACCGTACTCTTCAGAACCTTAAAGTTAAGCTGAAGAGACAAGGACAGCATACAAGTAGAGGAAACTCAGACGATGGCAACAAGATACAGTGAGGGTAGTTGTATGTGCAGAAGAGGAGGTGAAGCATGTCAAAAACTAATTCTGCCTGGGCGCAGTGGCTCATGCCTGTAATCCCAGCACTCTGGGAGGTCGAGGCGGGCAGATCGCTTGAGGTCAGCAGTTCGAGACCAGCCTGGCCACCATGATGAAACCCCATCTCTACTAAAAATACAAAACAAACTAGCGGTGTGTGATCTCAGCTACTTGGGAGACTGATGCAGGAGGATCACTTGAACCCGGGAGGCAGAGGTTGCAGTGAGCCGAGATCACACCACCGCACTAACTCTGTATGCCCCATAAGTTTGCCTATGAGATGTTCTGAAACTGTATCATGATTGCCCTAACAGTTCAATCCTTCAGTGTCTAACCTGTGTTCTTGAGCAATAGAGTGAAAGGTTCAGATTCCAAACTATGAAATCAGAATGCAGAGCTTCCAGCTCTAACATCTGCTAATCATGAGATTTGGGGCAAGTTACTTAATGTCTCAATGCCTTCATATGATCATATGTAAGATGTAGATGGAGAAAATTATAGAATTTATCTCAAATGATTGTTTAAAAATGAAAAGAATTGATATGAAAAAAATCACTTAGAATAGTTCCTGGCACATAGCATTTAATAGATGTTAGCTATTATAACACTTTTGTTGTTATCATTGCCATCTCCATAATCATCATCATCATTATCTGAGAAATACTGACAGAATAAAGGGGAAATTTCCATAAGATTAAGATATAGCTGCAACTAGGAACTTTTTGACAAAGCCGTATTTTTTAAATGGTGATTCTAAAAGATAAAAATCAGTGCATATAATCAAGAATAAGGTCTGACTCACAAAACCTAATACAACTCATAAAAGATGTGGAGGCCAAAAAAGGCAGGACTGGAGACTTTTTTAGTTATATGAAGGGCAACATTAAAAATGAGTAAATAAGAGCATTGTTAAAGTCACTGTTGTAATGATGCTACTTGTCAAACAATTCCTGGAATCAATAGATAACCCCTACTTTGCATCTGCCTTTTCTGTCAAAGAGATTTACTTTTGAACCAGAAATAATAACAGAATCCTTAGTAAGAATAAATAAAAGACCAGTATTCATGAGGAGGTAGTGTTGAAAATATTTGTTTCTGGGCCCTCATGAAAGATTTCCAAGAATATTGACTTAGCTCTGATACTAGGCAGCAATCAGCACCAGAAGCCAGCATGGGCATACTCTGAATAGGTCTTGCCAGACTAACTTCAGTCCCCTTTTGAGCAGGCTGATTAAATTGACAAGACAGGGAAATGGGTAGATGTGCTTCACATTCAGCAAGGCATTTTGCAAAGTATCTTATAATATGCTATTGGATGAGTTAAAAACTATGAGATAAATGACAGCACAATTAACACACAAATGAATGAACAACCATATTAAAGTAGCTGATTAATTTGTCTCTAGTGATCTCCTTTTCCTTGTCCTCTATGACATTTGTATCCAAGTCATGAGTGAGAAAATATAGTTTGTAAATAACAAAGAACTAGTAGGAGTAACTAGCCTGTTGAATGACAATCATCATGCCCCAAATTCATGCCAGGATAGAACTATGAGCCAAATATAACACATTATAATTTCAGAGACAGATACAAAGAGACTTCAAAACGTTCATGGAAAAAGCATATTATGAAGAAACTACGTATGGACTTCAATTTTTTTGCACCAAAATAAAATTGCACTAACTTGTTATAACATGTGTGAACAGGATCTACTTTGAGGCACTTAGAAAGATATCTGTTCAGAGGCAACCTACAGAATAGGAGAAAATTTTTGCAATCTACTCATCTGACAAAGGGCTAATATCCAGAATCTACAATGACTCAAACAAATTTACAAGAAAAAAACAAACAACCCCATCAACAAGTGGGCGAAGCATATGAACAGACACTTCTCAAAAGAAGACATTTATGCAGCCAAAAGACACATGAAAAAAATGCTCATCATCACTGGCCATCAGAGAAATGCAAACCAAAACCACAATGAGATACCATTTCACACCAGTTAGAATGGTGATCATTAAAAAGTCAGGAAACAACAGGTGCTAGAGAGGATGTGGAGAAATAGGAACTTTTACACTGTTGGTGGGACTGTAAACTAGTTCAACCATTGTGGAAGTCGGTGTAGTGATTCCTCAGGGATCTAGAACTAGAAATACCATTTGACCCAGCCATCCCATTACTAGGTATATACCCAAAGGATTATAAATCATGCTGCTATAAAGACACATGCACACGTATGTTTACTGTGGCACTATTCACAATAGCAAAGACTTGGAACCAACCCAAATGTCCAACAATGATAGACTGGATTAAGAAAATGTGGCACATATATACCATGGAATACTATGCAGCCATAAAAAAGGATGAGTTCATGTCCTTTGTAGGGGCATGGATGAAGCTGGAAACCATCATTCTCAGCAAACTATCGCAAGGACAAAAAACCAAACACCGCATGTTCTCACTCATAGGTGGGAATTGAACAATGAGAACACATGGACACAGGAAGGGGGACATCACACACCGGGGCCGTTGTGGGGTGGGGGCAGGGGGGAGGGATAGCATTAGGAGATATACCTAATGTTAAATGACGAGTTAATGGATGCAGCACACCAACATGGCACATGTATACATATGTAACTAACCTGCACGTTGTGCACATGTACCCTAAAACTTAAAGTATAATAATAAAAAAAGAAAGATAAGATATCTGTTCAGGAGAGCACATATCAGAGTAACATGAATTCTAATATTGAAGCAAGAAAAAAACAATATTTATGGCGAAGCTTGTGTAGAAGAATAGTGAAATCATTGATGCTTTAGACAAAGTTTATGGGGACAATGCCCTCCCCAAATCAGCAGTTTACAAGTGAACAACTCATTTTAAGAGGGGATAAGATGATGTTGAAGATGAAACCCGCAGTGGCAGACTATCCACATCAATTTGTGTGGAAAAAAATAATCTTGTTTGTGATTTAATTGAAGAAGACCAATGATTAAGAGCAGAAACAATAGCCAACACCATAGACATCTTTTTTTTTTCTGCAAGCTCCGCCTCCTGGGTTCATGCCATTCTCCTGCCTCAGCCTCCTGATTATCTGGGACTACAGGTGCCCACCACCGCGCCTGGCTAAATTTTTTGTAATTTTAGTAAAGACCGGGTTTCACCATGTTAGCCAGGATGGTCTCGATCTCCTGACCTCGTGATCCACTGCCTCAGCCTCCAAAGTGCTGGGATTACAGCCAACACCACAGACGTCTTAAGTGGTTCAGCTTACACAATTCTGACTGAAAAAATAAAGTTGAGCAAATTTTCCACTCGATGGGTACCAAAACTGTTAGTCCCAGATCAGCTGTAGGCAACAGCAGGGCTTACAGTAGAAATTGAAAACAAGTGGGATCAAGATCTTGAAGCATTTCTTCAAAGAATTGTAACAAGGGATGAAAGATGGTTTTACCAGCACAATCCAGAAGACAAAGGACGATCAAAGCAATGGCTATGAAGAGATGGAATGGTCCAGTCAAAGCAAAAGCAGACAGGTCAAAAACACAGGTCATGGCAACATTTTTTGGGGAATGCTCAAGGTGTTTCACTTGTTGACTTTCTGGAGGGCCAAAGAATGATAACAGCTGCTTATTATGAGAGTGTTTAGAGGAAGATTTAGCAGAAAAATGTCCAGGAAATCTTTAACAGGCGTCTTTCTCCACCAGAGCAATGCTCCTGCTCATGCCTCTCATCAAACAAGGGCAATTTTGTGAGAGTTTCAATGGGAAAGCATTAGGCATCCACCTTACAGTCCTGATTTGGCTCCTTTTGACTTCTTTTTGTTTCCTAATCTTTAAAAATCTGTAAAGGCCACCCATTTTTCTTCAGCTAATAATGTAAAAAAGACTGCATTGACGTGGTCAAATTCCCAGAACCCTCAGTTCTTTAGAGAAAGACTAAATGGCTGGTATCATCACTTACAAAAGCGTCTTGACCTTGATAGAGCTTATGTTGAGAAATAAAGTATATAACTTTTAATTTTTATGATTTAATTCCACTTTCCATAAACTTTTTCAAGTCCCTTCATGTGTAAAGTCCTGCATTTGTAAAAATATCTCTACTACACAAGTACATGGAAACAAAAATTGGTATAAAAATAGCTGCATATGGAGACTAAGATTTTAGTTGACTGTAAGCACAATGAGCTGGCAAGATGATGTGGGTGATGTGAGCATAGGCTGTGTAAATGGAAATGTGGACTCTAAAGAAAAAGATAATATTCTTGATCTGATTTCGGCTGCCCAAAGTGTACCTGGAGTCTGTGTTCAATTGTAGGCTCCTCCTCTTTAAAAGACCATGAAACAAATAGAATGTGTTCAGAAGAGAGTGACCAAGATAGCTGAATGACAGGAAGATGTGTCATCCTTGCATATGTTTAATAGCCATTTGTGAAGAAATTGGTGGAAAGGACTCAAGTAACAGGAATATATGACTTAAAAAGATTTTTCTAAGCCTTATGAAGGGCAAACTGGTAGGAAGCTGGTAACTAAGAGTGGGAGCTGAGAGGAAGCTGGAAACCAAGGAACACAGGGTTGCCACAACGTTAAGAGTATTCCATGGATCATTTATGCCTGGGTCAGTTTTTCTCTGAAATGCAGATGGTCTGGGACTACTTCCCTAGTTCTACCTACTACTGACATTTAGCCCAGAGTCCCTCCTCCCAATAAGCACAATTCTGAGCTTACATACTTATGCTAATGAAGGGAGGTAGAGAATTAGCAGCAATTTGTAACTTTTTATTATTGTTCCCTTCACATTACAATCCTCAAAGTGTACACTGCAGAGGGGATATCTTGCAGTATTGGAAAGATCACTGAGCTGAGAGAATACCAAGGTTATATAAGACCTGCATTAGTCCATTTTCTCTGGGTCTCAATTTTGTAACCTAAAAAAGGAGGCAGTCAGTTGAAATGGTCTCTAATGTCACTTTCAGATTGAAAATATAATTCTATTGACACTGTGTTAATTTTAAAATAATATTTTATTATTTTTTTCAAAGTTTATAACAAAACATGAAAACAAATTATCTATTTGGCTTAGTGAATCAAACTAAATGAAATATTGCCATGCTACATATTCAGTGCAGAGAATGCTGAGAACTTTAAGTTTGGTGATTCAGGCAAACATAGTTTTATTTTCAGTCCTAATTGCTTCACACGTTGTCTTGTTTGTTGTTTGGTTGGTTTATTTAAGCTTATGTCCATTTTTTAAAACATTAGTTCATTTTGGTGGAATATCATCTAGTTGTTCTTTAATGAGCTGACTCTTGGCATAGGAAGTGTAAGATCGAGCAGAAAAGGAACTTATGGCCAAAATGCAATGCTTGGGAGTGAAGTTCAGAGGCTCTATAAGACAGGAGTGAGCTTGGGATCCCCTGCTATGAACTTCCCCTGAGTGATTTGCAAATGTAATTTTTTCTGCGTAACAGAGGTGGCAGCTCAGATAATCAATATACACTTCTCACCATAAGAGAACCTTGGTTTGCAGAGATGGACAGCAAATATGAACAGCTCATTTTTGCCTCAAAGTCCCCAAAGAAAGGGTTATTTTTTCTTAGAATCTAAGTCAAGGGATCTTGGGAAAAATCCAATCTTATCAAAAATCCAATGACATGAGTAGCTCCTCAAGCATTTTAGACCATTTATTCCCAAAACAACATTGGTGCTCAAATAGTTTTCACTTTACTACATTGGAGCTTTCCAGGTAAGGGAAATTTTGCCAGAACCTCTAGGAAAAAAAAAAAACTGAAATGCTATTCTTTGACAGAGCGAGGGAAATATATAGTTTATCTAATGAAAGCTTTTCCTTTTGCTCCTCTCTATTTTAAAAAGCATTCACCTCTGCTCACCACTTCTTGGGTTCCAGTTGACCTATTGTCTCACTTATCTGGGCTTTCAGTAACTCAGTTCAGTCATCAAAAGAAATGCTCAAAGACTATTGGTGAGGCAGGCAAACTTCTATCATGTCTGAACTAGGTAGCAGGCCATGGCTTTTCTTAACACAGCTAAAGTCTGAACTGGCTTCTAAAAGTGGTTGTTCATTGTTTTTGTTTTGTTTCAAAAGGGGATGCTTTTGTTTTCAAACTTTTACCTAAAGAAACTGACTTCAGGCTTCTAATTCAACTCTTTATACTCTTCCTTCTCATCTTTCCCTTCTTTTTTTGAGAGAATAAAAGTTGGCTTTGAAATAGCCTAAAATTTTCTATAAATTCCAGTGAAAAGTTGATTCAGAGTTGACCTACAATGCTTTGAAAGACACATGTTCAAAGGCAGAGTAAGAGCTAACATTCTAGCACCATACACTAAAATGCACATAATTTTAAGTAAAACACACTCTGATTTGCACTGTTGAGCAAAGAGAGACAAACTAATAATAAGCCACTGACTTGGAAATAATTGCAACTGCTCTGCAATTCAATGAGAATTGGGAGCTGTCCTGGGAAAAGCAAGCTAAAATGAAAAGAGGTGGTGATGGTGGTATGACAGTGTTTAATATTTTTCACCTAAAATGAATGGTGCTATCAGTTGCCATGGTGCGCCCTAATTAGGCCTGGCCTGGGGTCCTGCTCCATGAGATATGGAAAAAAATCCAGAAAAACTTAATTAATGGAATGGGGAACAGACAAAGAATTTAAGTTTCTTTAATCTGGAAAGACAAAGGGTGAGAAGAAAGGTAAATGATGGATGTCTAACAAATGAAGTGAATGAATAAAACGTCATCGCACTCCAGAAAGGTAAAATTAGGTAACATTCCATAAAATTTATTAATAGAGTTGATGACTAATGAAATAAAATACAATAGATATTTATACATTAATTTTTCAAATATGTTAAATCTGAGAAAAGAAATATGAACAAGACATGATATTTAACCTCAAAAGTTCACATTTCAGCTGGGGAAATACATAAAAACAAAACAGGATAAAATTTTATGAATGATTTCACAGGGGCATGGGCTATAATTAAGAGTATAAGGATATATTAAGGACTTGTTTTCAGAGAGAAGAAGGTAGGTATGAAGAGAAATCTAGGAAGATTTGACAAAACAGAACACATTTGATCTGGGCTTTGAAGAATTACTTGAAAGTGCACTGGCCTCAGAAGGGATAGCAGGGTATTCCAGAAGAGGAAAAGCATTCAACAAAGGCATAAGTGAAGACAAAATAAATGATTTGTTAATGAAAAGGACAGGTCCAGGATAGCTGGACTATAGCCTCCATGGAAGAAGTAATGTTAATCAAGGCCAAAGGTAGGCAGAGCTTTAAATACTACAATAAAGAACATGTACATTATCTTGTGGCCAACACAAGCCAATAGTAGTTTTTGTTTGTTTGTTTTAGATGCAGGGGATACATGTGCAGGTTTGTTACATGGGAATGATGGGGGGGTTGAGCTTCTAGTGCATCCATCACCCAAATAATGAACATTGTACCCAACAGGCAATTTCTTTAACACTCACCACCCTCTCATCCTCCCCCATTTTGGAGTCCCCAATATCTATTGTTTCCATCTTTATATTCATGTGTACACATTATTTAGCTCCATTTGTAAGTGAGAGCAGGCAGTAACTTTCCTTTTCTGAGTTATTTCACTTAGGATAATGGCCTCTAGCTCCATCCATGTTGCTACAAAGGACATGATTTCTTTCTTTCTATGGATGCATGGTATTCCATGGTATATATCTACCACATTTTCTTTGTAAATTCTTTGTAGATTTTCTTTAGGTTGATTCCATGACTTTGCTATGGTGAATAGTGCTGCAATAAACTGATAAATACAGGTGTATTTTGATGTAATGATTCCTTTTCCTTTGGGTAGATACCCAGTAGTAGGACTGCTGGATCAAATGATAGTTCTAATGAAACCATATGGACACAAGGAGAGAAACAACACACTCCGGGGCCTGTTGGGGGCTGGGAATACAGGGGAGGGAGAGCATCAGGATAAATAGCTAATGCATGCAGGGCTTAAAACCTAGATGATGGGTTGATAGGTGCAGCAAACCACCATGGCACATGTTTACCTGTGTTACAAATCTTCACATCCTGCACATGTATCCCAGAACTTAAAATAAAATAAAAATTTTAAAAATTATAAAAATAATGATAGTTCTACTTTTAGTTTTTTGACAAATCTCCATACTGCCTTCCACAGGGGCTGAACAAATTTACACTCTCACCAATATACCCTTTTCTCTGCATCCACATCAATGCCTATTGTTTTTTTACTTTTTAGTAATAGCCAGATTGGCATGGTAGCCCATGCCTATACTCCCAGCACTTGAGGCCAGGAGTTCGAGACCAGCCTGGGTGACATAGTGACATCCTGTCTCTACAAAAAAATTTTAAAAATTAGCTGGGCATGGTGGTGTGCACCTGTGGTCTTAGCTACTCAGTAGGCTGAGGAGGGAGGATCACTTGAGCTTAGAAGTTCGAGGCTGTAGTGGGCCAGGATCACGCCACTTCCCTCTAAGCTGGGAGACAGAGACCCCGTGTCCAAGTAATAATAATAATAATAATAATAATAATAATAATAAAAGCCATTCTGACTAGTGTTAGATGGTATTTCACTGTGTTTTTGATTGGCATTTCTCTGATGATTAGTGATGGTGAGCATTTTTTCTTATGTTTCTTGGCCACTTGCATGTTTTCTTTTGAGAAATGTCTGTTTATGCCCACTGCCCATTTTTTAATGGAGTTGTTTGTTTTTTCCTTGTTGTTTGAGTTCCTTGTAGATTTTGGATATTAGACCTTCGTTGGATGCACAGTTTGCGAATATTTTCTACCATTCTGTAGGCTGTCTGTTTACTCCAACAGTAGTTTTTAAGCAGGAGAGTGATCTTGGTACTAACTTCACTTTCTGGAGAACAAGTTTACTTGTTAAGGTTCAGGGGAGTAAAAATTAGATCCAAGGAGGACATGTTTGTCTGTCTCTGTCACTATCAAGCCGTATGACCTTAAATAAGTCATTAAATTTCCTGTGCCTTGGTTCCCACCTCTGTAAAATTAGATGTTCTCAAATATCTAAAGGACTGTAATGTGGAAGGGAAATAAATGTATTCTGTGTTCCTCAAACTGGTGGGTGGACAGATTTGAGCTCAATATGAAGAAGAACTAACAGGGGCAATCATGGACGAAATGGTTGCTTTTGAAGTTCTCCAGATGTTCCTAGTCACCTAACAGAATGATGTAGAAGGAAATCAAATACTACATGAACAGATGTATAAGAGAAGGGGTTAGAACAGATAACCTTTTGGGTTCCTTCCAGACTGGACATTCTACTCACTCTTCTACAAATCAGCTCTTCAAACAGAAAGAAGATGGATATATCCTCTTTTTAATTTATTTCTTCACCCCAATTTGCCTTCCTTTCACCATTTTGCATATTACATGCTCTAATTTCACCTTTCTGGTTGAGATCTTCTGGATACTGTCATGTAGCCAGCTATGTTCCTAACCAAATTTCACACCCAAAACTGAACATACTATTTCCCACAAAAGCAACCAGATCTCTCTGTTAGTAATTAGGATTTTATGTAAAGTAAAACCTTAATTAAC
The DNA here is from genome assembly GCF_028858775.2 of Pan troglodytes. NCBI lineage: Eukaryota > Metazoa > Chordata > Mammalia > Primates > Hominidae > Pan > Pan troglodytes. The sequence continues at coordinate 122,570,897 of NC_072421.2, forward strand.
TGAAGTCCAACTAATGAAACATTTTATTTCATGTTCTACACTCATTTTTATGAGAAAAACAGACATGGTGACTAAGCAAGGCTTTATGTTGAATTTACTGAAGGAAAAATAAATTCATCTCCCAAGAAGTAGTCTGAGGTCAACAGAGATTCATCCCAATCTCCTACTTTTCCCGTACAATAAGAACAGATTTCAGAATGATGAACTTGAGACTCTGAAAAAATGTTCCAAATACTAAAGTAAAATGCAATTATGTTCACTTAACTGTTCTTATTAAAGTAGTAAAATGGACTACAGTTATATGAAACGTTTCAACCACAAAGACTGAAATAAAAGATAGATGTGCTACTTAATTTTAAAAAGCCTCAATTAACATCCCCTTCCCTAAATATTTTAGTAAATCAAGACTTTTCTGTATTTAAGATCCACGTCCTTCACTATTATGTATAAAGAAAAAGGGAATATTTCATTTTCACCTCTCTATACCTACCAGTGATAGGGCACCTAGGTGTTTATAAATGTTTGTTGAATTGATTAATAATAGACACATATTAGTTATTATTATTAGCCTGTTTCAGTAGCCATTTCTTTTTTGTCTTCAAAAAGTTTCAAACTCTATATTCATATATTTCTGTCAGATCATATAAATAAAATATATAAGTATAAATATGATGCATATGGTACTATTTGCATTCATATTAATAAACTATAAGATATTAAAACCAAAAGCAGTGTCGAAGGTCATCAAATTCAATTATATAATTTTACAGAGGTGGGAACCAAGGCACAGGAAACTTAAATGACTTATTTAAGGTCATACAGCTTGTTAGTGACAGAGACAGGATGGACTAAAATATCGGGTTTCCTTTTTCTCAGTCCTGTGATTTTTTTTCTTCTACAAAAAACTAGCTCTGCATTATTTAAAGTCAAGTAGGAAACAATTTTCATGCTGAAACAAGAAGGTACTCAGAAATGTTCTTCCATTTCAACACTAGAATTCTCAGACACAAAGAAGTCTGGTTTTCCTTTCCTTTATTGGAAAGGTATCTTGTGTATTTATCTTATATCCTTGCTACTCTAAAATCAATCTGATGCTGTTTTAAGAGTCAATAAAAGCCAGAATAATATGGCATAGATTTATCTATCAGTGGCAGCAGTGAAGGAATTGCCATCTACTGTAATTTGTCGGTAATTTATAAGAGTGCCTATTGGGCACCAAGACATGAAGAGTTACCTTGTGTTATTAAACTAATAACTTCTCACTTCATTTTTTAAAAAACTGCAATTCTTGGTAAATGAATTGTCCACACAGGAACTGTCATTAGGCAAGGTTTGGGACTATAATACTCAAAGTTTTGAGGGGTGTAATGAACAAGAAATCTTCAGAAGCTTGGGAAAGAAATGGCACACCAACATGGCACATGTATACATATGTAACAAACCTGCACGTTGTGCACATGTACCCTAAAACTTAAAGTATAATAATAATAAAATAAAAAAAAAGAAATCGCAAGGCAGCACTGGTAAACCTTTCAGATCTGATGGAATCTGCCATGTCACCTTGGTTTTATACATTACTAAATCTTATGCTACATTCACATAATAATATTATGTAAGGTCTTTTTTATGTTAAAGGAGGAAGTTTTGGTCATTTGCCTTATAATTACATTGAGAGATTATCTCTAAAAAGAAAGTTCAAAGAAAATTTAAAATTTAACCCAGAGAATTAAAAAAAGTTACTCATGATAGACATGCCTCAATAGGGACTCATGAGCTGCTAGTCTACACAAATATCAAATATATGAGATCAAACCTTTTGCATCACATTGAGGCACAAAAGTAGAGGGCAGGAAAATTTGTATGTTGTATGTTATTAATCCTCTAAGAACTCAATAATCTATGTAGGCATGGAGGTAAATTTTAGCAGAAAGAACCCTATAACTTATGAAAAAATTAAGAAAAGCAAGCAATATGAAGAAAATGCAAAACTAACCAAATTTCTTCAGTTTGTGAGGTGTAGTGTCTGTGGTCTTTGGGGACGCAGGATACATTGATGATGAAGGGATTTAAAACATTCTAAAACGTAATGGGTGATCAACTGAAAAATATCACTTACTTACTTTGCTGTTATGACCAATCATAAAATGTATCTCAAAAAATAAAACTGCAATTTCAATTTCCTTGATCTTTTATGTTTATATTATCAAAAATGATAGCATAGTTTTTAAAATTTACACATCAGAAAGGCCATTTGAGGAAAAATGGGCTTTCACAACTCTAATCCTTTATGGTTTATTCACTTTTATAATGGTGATTAAAACTCAAAGTAGGAGTCACCTGCAGTATTTTTCATTTCTGTATCTGTTGATTGTCAACACTGGTCTTTCTGTGGCATTGTAGGTATGTGGGTAAAAAAAGGAGTAGTCATCATTTTCAAAATAAATCACAGTATGGATAGTGTGCAGGAGGCCCTAATGTCTGCCAAGGTTCCTGTCCAGTTTTTCACTTCAAGGTCTACCTAGTGCATTTTCACTTCGTTAATCAATGATTGAACACTTAATAAGTTCCTTCCAAGTCAAGGTACATCATTCACCAGACCCCATCATTGCAGGGCTGAACTGGAACAGATTATTGCCAAAACAGATTACTGAGATGCTTGACAAACTAGCTTATAATGTTTCATTCTTTCCTTGTCAGGTAAAATTTAGCAGAATTAGGATTGACATCAAAGACATTTCTGAAAAGGTCATGATCTTATCACATCACTGAGATTAAGCACTGTAAGGATTTGCCTCAAGTTGGGTGGGAAATCTTTAAAATTCTATACAACTTTGAGAAGACATTTGGAGATTTCTCCCCCAGTGACCTCACTAGATTTGTTGGAAAGCTGGAGGGCATAGTCTTGACAGAGCTGCTTACTTAAATAACTCACAAGACTGGAAGACAGTTTAGTCAGTTCTCACATGACTACAAGAGCAGCCAGAGAAAAGATAACCAGCTGGATCACTTTTATTTTTCTTTCTTTTTTTTTAACCTAGATGGGTCCACCATATCACCTTTACCCTTTCGACTCCCAGGTTGGCCACTCTGAGTCTGTTTCCCCAGGCTGGCCCTTCTAGCCTACTTGCCCAGACACAAGTTACTGCTTAGGCACCTGCCATATCACACCACACCATACCACATCATATCCTACCATCTACAATCTTCCCCAGCTCAGCCTCTAAATGGTTTGGATCAGTACCAGCCAGCTGCAGCCAGAATAATTCTATTTCTAGCACCCAGGAAGCCCACTGCTCCTAGACAAAAGCCATATCTTAACTATCTCTATCATCTGGGGCCTCTATCACTTGAATCTCTTCATTTCTACTCACTCATCAATGGTACATGTGAGGCACATCCTACCAGTCCTTTCCCAGTCTTAGGTCTGATTCCAACAGCTTCTTATCTCTCAACTATCCCAATATTCCCTAGTACTAACTTCCTAGTCTAGTCAGCTCTATAGTAAGACAAATTACACCAGGTCTATTCTCTCTCCAGGCCACTGCCCATACTATTTTCCTATTATTTCTTCTTCACTTCCCCACTTCCCTATCATCTAGGCAAAGCTATCTGTCACTCATCATTAAAACTCCAGTTCCTTCAGGAGGCTTTTCCTGATTACTTCAACAACAAAAAAGCTACTGTTAGTTGAGCATTTATTACTTAACACTTTGAATCCATTACAGCTTTATTGAAATATAACCAACCCACTTAAACATATAATTCAATTATTTTTAGTTAATTGATAGAATTGTGCAACTATCAGCACAAACAAGCTTTAGGATATTTACACTGGATATTTACACCATCTCCAAAACACTCCTTGTGTCCCCTGTGGCCATTTGCAATCACTACCTGTTACCATACCCCACCCTTGGCAACCACTAATCTATTTTCTATCTCTATAGGTTTGTATTTTCATAACATTTGACATGAATGAGATTGTACAATAGGTTTGCACAATCTATTTTGCATGTGCTTTATTTCACTTAGCATAATGTTTTTGAGATTCATCCATGTTGTAGCATGTATCAAAACTTCATTCCGTTTTATGGCTGAATAATATTCCACTGTATGGATATATTATATTTTGTTTATCCGTCCATCAGTTGATGAACATTTGGGGTATAGCCACTTTTTGGCTATTAGGAATAATGCTATTATGAACATTTGGGTATAAGTTTTTATGTAGACATATGTTTTCATTACTCTTGTATATATACTTAGGCACAGAATATAACCTTAAAAGCCACTCATTTAAAATGTACAATTTGGTAGGTTTTAGTATATTCAGAGTTGTGCAACCTTTACCATGATCAATTTTCAAACATTTTCACTATCCCCAAAAGAAGCCCCATATCCTTTCATCCATTGTTGACACTCTTCATAGGAACCCTACAAGTTAGGTATTACATCCCTAGTTTTTCAGGGAAAGAAACATAGGCTCAGCAAATCCATAAACCTAGTAAGTATCAGAGCCTGCATTTTAACCCAATTTGTTTGACATAATGGCTTACAGTATTTCCACATCACCATGCTGCCACTAATCCTCAGAGTTCCTCTTCTCTGAGATCATTCTAGAATTCTCATTTGATTTCCCATGTGTCTTCCTTTTGTCACATAATCATAAACTTCCTTATCTATATCTTACACCTCAAAATGAATATCTTCTCTCTACAAATAAACCATAAGCTACTGAAGAGTAAGGAGTGCATGGTATATTTCCTTTGACTTCTTCCTAAATCCAAAAACTACTATAGAAAAAGTAAGATTTCTATATGTTTTATAATCAGTAAAAAGTTATTCCTTATGATTAACCTAAATCTCTACTCTTACAAAGGTCAATGTTTAGCTTTTTCCTTTTAGAGTCAATATAGCACCAGCAGTTGAAGCTTCATCACATTGTAAAGTCACATCATACCCTAACAGATCTCTCCTTTACCTGGAATCATGCCAGCAACGTGTGTATGGTCTGCACCATGTAGTCTTTTAGATCTTTATGTTTTACCTGAACTTGAATTTGCTCTGTAGATATTAATGTAAATATATTATGTATTGTCTTCCCAAACTGATAAAAAACTTTTCATGAGTAAATATCATGGCTTCTTGTTTTGGGTCCCATGTGTTAACCAACACAGTGATGAATAAACAGCATGTTTCTAGTAAATGCTTCCTCCAGTGTTTGAATATCATCATCATGAAAAGGATCTCTCGTGATGATGGGTTCTTGCTCTGGGAGAGTGGAGTCTGGCATTTTTGTGTGCTGAGGCTGCTATTATTGTGCTGTGTGCATTTGGTAAAATTGCAGCTCGGCCCTGGGCCTCTGTTTTGCCATCTATAGCATAGGCAGTGTTTGGATTAGAATATCTCAGCATTACTTGCCACTCTTGAATCATCTTCTCTATATGTTTACTAGACGTTCTCAGTTTAACATCCACTAGTTTCAATATTCAATCTTTTTTACCTTGATATTAACAATGTGCCTACTAAAAACTCTTACCATCTTCCTCATTTTTATTAACTTGAATTAGTTTTCCCCTTTTGTGTTTTAGGGTATAATACCTTTTACTCAACTTGAGATGCTTTTGTTATCCTTATCATACTTAAACATTTCAAAAATTTTTTTTCATCCAGATTCCTTCCCTCAAAGGATGATCTGCTCTCTCAGATTCCCTTCTTAGCATTTCCTACTTCATTAAGTTTGTGTTTGAATTTTCCCTTTCTGCTACTTTTTTTCTTTGGAAAATGTATGACAGAAATATGACTCCTGGACACTAAATGCCATTGTATTTCAAAAGTAATGAAGACGTTTCTCATTAACTGATTAAAAAAAGAGCATAAAATTTGATAAGCAATAAAATAATTGGAAGGAACTGGAAGTTTCCCATAATTTTCATCCAGACAAATTATTTTTTTAAATTATCTTATTTTTAAACAGCATCTTACCTTATATATAGTACTAAGGAACCTAAACTAGCAGGTTAATTTCAAAATGTTATTAGATAACATATATACAGTTAATAATAGATCCTGTTGCCATGGAATCTCAACTGAATTTTCGAGCTCCATGGGTTGATTTTTTTGCCAATTAAGACCTTAGCTCTAATGTTTCATTAACAGATTTTTTATATGAATGTAATTATTTGGATGAAGATTTAGAGTACATTTCCTAGTTTGCAAATGATATTCAAATTGGACTAAAAATAGAGGATGAAGGAACTGTAACCAAAAAAGACACATATTTTCCAGGTGACTGAATCAATATAGGGTGAAACGTATTCTCATGTTAAGAATGCTTGGGACTAAGAAAACCCATTCACAGATCCTCCTGCTCTTTGACCTCTCACCACATCTGCTCCTACCTTTTACCACTTCCTCCTCCCAATATGCACTCCCTACGGACAGGAAAAATTAGAAATGATCAGGAGAGAAGAGGGAAATCCTGGACAAAGGAGAACAAGGAGATTATTGGTGGCTTAATAATCTGCCAATTCTAAGACTATAAATCAACTGAAGTCATCCCATTTATGTCCAAGGTGCTTATTATAGTACATCTGGACTTGGAATGGCAGTATTGATCATTTTCTTTCTGTTCTGGACCACTGCATCAGAGTACTACTTACTAATTAAAATGTGATAGCTAGCCCAAGTGTTGAAACAGATGGAGAAAGACAATGTTTTCATATTTGGATTATTCTCACTGAATGGAAAATCAGAACTACATGATCATAACTCTTACCTACACAGAAAAGGAGGACAAACCCTGGGGTATGATAACAGAGGATGTGCAGTCTTGGGTTGGCAGTGACTAGAGAATTTGGAATAAATGATCAAGTCATGTGGTTCTGGAGGCAGGAGCAGCAGTCTGGCAGGGAAATGGCAGAGGATGAAGTATTCTACAAAGAAGCTTTAGATTTAGATTCACAGTGTCTTTCTGCACAAATATGGGTTATGAATTCCAAGTTGTCACATGGTTACTGAAAAGTAGAACTGTTATGTGAACCCAATTCAGTTATTTTTACCAAGGATTATATTTCAAAAATTTTTAAAAAAGAAGTGAGGCAATGCAGTGTTTGCAATTAGTGAGCAGTCGGTTTGAATCCCGAGTGACCTGAAACTTGTTGCTAAACCTTTATGACTTTCAGTTTCCTAATTCATATAATTATTGTGAACAATAAAAGAGATGAAATAAAGTGTCTAACAAAGTAAAATAGGTACTTGATAAATAGGTGTTATTATAATTAGTATTAATTATTAGTAAGAAAGTACATGCTTTCCATTTATTTCACCTCATTACCTACTGCTTATTGGTAGCAGTTTTTCTTAATTGCAGGTTCCATTTATTAAAATTTATAATGCATCCCTCGGTAGTTGTATCTTCAAACTAAATCCATAGTGATGATGGCAAACAATACAGAAATAATAAATGCACTGAAGGAAATACACAGAAAATAAAGTGTATTGCTCGCATACCTAAAATGTGTTTGTAGTCTGGCTGGGGAGATAAAACATGAGCATTGACATGAAATGGTTTACATAAAACATCATTAATACAATTAGCCAATATATTTTGAATGCTTAGTAAGAGTTTGCAGTTACGCTGGTCACAGTTTTGGCTGCTTTATGCGTATTAACTCATTTGTAACCCATAACAACCATGTAAGAACTATTATTATTCCCATTTCACAGACGAATAAACTAACACCAGGAGCTTACACAAGTTCTCCAGAGTTACACAGGTAATAAGGAGCACCGTCAGGATTCAAATATGTTTCTAAAGCTCATGCTTTGAAATACCTCACAATACTGCCTCTCATATCAATCAATCAAGTACAGACAAAATATCTAAAGGGCTGTGGATGAAAACTAAATGAACTTAAATAGCAATGCAAGACTGAATAAGATATAAAAATAACAAATGCATCTAAAATCACCAAATGAAACTCAATGTTTCATTTATAAAAAGAGTGGATCATGGTGAAAGAGCCAACAAATCCAGGAAGACTGTCACCATCAATTTCTGCTTTACTTGCTGAAAAGCAAGATATCTGAGGATAGACAGTAGCATCTGAATACACAGCCTGTTTCACTGTCCATTTATCAAAGGCCTTTCTTGAAGAAGGAATAATTTTGCAATAAAATATACTGGTCATACTGGAAGAATATATTTGAAAGCCACATTTTTATCTCAATAATCATAATGAAAATCTTTCCGTATATTCCAAGTATTTCTGATAAACAATATATGATTTATATTGAATGATTTTTCATCTTTCCCAAATTTCATTTCTAATGATTGCTTATGTTCTGCAACAAACATTTCTCAGATAAACTTCTTTTAGTTGTGGGAACACTTTCTTGACTACCTTATTTCTCCATTGTCCTATCCATTCAAACAGGCTACAGTAAACTCCCATTATGTGATTTTTCATGGGATTGAGAAAAGAAAACATCATAAAGAGGAAAATGATAAAAGCAAGATATATTGCTCCATGGAGGCTTTCCTCAGAAGCTCTCTTTGTAGTAGACAGCTGTGCACTCACATCTGTTTCAGGACAACATGGAGGCTATAAGGAATCATGAGCAGCATTCCTGCTTTTCTAACCCCATTACTCGCCTCCAAATTCTCTCTTTAAGCTGCATATAATGTAAGAGAACCACTGGAGGCTGAAATGAGAAGCAGGAGTAATCACGGTTATCCTGCCTCATTTATTTGAGAATCAGATCACTGATTGCCGCAGCTCTGATATGTTTTCTAGTGTCCTCCAGATACGTTTCCTAGCTCCATGTTACTCAAGATGTGGTTCCTGGAAAGCAGCACCAGCATCAGCATCACCTGGAAGCTTGTTAGAAATTCAGATTCTCAATCCCACCTCCCTTTTAGCAGAGAGGGAATATATGAAAAGGCCAATAAACAATGAAAAGTGAAAGGGTGAAATTAATAAAAAATAAAATAAGTATAAAACCAGACATATTTTCAAAGTATAGAATGCCTGTCCTAAGTTAAAAATGATCTATCAAAGGTTTCTTGAATGGCACAGCTTACCTATGTGCCTCATTAACTTCATTTCTTTCCTTGGTCCTTTGGGAGGAAATATGAACATCATGGAGACCCATACCAGCTCAGCTGTGGAGATTCTCAACCTTTGTTACAATAATCAGAATCAATATCATTATAAGCTAACATTTATTTAGTGTTTACTATATACAAGACATATTGTTAGGTGCTTTGCATACTTTTGCTCCTCATTTTACAGATGCGGAAACTAGGATTCAGAAAATGTAAATTACCTAAGTCCCTTAGCTAAAGGTGGTAAATATAAATATAAAATCATATATTCCTGAAAATATAAAATATAAAATAATATATTCCTGCTTTTGGAGCCCGAGCTAGTAACTTTTTACTGCCTTTCTGGTCTTTTGTCTACCTGTGACTCCAGAATTTCTTTTCTGGCACAATGTTAATATCTTCTATTCTGTATCTACTGGAGATGAGAAAGACATTTTTCCAAAAGGCTAAAAATTCCTCTCAAGGCTTCAGTTCTGCCTTTGTGTACTCCAGAAATATCCAACCACACTCCTGGAGGTATCCCGGGCTCTTATCATTTCCTGCTTCCCCATCCCCGATACTTACCCTGGACACTCATTTTCTCTGTTTTATTGGCTTAACAGGCACATACTGGCTTAGCAAATGTCAGGCTTGTTTTGTTCTTTACAAAGCTCAATGTTTTCATCTATTTTTCTCTGCTACCCTTTTGTCCTAGTCCTCTTATCACCCATGTAACTTTTCATTCTAAGCCCTGTGAGGACAGCAGCTTTATCTATGTGGTTTTCCACTGTATCCCCAGATCTTAGAACAACACCTAGTATATAAGCACTCAAAAATATTTGTTGACTGAACAAATAAGTCTTAGTGAGAGTGATTTATATGGAGTGTGTGTTTGTCGGGCCTCTTCTCTATCTGCATTCATTTGCTAGATTGTCGTATTTTGTCCAATAGTTTCAATACCATGTATCCACTTTTTAAATTATAACTTCAATCCTGACCATAGCCTAAACTTCATACTCATGTATACAGCTGTTTCTCTTAATTTCCACTTGGTTATAGTATAGGCATCTCAAATTCAATAGGTCCAAAATCTATCTTTCAATTTCCCTCCCAAGTCTTCCCAACACTTACACCTTCACATCAGTAAATGGCATCACTGCTTACACAGTTACTAAGATAAAAAAGCTTGGTGCATTCCCTGATTCCTCTTTCCCTCCTATCTCACACAGAATCAATCAGCAAGTTATATAGATTTTTAGCTTAAAAATACTTACTTTCTGAGCTAAAAATAGAACTACCATTGGAGCCAGCAATCCCACTACTGGGTATCTACCCAATGAAAAAGAAAAAGACACCCACACTTGTATGTTTATTGCAGCACAATTCACAATAGCAAACATAGGGAATTAACCTAAGTGTCCATCAACAGACGATTTGATGAAGCAAACATGGTACATACACACTACGGAATATTTATTCAGCCATAAAAAATGGAATCATGTTTTTTGCAGCAATATGGATGGAACCGGACAGGTCATTATATTGAGTGAAATGAGACAGACATAGACAAATATTGCATGTTCTCACTCATAAGTGGGAGCTAAACAATGTGTAGATATGGAAATACAGAGGGGAGTAATAAACACTGGGGACTCCAAAAGGGGCAAGGAGGTGGAAAGGCAGTGGACAATGAGAAATTACTTAATGGGTACAAGGTATGTTATTTTGGTGATGGACACCCTAAAAGCCATGACTTGACCACTACATAATCTATGCATGTAACAAAAATGCAAGCCCCAAAATTTCATTACCCCTTAAGTTTATATAAATAAAAAATAAATAAATGAAAGGCAAATGTAAGTGAAAACTCATTCTTTACCACCTACCCTTGTCCACACCACCATCAGGATGTAACTAGACTATGGCAATAACCTCTTAACTGGCCTTGCTGTTTGAATTCTTGCCTCTCTAAAACCTCTTTTGATCTAGCAGCTATGGTTGTTTTTCTACAACATATGAATCAGATCACCTGATTCCTCTGCTCAAAAGCCTCCAACAGTATTCCATCATACTTAAAATAAGATGAATTCTCACATTGATCTACAGGGCCCCATACAAACTGGCCCCTGCCTCCCTCCTATTGCTAAAGTCCAACCATACTGGCTGGCTTTGTTTTTGTCTAATAGTGCATGCTTAATACCACTTGAGGGCATATTTGATTATTCATCAATCTGTTTGGAATGCCATCCTCCTCCCTCCAGATTTTGTATGGCTGGCTCCTGTACTTCATTCATTTATTTGTTTAAGTATCACCTCCTCAGAGAGAAGGCCGCTGACAATCATAGCTAACTAAAATAGTATCCAGGTGCATTACACCATTTTTTGTCCCCTTGTCTAAGTTTATCTTTATGGCATTTATCCCAACCTAACACAATATATATGTATGTTTTAATTTCTTCTTTTTAAATTTTGTGTGTACATAGTAGTTGTATATATCTATGGGGTACATGAGATATTTTGATACAGTCATACAATGCATAATAATCATATCAGGGTAAATGGAGTGTCCATTACCTCAAACATCTCCTCTTTATGTTACAAATAATCCAATTATACTCTTGTAGTTATTTTAAAATGTACAATAAATTATATTTTATTCATTTATTACTTTCCGATTACAATGCAAATTCCATGAAAGAGGGGACTTGATCAATCTTGCTTACTGCTCTATCCCTGGTGTCTAGAACTATCTGGCACACTGTTGGCACATTGAAACGTTTGTTGACTGAATGAATAGTGGTGGATATCACCTTTGTCCTTGGAAACTTCTTCATTCTGTTCTGTTTTGAAGCCAATTGAATATGTACACTTTTGTTCTTTCATTAAGCTCAACATCTCCTGGAGTCTTTCCACAAAAATTCAGCTTCCTATTGAATAAATGCATCTACTTATGGCTTATTTACATAGTATAAATAATTATTGTACTTCGATTCCAGTGAATGCTTAATCCTCCTTCTAGTCCAGTTTATATTCCTGAGCTTCTGGGGTCTAGATTCTATTTTGTACCCTTATCTCTCAAGTCTAATTAACACCACATCTATTGGTCCCTGCTCCTCTATCACCCATGAGGCTGAATGCATCCTTTCATCCCTCTACCCAAGATTCTGAACTCTGAAATCTTGACCTTACACACATCATACACACACATATGTTACTGTAATCTGTGACATTACTAAATTTTTGAAAGTTAAAAAAAACCCACATATATTGAAAGATGCCAAAAAACATGGTAATGATATGCTTCCAACTTTTTAGAACAGCCCTAATTTCAGAGAATGTTATTATTTTCAATAACAGTAACTCATTTAAAGGAGATACAATATATACAACTCTTGAAATTGTTAACATGAATATATCCACATATTGAAAATAAATATTTGGTCAGACTGTGTGTCCCAATTTAGGGTTCAGAAAATAGGTCACTGTAGCCATGGTCTTATTGCCCTGTTAGCCTAGATTCTGGATCCCCACAGACTTTAGGAACAGCTCCCAGGAGTAGTCTCTGCCTTATCATATTGACATATTGTCATAATTTTTACTAGGAGGGTGGAAGTGAAAGTGGGGATGCTCATGTTTGTAGGTGAGACCACAAGATGTTTCCTTTCTTCCAATATGTTCTCAGCTGTTTTAGCTGTGTGTGAAAACAGGGTTTCAAACAATATAGAAGACAGGAAGGATTTTGCTCAAAAAGTTGAGAGGTAGATCTTTTCAATACCCTTTTATCTCTCTTTGTTTCAGCCTTCCCCCCCTTCCCCATACTTATATCCTCTCTTCTCCTGACACACATGCACAGGATTCCTTCATATTATGCACTGGCTACCAGGGGCTTTGATTTGTCACACCTCAACCAGCCATCCATCCATCCATTCAAAAAAATCTTTATTGAATACTACTATCTCCTGGGAACTGTGCTTGGTTTTTGGGATAGATAAGTGGATAAAGCATGGTACCTCATTGCCACTAGCTTAGAGTGTCTCCTGAAAACTATGTTTTTTTTCTTTATGTCTTATATACTTAGACTGGCAGCTCAGCTGATATTCTGTCGCTTTAGTAGTATTACCTATTAATGTACCTTTTTCTAAAAACATCAGTATTTTCTGTAGAAATTCATTGGTCTTCCATAGTCCCTAGTACATCATCATAATAACAATAATAGCTACCATTTTTCAGTGCCTACTATATCCCAGGCAATGAATTAAGTGGTTCCTATACATTTCACCTCTTAATCCATAACAACTAAGGAGAGAGGTTACATTATTTGCCCAAAGTCACCAACTAACTGGTAGCCAGGCTGGAATCTGACCCCAAATCACAGACTCACCATACTGCTTAATGATAGGTTAGGTGTCTTAACCCAAAGCACAGCCATTTTGAACGGCAAAAGATTGTTTGAGGAATCTACATTGTACCTCCCCGATCATACTAGGGATACAGCAGAGGACTAATTAGAAATATGGTGAACGACCAGGAGAGACTATTAACCCAGAAGTCAAAGAAAGAGAATTTCCAGAATGTGAATGGTCAACTTTTTTATATGCCTACTTGGGAGTGAAATCTGAGTTCTTTACTGAGGCATAGTTTCTGAGGTCTTTTCAGGGTTAGGTCCTCTAAGTAAGTGGCACATGTAATTTGATGCCTACAATAAAAGCATCATTCCTACCCAAGCCAAAAGAGCCAACTGTAAACCAAGGAATAGTGACTCTCTAGAGTTTTAGAAATTTTGTAAACTCTCATTGACTCAACTACCAATCGTTTATTTTAACTTGAACAGGCTCAGGAAGGAGACATACAGGGCAAAAAAAAAAAAAAATGTTACCTACACAAATGACAACTGAAATCGTGTATACAAACATGGTTTTAAATACCTGCCCATTATTCTATTATAAATGATGTACTGTAATGTTTGTAATGTTTTCATTTTGTTGGCTTTTAGATTTTTTCCAGTCTTTCATCATTAGTACTAATAAGAAAAGGATTTTCCTTGCATATGAATATTTGTCTACATCCTGATGATTTCCCCTTGGTAATTTTCTAGTTACAAGATTCTTGGGTTAAAGTTTAATAGCTTTTTAAGGCTCTTTGTACATATTGCTATTTACTTTCCAGAAAGATGATACTAATTTACACTCCTCCAGAAGTCTAACTGTGAGAGTGCCTGTCTCACAACACCTTCACAAAAACTTAATTTATTTCTAATATTTGTGAATATGATTGTCCAAAAATCTGCTTTTAACTTGTGTTTTTCAAATGTTTATTTTCCATGTATATTTCATTTCATTTCCTATTCTGATCTTTGTCATTTTCCTTTAGAGGTGTTCACTATTGCTTACTGATTTATAAGAGATATTTATATATTACAGACATTAGGCTTTTGTTATATATGTTGCATATATTTTCCCTATTTGTGATTTGCTTTTTCATTCTGATAATGATGCTTTCTGACTAGGAAAAATTATTGGTTGCTGTCAATTGAAATCCAGCATCTTTTTCTTTTGTGATTTTTTTCTATATGCTTATGATTAGAAAATAGTTTCTCACCATCAAAGGAATTAAATAGTAAATTCTATTTGTTTCTATTCTTAAACTTTTAAAATATTTAACTCTTAAATGATTCAAAAATTATTTAGGTGTTGAGTGTAAAGTAAAACTCTAACATGAGATTTTATGGTTTATACTTGCCTCCCAAATAGCCATTTTTTCCAAGATTTATTAAACGATTATTTTCCCCTTTGCTTATGATGTTTTATAAAAATAATATTTTTTCAAGGATATCTGGTTCATGTTATTCACCTCTCCATTCTTAAAATTTTACCACACTAGTAATTACTATAACTTTGATGCATTTTATTATCTTATTCATGTTTTAAAAACATTTTAACTATTAAAGTCTGCTTATTCTTCCAAAATGAACTTCAGAATAATCATTTTAAAAGTAAAGGTAATTTGTTGTTGAATTTATATAAAACCTAGGAATTAATTTGGAATGTACTGTATCTATAAACCTATAATCAACTAAACAGAAAAAAACATATATTTTTAATATTCAGACATCCTAGTCAAGAACATGGTGTATGTCTCCATTTATTCAAATTCTACTTTATGTTTCTCGAAAAAAATTTGGTAGTTCTCAAGAAAATATAAGCCTTGCATTTTTCTTGCTGGAATAATTCCTAAAATTTACAGATTATTTATTTTAAAAATATTGTCAGTAAGTTTTCTTTACATTTACAATTTCTAACTGGTTATTGCTGGCACATCAACAGAGAAATACAGTATAATTCATAGGGACTACATTAATAGGCCATTAAAAAAAGAGGAATAAGAAACACTCATTGCCACTTAGAAAACATATTCTCTGCTGGAAGTTGCCTGCTGCAGAATCAAAGAGTTATGATATTACACACTACCCATGAAACTCAGAGAATTTAAGGCCATGTTCTCATTCAACAGTCATCACTCTCAGATGGGAGAGAAACCATTTATCAAGACACAGGAAGAAAGAAAGTCGCTATCACACAAGCAAAAGTACTGGGACAAAAACAATGATTCTGATTAAATATTCAAAAGGAATTTTTAGTCTGCAATTGTGTTTGGCAAGTTTAAATCCCAAATGAAATTTTAGAGATATTATATGCCCTTGAAAAGCAGGTTTATAATGAAAATGCTGACAGACCTTAAGAGAGAATACTGTAATACATGAGCATCTCTACTGTCACTTATGTGTAAGTAATAGAATATTTGTATAGATAGGCAGGATATGTAAACTGGTAAGTTTTTTCTCAGAATCATTGTCTTATTTATCATTTTCAATGTCAATTGCCTCTCTTTACTTTAAGTTACTATTAGAATATAACCTATAAAACTTTTCAATTCCTTAAAAAGTGAATATTATCAATATTTTATATACAAAATATATATTTTATATACAAATTGTTGATTCAGTAAATCTAAAATCCACTGAAGGCATTGTAAATCTATGAAAATCATTGGTCACAAATTGCAGATTTCTTGCATAGAAAACAGCTAAACTTTGGGGACAACCAATATAAAGCATGAGAATAATTCTTAACTACAATCTGAAGTCATAGATGACAGATGAGTAAAAATATGAGGTCATATTGCTTTTCAGACTCATTAATAAGCTTTGTCTGATCAGCTGTGATCTTCTATCAGCTTCTCTTAAGATAACTAAAATTAAAAGCAAAGAAGTGAAAATACAAAGTGAGCCTAGAGCATCCTGTTGTAACAAAAAGTAAGTAAAAGCTCAAATAAAACACTAAAACCCTACATTGCTGGAAGTATGTCTAAGGGACACAAGAATCAAGTGAAAGAGCCCCCAAAGACCAAAACTGGAACAATTCGAGAAACAAAAAAGTAAAATAGTATTGTATTATTATAACCCAAAATAAAAAATAAATATTTGTAAGTCCACACTGATACATATAAATGATTGAATAAATAAATAAATGGTGGAGATGAGGCAAATATCCTGTGAAGCAGTCCAAATAATCTGTGTAGATACTGTGCCCTCAAGGATGTGGAATATCCCTTCTCATTAAGTATATAGGCTGCACATAATGACTTCCTTCCAAAGACTACAGTATAGAAAGGTGGGTGGGAGGAGTAACTTTACAATGGAGAAATCTTACAAACATTCCCTCTACCAGGTGATCTAAGGCCAGCATTATCAGTGATAGGTCATGTTGATAACATTTACCCTTGATTTGATTTGAATTAAATGGCATTTTATATGCTTCTATGATCTTCCCCTCAAAAATCCAAACCCCAATCTAATCATAGGAAAAACAAGACAAATTCCAACAGAGGGATATTTCATAAAACACCTAATCAGTACTGCCAAAGTCATCAAAAACAAGGCAAGTCTGAGAAAATGTCAGAGCCAAGAATAGCCTAAGGATACGTAACAACTAACTGTAATGTGGTATCCTGGATGGGATCCTGCAACAGAAAATGGACAGTAGGTAAAAACTAAGGAAATCTGAATAAATCAGGGACTTTAGGTAATAATAATGTATGAGTGTGGTTCATTGTGACAAATATATCAAAATAATGCAAGATGTTAATAATAGGGGAAACTCTATGGAATTGAGGATGGTTAATCTCTGTACCATCTGCTTAATTTTTTGAAAATCTAAAATTGATTTACAAATAAAGCCTATTAATTTTTTTTAAAATTTTTTTTAAAGAAGTAACAAAAAGGTGAGAAAAATTAAGGAGTTATAGTGAAGAAAAGGGGGGAAATTGACCTGTTGGAGCAAAATGAGTATACAGACAAAAACAGATAAGCCTTTCTGAACATCAAATCCACTTTATCTAAAAGTCAATGTGAGATACAATGTACGGTATTTGGGTGATGATTACACTGAAATCCCAGACTTCACTACTATGCGATATATCCATAACAAAAATTGCACGTGTTCCCCTTAAATTTATACAAATTTTGAAAAGTCGATGTCATAACTCATGACAGTAGGAAATAAAATATATTGAGTCAAATCATAGCTTCAAAAATACCTATACGCTATAAAATCTTAGTGTTTCCCATCACCAGTGACGTAAAAAGGACTCACTGTATTCCAAATTACCCCAAAGACCACTTACTTTAGTTCATTTTCCTAAATGGGATGCCAAAAAGAGGGATCATAAAGCCGCATAGAGGTTTGTCTCAGAAACTTCAATATCAAGCATAAATTCTAGCCATAGGATCTTATAGCTCAAAGGACCTCAAAAAGATCAACTGGGGTGCTGGTCTCTTATAAAGCTCTGCAGAGAGGTTGATAAATTTTTGGGGTCATTTTTACGGTTAAAGATACCTCTGTTATAGTTTTCCCAAATTCATTGGTAAAACCAATTATTTTGTAAGACCCAATTTTGTTAAAAATTCCTAGCATTATCTACAGCCAGATCATTTTAAGATTGCTGGGTTTAAGACTATTTATTGGGGACACCTAGCTTTATTCAACTAAATTCCAAAAAACTGCTTAAAATTGAAAAGCAGAAGGAATGCCTCATTGTAGTTGATATATGAGAAGATATCATCCCCTAAGGGTATAGTAAACATATTTCTCAGTACTGTGTGGTTTGGCACACAGTAGGTACTCATAATCTAATTGTTGAATGTGTGGATAAATGAATAAATGGGGCAGCCTTTCAACACATTTAGTTTAAAGGCTCATATAATTTAAACATGTCATGTCTCTTAGTTGGTGGCTGGATCTATTTAGAGCCTTTTGAGACAGAACTCAAGAAAAATATTTGGCATACTGTAATACCAAGTGGGAGGAGACTAAGAATGGCAGTAGTTGGGGAAGGGAGTAAGTTGAATCAACCTCCTTGTGGGGTTTCAGCCATGGAGAAGCATAGGGAATGACATTTAGGAGCATAGTCAAGTGGTGAACATGGCCCTTTGGGAAGGCACTTCTGGGGAAGATGTAAGCTACTGGCTTATTATATTCATGCTTAAGAGGATAAAAGGAGGTGCCAGATAGAAAATGTAGGGGTCTGTGTATGTTTGTCTGTGTGTGTCAAGTGTTCCATCATTGTCAGCTACTCATTCTATCTCACTCTATTTCTCTTTGTATCCCTGCCCCTCCTACTCCCCACATTACACAAAAGCCTCAGCTAGTGTGTGACTTTTGCAATCCAGTAATTACCTGTCATTATCTATGCCATCTCTTGCTTTAGTTTCACCAATTTTCTTGTAATGTTGTTTATTCTTTCAAATGTCTGGAATTGGAGGCTTCAAATGAAACCCGAGCTGCTTACTTGTCATTCTTCCATTTGCTCATTCAATGATATGTAGGGACTTTCCACTGTATGTCAGGCACTATGCTAGAAGCTTGAGAAACAAAGATGACTAAGGCATGATGTTCACCAGGCTATTAAGGACAGAAAGGCACACAAACAGATAATTGCAAGGCAATGTGGAGATGCTGTAATAAAAGTATGCAAAGGCCAGATACGGTGGCTCACGCCCATAATCGCAGCACTTTGGGAGGCTGAGACACGTGCATCGCTTGAGGCCAGGAGTTCGAGACCAGTCTGGGAAACATGCCAAAACCCTGGCTCTACAAAATATACAAAAAAAAAAAAATAGCCAGACATGGTGGCACACTCCTGTAGACCCAGCTATTTAGGAGGCTGAGGTGGGAGGATCACTTGAGCCCAGGAGTTAGAGGCTGCAGTGAGCCATGATTGCACCCTTGCACTCCAAGCTGGGTGACAGAGCAAGACTCTGTCTCAAAAAGAAAGCATGCAAACACAGCCATGAAAATATGTAGGACTTAATGCTGCCTAGGGGTGGACTGGAAAAGGTGTCATATGGAGGCAATATTTCAAGTAAGTCTTGCAGGATGAGTAGAAACTCACCCTGTCCAGAAGGTGGGTAAGATATTTGAGGAAAAGGGAACACAAATACTTGCATAGACAAAGGGACCAGGATATAAATGTGCATGGTATGACCAGAAAACAGTGACTATGACTACATCAAGGGGAATGGGGGAAAATTACATTATAACACTTCAGATTAGGAAGGACTTTGTTCGCTATGTTACATATTTTAGATTTTAATTTGCAGGCAAAGAAGAGTTGAAAGCAACTCAGTAACATGATTTGAGTGGTGAATCATTTTTGCTATGTTGTGGAGCATGGACTGGCAAGTTAGTGGAGAAGACTAGAGACAATCATAGTTAGAAAATGACAGATGATGACAGCCTGAGTTAAGGGACCTGCAACAAGAAAGTAGAAAGAAAAAAAAGATGAAAACATATTGGTAAAACAGGCCTGTTACTCAAAGACAGGAGGAAAAGAGAAAAAAAAAGCTTGATAACATTTTAAAGACGAGGATGAGCAAAGTTGAGGGAGTTCATGCTTGATGACTTCCATTTTCATGATGAGATTTGGAGAACCTAATCATCTAATTTGAAGGAAGAAGACACAGCTGGAGATGGCTACTGGGTGGAATGAGAAACAAAGCTGACTGTGGAGGAATAAAAAGACTGTCTTTTAAAAGAAATGCTGAGGGTTCCACTACATTTGCACACCTCAAATTGCAGCATAGCCAACTAACAGGAAACCAGGTAGGTTGAGTGTGTTAAGCAAATACCACCAGGGAGTCGAGAGAGCTGATTCATGGGGGTATAAGGACAGATGGCAAGAAACCTGCCCTCAGGTAGACATAAAACCAAGAAAGCCATTTCACAGGTAAGGGGACTAGCCCAGTATGCATTCACAATATAAGTTTATAAGATCCCAATTTATCAGCTAGGTAACCCAACACATAAACCTAGGAGAGGCCGGGCATGGTTGCTCACGCCTGTAATCCCAGCACTTTGGGAGGCCGAGGTGGGTGGATCACGACGAGGTCAAGAGATAGAGACCATCCTGGCCAACATAGTGAAACCCCGTCTCTACTAAAAATACAAAATTAGCCAGGCATGGTGGTGCATGCCTGTAATCCCAGCTACTTGGGAGGCTGAGGCAGGAGAATCGTTTGAACCCAGGAGGTGGAGGTTGCGGTGAGCCAAGATCACGCCATTGCACTCCAGCCTGGGCAACGAGAGTGAAACTCTGTCTCAAAAAAAAAAAAAAGATTGGTTTTATAGAGCTTGGGATAAATTCACACCACTATCTGCCAATGCGATGTTTTGAATAGAAAAATACCCTTAGGAAAATAGAAAAAAAAAGCTTCCAAAAATCTCTACCAACTGCTAAAATTATGCCGCACCCTTGTATATAAATTTATTTTAATTAAAGCACACATCAAAATGAAACTGTCTAGAATGTGACAACTCAAAGAATCTACCAAACACATTTCCTTCCTAATCAGCTTGTCAATCTAAGGATCCCAACAGAAGTAAGCTATTCAATCAAAAAAAGGATTGGGAAAGGTTCTGTTAAACTTGATTAAGTATTTTATGCATTATAAGATTATCATTCTTTCTGATACTACTTTACACTTCCAGTTTTGTAGACTTTATAGCAGCCAAAAGAAGTTGTAGAACTAATTTAACATTACTCTCAAAAATGTCACCAATGGAAACAACAATTTAAAAAATCAAAGACACATTAAAAGGAGTCATATGAAAAACAATGCATTTTAGGGAAGTAAAATGCAACAGTAGATGTGATATCAAAAAATGTAGATGATAGAAAAAACAATTTGGGGATGGAGCTTAATTCTATGGTCCAATGTGAGTAAAGCAGGTATTTGTGAACCAGAGAAATCATAAATTAATAAGGGTTCTGAACCAACTCCTACCAGAAAATAATAAGGAACAGATATGGAACAGAATTAAGTAAGTGAATCACAGATCAATTTATAAAAACAATTAGCAACCAACACACAGAACATTCTTTATGATTCAGTGTTGTTTACTAAAAATATTTTGATGAATGGTAAGCGTTTTCCAGTAGGCTTTTCTCCATAATCCTGGAGCTAGTAATAATTATAAGGATATTATTGGAACTTGATTTTGTAGCTATTTATTCTTAGGCTACTTTTTAGTATTCCTGCAGAACAACTTATGCCTGACAGCAGAATCTATTAATGTAGCAACAAAGCTACTAGAACTTCCAGTTGCTTTTCCCATTCCTGTGTGAATAACAACCTTGTAATATTATTGCTGATAAGTGTATTCTGTATGGAATGGGCACTTCTCTACAGAACTAATTCTACTAGAGAAATTAAAGAAAAAAACTTTATTAGCAGAATAGGATTCTTGTAGGCCACCTGTCAATTTCTGAAATGTTTGTAAGATTAGCTCAGTGGACCTAGCACCAGCTGATTTCTGTGATCTGGTTTGCTGCTCTCAAATCTCAAAATATTCAAAACATAGCGGCATGGGGCCTCTCCTCTCTGCAGCTCAAACCCCAAAGGGCCAGATTACAGCACAAAGAGTCACTTCCTCTAAGTCCCAGAGGCAGCCATTATATAAGAAATGGTTCTCTGAATTCCTGAATTCACATAAATGTAAAGTATCATACATATATTCAATCAGCCAACGTGCACCAGAGGTGATTTTCACCTAAGGTAAATATTATAGATAGGATGATGATTTTGCTTTAAAATAGCAAAGAGAGTCATTTCTTTGTCTCATAAATCATTCATTTCTTTCTACTCATGTACCAAATTTCATTGAAATTTAATAACATTTACAGAGTATATATGACCATTTAAAATGTTATAGAGAGTCAATCTGATTTATTTATACATGCCCCATTTTCCATTAACTTGACCAAGGTCACAAAGCCTGGAGATACTGAAATTAGAAAGAAAATCCAGGGCTTTATGGCTTTCTGACTACAAAGTCCCAGTTCTTTTTTATTGTACTGTTAAGGTATCATTTGCCTTACTAAATTATCATTTCAAGAAATATTATAGAAAGAAAAGCATTGTTCTGGGAGGGACCAAGTCATTTAGCTCCTAAAACAGGGCAAATTCTCTATTAAAGGGTCTTGTCCCTTCAGATACAGTTATAAGACACATGGGAGCAGAGCCAAAGTCTGAATGGAAACTGACTGCCAGGTCTGCACTCATTGTGAAGCACCTTTGTTTAAAATAGAATAAGACTCTTCCTCTGGGTGGAAGAATTACCACAAGGTGCCACCTTCAGGCTGAACAACTATAAAGGGCCCACTGTGACTTGAATGCAGGCTATGTTACAGTCCAAATTCACGTCCCCCTCAGCAGGGCCTCCTTGTGCAGAAAGTAATTTGCACCAGCGTCCCTGAGGCCCTGCTGACTGTCTGATATCATCTATTGAATTTGTTCTCTGAGGCTGTCTCTTCAGAGGACTTGGGCTGTTGGCTGGTCTCATCCTCTGAATCCTTACAGGATTGGTGATCATTAAATCTCATCATACTTTTAATATTAAATAGGGGTCTACTCCACCCAAAGATATTTCACTCAGAGCCATGGTACATGTATTTCTGTAACTTAGGCTGTACCTAAGAAATGAAAAATATCCAGACAAAATTTTAATCAAATTAGCTGCCTTTGATAGGGAAACAAAATGTCCAGAGCCATGTCCTAAACATAAATTATCTTAAAGAAGCCCATTGCCACTTTGACAAATTCAGGCGAGTTAAGTATCCAATGGGAAGGGACCATTATTTTGTTTTTATTTGTTTGTTTTCTGACTGTCTGGACCACATCTTGGCCTAGCAAGAGCAGTAGATCCTATTACCCTACTTGTCCTACTTACAAGATGCATTTCAGCCCAATGTGGTGTTATGATTGAGATATGTTTTGGGTTCTATTGATATGGTGACTGTGTGAAACAGATTTTCTGAAATGGTCTGAATTTCAAATATGCTACCGTGTTGTATAAGTCAGGTGATATAATCCATCATCATCATGAAAATAGAAGACTTCTGAGAAATATGATTATTTTGATTGTCAGAACCTTGTGCAAATTAAAGTCTCATTTTTAACATGCCAACTTTTCCTGGACATTTTAAGGGTTTTTCTTATAGATAAAACTTAAGAGCTTAAGAATCGCTTATCCAGTTTTTAATGTGTGTAAGGCAATGTGATAAGTGCTTCACTTGAATACGCTTCACGTAATCTTTAAAGCAATCCTATGAGGTAGGTATCCATCATCATCCTTTTTTCATCTTACAAATGAGGAACTGATATTTAGACACATAAAATAACTTATTCAAAGTGACTCAGCTAGAAAATGGCATGGTGTCAATCATGAACTCAGGTCTTTTCAGTCTCAGAACTTGAGCTCTCTAGTGCTTCTGACACACTCCTTTGTAAGTTGACCTTAACAATGAAAATTTAAAGATGCTCTGATATTGAAAAGTAGATTCAAAATCTCAGTAATACTACACTAGGGATTTGCAAACAAAGCAAAAAAATCTTCTCCAGGATCCAATTTAGTGTTAATAAGTAGTTGGGGCTAAACCTTTGCAAACATACTTGCATAAATATAAATAAAGTACATTTAAAATAGGATGTCTCAGGTAAGTTTGGGCAACAGATTGGATTTTTTTTTTGCTTTGTGCAGAGATTAATTAACAATAAGCCACCCTAAACCTGCAGTTAGTTATAGAAAAATTAATTAATACACGTCTTTTAAGTTAAATGTTTAAACAGCAATTATATTTAAATACTTCATTTGAAAGCTGTGCCTCCCACACATTTAAAAGTATTATTTTACAAACTATACTAATTAGCATATACAACTTCAAGAAACTATTCCTTCAGACAGAAAATTACAATACAAACGCAAATATACTGAAACCATACAAACTAAATTATCTATGCACAGAAAGACACCATGGATATTTTAAGATATTCCAAAAACATATTCTGCAAAATATGAGGCAGGATTTTGACCAACATTACTTCTTCAAAAGAGATGGCATTGGTTTTATGAAGAGCTGATGAGCCACTATATTCACAAACCATATTATTACCAGTTTCTCCTCAGAAAAAAATTGGAGAGCTAAAAATAGGGAAACATGATTTGGCTCTTGAAAAAAAGGTTTGCAAACCACAAAGGCTAGAGGCATGGATTATTGGAAACTCTCTTCTGAAAAATTTTTTACTAATTTGGGAGATTAACAGTCAGAATCAATGGGTGATGGTTTATAGAGTGATATCAACCTTGTCCAGTCCTGCTCATCATTTCCAATCAACAAAATGAATAAAGATGAAGAGAGTATGCTTATGACATCAGTGAATAGTACAGATCTCAGACTGCTGAAGAATGTACAAGATGACTTAGCCTGGATCCAAAAAGCCAAGCTGGAGAGGTAGGCTGGTTCCAACAAGACAAAATGTAAAAATGAAGACCAATACTTAAGACCAAAAAGTCAAGCCAAACAAAACATGTTAATGTGGCTAAACGGCAAGTTGTGCTAAAAAATAAGACTCAAGAAGTCAAAGGTCAGTTTTATATGAATCCAAAAAGCCAATGCAATTTTAATTTGCTTTAATAAATATGTATTATCTGGAAAAAAACACATACTACAGTGAGTTTTCTGTGGAATGAAATACTAAAGCATGTTTTCTTGGAGAAAGAGTTTCCATGACCAAATAAGTTGGGGGATACTCCAAGTTGATATAAACAGGTTTATTTTCTACAGGAATACTCAAAGTCGATATGGTGACTATTGCTTCTCAAAGTTATTTGAACATGGAACACTTCTTTTTGTAGTACCTCTTGAGGCTGGTGTTAAAGAGAACACTCTTGAGAAAACACTGAACAAGGGCTGTCTCAGGAGGCAGTTCTCTGTAAGTGGGACTCTTTTTAAAAACAGAAGTGATCCAAACATCAGATGAGTGTTGGCCTAAATGACCATAAGGTTTCCTCCTACCCTCGAAGTCTGTAATACTTGGTTATCCAGACCTAACAAACAATCCTAATTCCCCATGACACCTGGACCAGAGTTTCTGATGAGAGAAACTCTAGAGAAATACTAGTAGCAGAGTAATGATTTAAAAAAAAAACAACAAACTTTTCCTCCAATGAGTGCATGCTTCAAAAGGGCTGATTTTTCAACTACCTTAATCTTTTGTTGAAAAGGTGTCAGAAATAGCAATGTGTAAACAAGAGCCTGTTAACACAAAGAAGATAAAGAGTGGAACTCTGTTGTGTGTGCTGAGCTGCCATGTAACAGCGCAGCCTTGTCCTCCAGGGCTGTTCAGCTTCCAGACTCACCAACCATCACCACCCTACCCTCATGTTAGAAGGTTGGCTACCCATTTGACCCTAACTACTGAAGACCAGGTTTCTGGTACTGAGTGACGGTTGTGACCTCTCGCCTGAGAATAAGTTTAGGTGAGAAGAAGTTGTTTTCTGCTCCTTTTTTTTTTTTTAACCCCTTTCAGGATAATATACATTAGTTCACAGCGCAAAGAATTTTGTTGGCCTATCCCCTAACCAATCAGCAAGATACACTTTGAATTAGACATAGATTCATTAACTATATTGTCTCTATTGATTCTGAGTAGCACCAATCTTTTTTTCAACTGAGGTGCATGTGTGTATGTGAGTATGTATGTACATGCAGAAATAGTCACAAAATTTTATTTCTGCAAATTCAAGCAATGTTGTAAAGCAACACAAAGCATTTTAGTACATCTCACCTAAGGTGCAAACAGCTGTTACCAAAAATTCTAAATAAATTTCTCACAAATCAAAGCCCCACTGATTTTTAGTTCCTTCCATTTAATTTACTAAATGTGTTAAAATTGAGGTCTGTGACACAAATATGATACAATATTCCTTATTTTGATCCTGAGATAACGTGCCTTCTGAAGAAAACATGCTTAGCAATGTGAGTTACATGATTGCACAGATCGTTACAAAAAACTCTGTCCGTGTTATTTTAAAGGGCTGACAGTCAAGCAATTTAAATTTCCAGTTAAGTCACTAATTCAGCAAATATTGTTGCTGTCTTCACATTGTTACTACTATAGTTGTGACAATGCACTATGCCTACTGATATACATTCTGTCATCAACTTGGCCTCCTTTGGCTAAAAATCTGGTATGTTAAAATTTTAACTTGACTAACGTCAAATTTTAAACTTAAGAATGTGTCGGCCGGGCGCGGTGGCTCACGCCTGTAATCCCAGCACTTTGGGAGGCGGAGGCAGGCAGATCACGAGGTCAGGAGATCGAGACCATCCTGGCTAACACGGTGAAACCCTGTCTCTACTAAAAATACAAAAAAATTAGCCGGGCATGGTGGCTGGCGCCTGTACTCCCAGCTACTCAGGAGGCTGAGGCAGGAGAATGGCGTGAACCCGGGAGGCGGAGCTTGCAGTGAGCTGAGATCGCGCTACTGCACTCCAGCCTGGGCGACAGAGCAAGACTCCATCTCAAAAAGAAATAAATAAATAAAAGGGTCGTGTTTTGCTATGTCCTCAAAAAACTCCATAAGATCTATTTAGCACAATACCTTGAACAGGGTCAGCATACATAAATATTTGTTGAGTGGGAGAATAAATTAATGAATGAAGCTTCAATGCTGAAATTTACTTTTAAATAGCATTGTCAGACAAACTGATGGATTGATTGCGTTTGTAGTTGGCATTTATATTGGAAGAACAAAATAGGTGAATATTGGCTTAAATTCCAACAAAAAATGGCGTTATTTCTTTTCAAGTTCATAAGGTAGGAACTGTCAAGCATAAAGACAACAACAAGAAAATGCAAAACATAATATCAAAGCGAAAAGAAAAACATCTTTCTCCCTATATCTTTAATAATGGGGCATGGAAAACTTTTGCTTAGCAAGCTTAAGTTGCGGGCTTGTTCTGCAGCTTTGTGGATCAGACTGTGATTAGACACTATCTTTTGCCCAGGAAAAAGGGCTAATAAAATTTACCATCCAATTCGTGTACAGGGTAACAGCAACTGCTGATTAGGGACTAAAAACTAGTTGCAACAACATTTTAATTACATTTCAATGTAAGACTATAAATTAATTTATCCAGACGAAATACGGTACTATATTGGTTTACAAAATGGCTAATTAGCCCATCCAGAACTTGAAGGAGACCAAAGGACTTCCCATTTAATATATAAAGAAAATAATGAATAAACAACCACCAACAAATTATTTCAAGGACATAAACGTTTATTTCAGGCCAGAATCAATATTAAAGTAGGTCTAGCTTCAGCTTCATTACTTCCTAAGTCACTGCTTAGCAGTAGAAGGCTCAGTATTTAATAAGTGTTAAGAGGTATTTCTAATAGTTGCTTCACTTTTTCAGCTGCACAAGAGCAAAAGGTTTTGAAAGGAATGGGGGAGGTTTTTGCTAGTTTGTCTGTTTGGGTTTTTTTTATTGTCTATCCCATTCAGCCCCTTAAGCTCTGTTGAGAAGAACCCAGACAGAAGCATTAATCCACCCAGGGAGTTGCCATTAAAGAAATGCTTTTGTCAGAGTATAAACTCTTTCAGGCTATGCACAGATTCCGTGGCAATTATCCTTTCTTATGTATGAAACCATTCTTTAAACAGTGGCATTATTTCTCTTCTATTCTTTACAGTAAAGAGATGGATGCACACCTTTCAAGAAATCATAGTTATCAGAGAATGGACCTTGTAATTTGGGGCTGCAATAAAGGAAATGGAATGTCATCACATCACAGGCAGTTCTGCCCTCTACAGCACATCCAGCACTACACCTCAGAAACCAAGTGGCCAAAGAAAGCAGCTTCCAGTAAACTGAATGCTGTCGGTTCCATCTCCTCTTCTTGGGATGCATTCTGTGTGTCTAGAAAGCAGAGGTGACAATAAGGCCTTACCATATCAGAAACTTTTTAAAGGTTAATGAATTCTGGCATAAAATAATGTCAGAGCCATAAACAACTCATAAATACAAAATCTAGGAAAACCACGGAAACACTCATCACACTTCTGAGAATGGCAGAACCCTGGATGATAAAACCACTATGGACTTCTAAATTATCCTTTTAATAAACTTGGTGGAGTATTATACTATATATCAATATTTATGATATCAGCTAATGACAGTTCAGGGATGCAGAATGCAAAATGCAGTCTGCCTCAGTACAATTGTGTACTGCCTTGGTAATTACTTCTAGATTGAAAACAGGATTCAGTTCAACTTGGGTAACAAGGAAATCAGTTTCCAATTTGGCAAGGTAGACGTTTAATTAGAAGTCCTCTTCCCCTTTGTTATAAACCCATCTCCACATTCAAGCTGATGTGCAGAATCTCTATTGTGTTATGTGTGTATGTATGTATGTATATGTATATCTAGATTTCACAAGCAGAATAATCAAAAATTAGGGGGAAATTTATTATCTACATCAAAATCATTAAACATTAAGCTTGTAAAGTGCCAAGTAGAAATGAATTTACCTCATATGGTGAATTTGACAAGTTGGGAGAGACAGTGGAGTCCTAACAATCAGATACCACATTGTGGAATTGGTGGAGTGAGGCAGAGCCACAAGTGGTTTATGTAGTGTCTACCTAAAATGGACGATACAAAAGAAAAATCAAAGACGCTCAGCTTCTGGCTTAAAGCCATAGAAGCAAGGAAAGTTGTAGTTAAGGATCAAAGCTCCAATATCTAGTCATAATGTATTTCTAGTCTTAAAATTTCACAATACCATTGAGTGCCTTAATGTTGTACTACCCAATTTGATCGGTACATGAGAGGCAGAGTCTGACTATACCAAAAATATATAATACTTATAAATGAAAATGTACATGTTCTGGTCACTATTCTGCACAGCTAAAACTACGTTTTTGTTTGCTTGCTTTCGTTCTTAAAAGTCTAGCAGTTAGCATTATGTGTTTTGAGTGAATATGTTGAGTGAATATGTTGTTTCTTATAGGATGATGTTTTTGCCCTCCTTCTCCTCCTGATTTTGTAAAGTAGAAATGCTACTTAAACACCACTTTTTTAACCAAAATACTATAATATAAATTCAACTAAGTTTCATCTTCAAAGCAACCTTATTGTTTAACTGTGACTCACAGATAAGGAAATTAAGATTGACCTGTTGGCCCAAAATGGTAGCACATAGCTAGCTGGTGGCAGAGGCAACATAAGAACTCACTATACAAGACTCTGTCACTGTATGACCTAGAAAAAGTCCTTAAATACAGCAGATTCTCAATCCCTCATCTTTAAATCCAGGTAATAGTACCTAATTTAGAGTCTTAGCATAGAGATTCAATAAGTTAATGTACGCCTGGCACAGAATACTCACTAGATATTCTCTTTCTAAGGTCAAATATGTTTGCTAAATGCCAAGTTAAACAAATTAACCAGATATTTTTGCTGCAGGAATCCTCAGAGCCTTTAACATGCAATGTGTTGCCCCAAGAGGCAAACAGAGAGTCTAACATTTCTCCAAAAAACAAAACAACCAATTTTTTTTTCCAAGAGGCATCTATTCATATCTCATGGAATACTGATATTCCACAGGAAACACTTTGGGAACCCTGCAGAAGACCATAAAATACTTTGGGGAATATGTGAAATGGGTCATTTGGATATGATTAATAAATTACCAGTTTAAATAACTTGGTCTGAATACACTAATGACTTTTTTGAGGTCACCCCAAACATCTAACACATAGGAAATAACAGTCACTTGGAAATGGAGCCCCATGTTTGCTTAGAAAGACAATGGAGTGGGCCAATTTTAGTGAAGGTTGGACATATTGTATGAGTACTTGTGCTTCCAAAGTAAAAATAGAGGCTCTTCTCAAAAGAAGAAAGATTCTTAGTGATTCTGCCCATTGCTCCCGATACGCTACATCATGTTTTCTGTGGTTCGCTACTACATGGGTCAAATCTTCGGGAGAGTAAAGAGAAAGGGAAGAGCAGCAAAGGCTTTTTATTTTTTCTTTTTCAAGAAACTAGAATCTTTTATGTCACAATATATGAACTCTGTTCTTTCAGTAGGATACTGACCATTAAAACTCTGCTCAAATGTTTGAGAACTGTGACCCACATATGTGTTATCAGGCCAACAAATAGTTATTAAATACCCAATTCTGTGTTAAGCAGTGCAGGTTGTAAGCAAATAGATCAGAGCAATTTACAATGTTGTAGGTAAGACAAGACTTACATCCAAAGAAAAAAGAGTGGGGAAGGTATAACACCATACAGTGCAATGAAGAGCTTGATCTTGAGGTACAAAATACAACTGTCATATGAACCCACAGAGAGATCATTGAGCATTGTGGGCTGGAGTTGGCTCTTGAGGTGAACCTTGAAAGCCTGTAAGAGGTTGTCACAGAATTTCTGTAAGCAAAGCCAGTTCCATCACCCCCTAATGTTCACCAACTGTCAAGGGAATGTGTAGGGCCACTTCTTTTTTTTTTTTTTTTTTCCAGGAACAATAGAGAGAATTCAGGGAGTTTTACTTCTTTGCCTCTTCTTTCTGCAAGGGATGTATGTATCAGCTAAAGATCCTCAAATCCAGCAGCCCTTCCCTCTAGGTCAGAGTGAGGATTTGGCTGCTTGCCTGCCCAATAAAGAAACAGAAAAAAACACCAACCATAACAACAATTTAAGGGTTAGAGCTGCATAAGAACAATTCAGCAGTAAAAGAATCTACATGAGCTTGTGTGAAAAGACAAGTGCTATTTTCTGCTTCAGTCTGTGACTGGTAGAGAATCACTCAACCCTATGATTGTATTATTTATACAGAACTCACTAGGGCACCATCTGGTGCTAAGCTAACTGCAAAAACAGGAAAATCAAACCCAAAGCCAATTGTCTTCATTGGAGTTTTCACTAATGACCTGTTCTTTGCCAATATTCCAACTGATCACATTCTAGTTTCAAACAGGAAAAGACATTTAATGTTTCAAAGAGAATTCTTAACGGGAATTTAGTTAGACATACCCTTGAAAAGTTTCTGTACCTATCTAGATCTTCTCAGTTGAAAGGGCATTGCCTCTATTTCAGGTCTTATTACATCTTATTAAATTGTCAGATCAAGTTCATAATGTCCCATCTCAGTACCCAGTCACCAAGAGATAAGGGTGAGAGGTGATCCTGCAAGATTATGTCCTGGAGATGGAAACTTAAGCCAAAATTGTGAGGAAAATTCTGCTGAAGTGCAAGAAGCAAACTAAAAAGTATCCACGATGAAAATCATTCAAATCTAAAATTACCTTGGGATCCCACATTTGAATCTCAATAAGTTATTCTCACTGAGGTAGCAAACTTGACATTGCAAATATATTTTCCTTTGTAGTCAAAAATGTTTACAACTATAAGGCAAAAGGTGGGTGTATGTGTTGAACTTATATTTCTAATTTTCAAAAACCCAATCATGAAAATTTCCCTTTTCAGTTCTTATTGGCTTTTCCTAGGTTCTCCCAGCACTTGTAATTTTCTTTCTGGCACAAATACTGTAAAATGGTACCTAAATTAATTTGTCTTCAATATTATAAATTTGTCATAAAAGCTGTGCACATATCTTGTCTCATTTTGTTTTCATTTGAAACTAATACTGCAGGTCTTAATGGTACCTCAATACATAATAATCAGGTGCCTTGGTCCCCATGTTGGTGAGTGTTTGGAGTTCTCTTGGGCTCGTGGTGTGATTTTTCTCCCTTTAAGGTTCTATTTTATTAAAATTTTTAGATATTTTGACAATTCCAACAAGCAACTAATCAAAGCGCCAGAAATAGTGATATTAAGGGGGTTGCTCTACTAAACCTAACAGCAGAAGGAAGATTCATATAAAGATTCATAAAGCATCTTTCTACAACTCAACCGTCTGATTTCCAGAATTAGGGAAGTTAATCCTGCTTGCTTAATATAAAATTAAGACTAGGCCAGGCGCCATGGCTCACGCCGGTAATCCCAGCACTTTGGGAGGCTGAAGCGGGCAGGTCACTTGAGGTCAGGAGCTCAAGATCAGCCTGGCCAATATGGTGAAAACCCATCTTTACTAAAAATACAAAGATTAGCCAGGCATGGTGGCACTCACCTGTAGTCCCAGCTACTCAAGAGGCTGAGTGAGGCAGGAGAATCACTTGAACCCGGAAGGCGGAGGTTGCAGTGAACTGAGATTGCATCACTGCACCACTTCAGCCTGGGCGACAGCGAGACTCCATAAGAAAAAAAAAATAAAAGACTTAACTACAGTAAACAGCTAGGTTATGACGCACGTTTAAAAATATAAATGAATCAACAATCTTAATTAAGAAAGTTCATTCATGTCACCACAAGGACTGTAAAGGAAAGAAAAAGTAGGCTTTGGAGTCACCTGGGTCTGAATCTTCAATCTGCCAGCTTTGTCCCTTGATCAAGGTACTTAACCACTTTAAGGGTCAGTGACATCCTCTCATCTCCAAAAAGAGCTTAGTACTTCCTCTCAATACTTTTGTGGAAAGTAAATGGGATAACACTCAGAAAAATCTTGCCACAGTTCCAAGCACATTGTAGGAGGTCTGTAAATATGAGTTCAATTCCTCTTTCACAGTTACTTCCCAAACTCTTCCTCACGACCAACAACTCTGTGAAATAGATGTGATTTACATGTAGCACACCACTGATTACAAAAGCCTAGGGAAACTGAGATGTATTCCTCCAATTATGACATTGACAATGTCCTTCACAAACTTCTGGACGTCCTTGGGTCCCATCTGTCACTGTATAACTGGAATCTACTCTTTATTAATAAGTGCTTCTCTCATTTCAAAGGTCCAGCTCTCTTCACCCCCGTCCATATCTCATGACCCACTAAAGGGAAGAGCCTTTTTTTTTTTAACATAAAACTACATTATTAAACAATGTACTTAATATCAGCATACAGAATATTCACAATTTGATTACTTAATCCAGAGCTACACCAAGGATGAAACAACTAGAAAGAAAAAAAAAAGAAAGAAAAGGAAATGCCTTTCTAAAAAAATTTATTTTAGCTGTATGAAACTTAAACATAACAAACTACTTGGAGAATTAATAACTTCGTTCTACAATAACAACTTCTATAGACTAGCCCTAATTCAATTTTTCTGTCCATGGCAATGACAAAGATGCTGTATTATGCATCTTCCATAACTAACTATAAAAATATCCCATTAGCTCTATTTTTAAAGGATTTGCCACATTCATTCATTTCTCTATAGTTTATGTAAAGATTGACATTTTCCTGGGGTCATTTTCTATGGTCCTCAGTTTCATAATTTTTAACATAGAATTAAATCTTGTAGGTTTGGTTTGATGATAAAATTAGATTGTGCATGTGACAAGGTTTGTGAACTGGAAAGCACGGTACAAACCGAAAAGGTTATTTTTGACAATAGAAAGGCAGCTGGATACACACAAAATCTGTAACTACAGAGTTCCGTAGGCATTTTTACTCCACTCTGGTGGAATCCCAAACCACAGAGACTGCCTTTCTAGGGACGCAAAGCCTTGGACCAAGCTGAAGGCATGCAGAAATCTCAGATTTCTATCTAGCTCACTTTTTTTCAAAATTTCCTATTAAACACCAACAGCTTCCATCATCCTGACATCTCGTGAAGAGTATGTTGAAATCAATGACACTGCAGAGATGTCCCATGAATTTCCTCTGAGATGGAGGCCTTCCTGGGGACATGTTCTCACCTTGGCAGCTACACCTTCATGCATCTGCCTGAGGGGTGCTGCTGCAAAAAAACCGCACTCATCTACACCAGGAAGATTTTTGTGGCCTTTCAAGGATGGAATCTTTTTCTGACCTGATCCACAAATTCTGGAAAGGCCCCTCTGTTGACAGAAGTAAGGAAGTCTCCCTCAGATCCCAGGCAGGGAGAGGTGAAGTCAGGGAAGGACAGTGACAGCACAGAAAGGATGGTTCTAGATCACTGGGGAGCTAATCACTTCTCCAGGCTAGTGAAACCCAGGCAGGATTTGCTACAGGAAGAAGCAGGATGCCAGGAAACAAGAAGACCCTGAGGCAAATCTCAGAAGCCAGTGATAAACCCAACAGGGACTTCCCACTTTCCTTGGAATCAAATTTAAGCTTCCTATCATGGTCCATGACACCCTGAATGATCCGAACTCTGACTGCTTCTCCATTTTCAAATCATGTACTCACACCTGCTTCATTCACAATGGCTTTCTTTCTGTTCCATAGACCCGCCCACTCATTCCAGGCTTCGAAACTTTGTACCTGCTGTTACTTCTGTCTGGGATCCTCTTCTCCCACATCCTTGCCTAAATGAGTCCTTCTCATCACTCAGGTTTCAGCTCAAATGTTACCTCCTCAGAGAGGCCTTTTTAATAATCTTAGTTAATGCTTCCCAGCTCTCCACTACCACCACCACAAAATCACTGTTTCCCATTATCTTATTTTATTGTCTGGCATGAATCACTATTTGAAATTATTTAGTTCACTTACGTATTTGTTTGTATATTATCTGTCTCCACCAGTATAGAATGTATGTATAGGTTCCTTGCCAGTTTTGCAGACTACTTATAGCTCCAATGTTTAGTATACTATCTGACACATAGCAGGTAATCAATATGTAAGTTTTAAATTTTGAATAATTTTTTTTTTTGAGATGGAGTCTCGCTCTGCCGCCCAGGCTAGAGTGCAGTGGCGTGATCTCAGCTCACTGCAAGCTGTGCCTCCCGGGTTCACACCATTCTCTTGCCTCAGCCTCCCGAGTAGCTGGGACTACGGGTGCCCGCCACCACGCCCGGCTAATTTTTTGTATTTTTAGTAGAGACAGCGTTTCACCGTGTTAGCCAGGATGGTCTCCATCTCCTGACCTCGTGATCCACCCGCCTCAGCCTCCCAAAGTGCTGGGATCATAGGCGTGAGCCACTGCGCCCAGCCTAAATTTTGAATGATTTAATGAACAGTTAGGGATATGAGAAATGGCCATTTGTAAAACTCTTTGCAATATTAACAAAGAAAACAACCTTTAATGTGATACAAAGTATCACTGAGGCCTTTCATTTCCCTGAGGAAAGGCCTCATTTATAAGCTGTGTTATAAAATGAGTAGTAGGAGTAGGAGAAAGGAAACGGTCACAGAAATGCCAATTAGTTAAAATTCTGCTGACATAATTCTGCAGCTACTTCAGACAGAATGATAGACAGAAAACTAGCCTGGACATCAGTGCAACTCCAAGCTTTACAAATAGGCTCAGCACCAGTTCATTCTCTATTGCTAAATGTTACTGTTGTAGGTTGG
The DNA here is from genome assembly GCF_028858775.2 of Pan troglodytes. Classification (NCBI taxonomy): domain Eukaryota; kingdom Metazoa; phylum Chordata; class Mammalia; order Primates; family Hominidae; genus Pan; species Pan troglodytes. Next base: position 122,606,722 of record NC_072421.2, read on the forward strand.
GTCACGGTCTTACATTTAGTTAATCTGAGGTTAAAGATTTGCGTGGTTGGATATACTAATTCAGAGTAATCAAGTATTGATTTTGTCTTTTAGCAACAGTGAAATAACAATACTCCGGTTTTATTCAGTGCCCTGTTTTATTTATTTCACAAATGCTGAAAGAATCATAGTTCATTTAAACAGCTATATTGTAATGCATAGTTGAAATATTTTTCCTAAATTTAAAAATGAATACAAGGTCAGATTGTTATTTTACTGCATTTGGAAGTTTCCTTCAGAAATTTAAAGCATAAGTTGAAGGATTTCCCCCTGACTCCACCAAATTTTATCCAACAGCAAGCCTGAGAATATTTACTTGATAAAACACAACATTTATACTTTTTGACATAACTATATTGCCACATTTAAATGGGGAAAATAGCCCAACCTCTGAGTGGTAGGCACCTTCTTCTCACCTCCATTGCTCCCAATGTATAGCTCTCACCCCGGCTCCTAGCTGACAACCCAAAGCCTCTCACAGGTACTTCAGAGTCCCATCCCTAACACCCTCATGCTAAGGGACAATCCAATAAAAAGAATTCACACTATGCACAAGGCTCTTTGCTAAATGTTGGCTAGTTTGTAGAAATTCATCAAGGAGGTCTCTGTCCTCAAGTAGCTGATAATTCGATAGAGATCAGAGAGGTTTAAAAAAAACTACATAACACTAGGAAGCTTATGCTATTTCACAAGGAAAATGTAAAATGTTTCAGAGAAAGAAGTACTCCATCCCTGATGCTCTTCTAACTTTATACATTCCTCCTGGGTAATTTTATCCATAATCACACCTCCTACTATTGCCCAAATGCTGTGGTCCCAGGTCTCTATATTCTGTCCAGACCTTTACACTTGTATTTATAAGTCTAGTGACTACCTTCAGTCCATTTCAGATATTGAAGTTTATTAAACATACAAATCCAAATGTATTAATGCTCCCACTACCACTCTTCCCCTCCTAAATTTTCCATCTCTGCTAATGAGATTATGACATCTCGCAAATTAGAAACCTTAGAGTCACCCTCCATACTCCATGCCTCAACTCTAGCCTTCAACACCAAACAAGTTACCAGGCCACATTAACACTATCTTTCTATCTCAGAGGATGCCTCAGAGTCTAATCTCTCTGCTCTATTTTCACCTCACCATTGGCAATGCCTCATTCATTCATGTTCATTGACTCTGCGGTCCTATAGACCTAGGTTTATGCCTTGGCTCTACCATTTCCAGCTGGTGATTTTGAACACTTATTTAATCTTTGCCTCAGTTTCCTCACTTATTAAATAGGGATAATAATATTTCTTATAGCACATATGGTTGATAAAAAGCTTTTTAGCCTGGAACAGTGGCTCATGCCTATAATGCCAGCACTTTGGGAGGCAGAGGTGGGCAGATCACCTGAGGTCAGGAGTTCGAGACCAGCCTGGCCAACATGGTGAAACCCCGTCTCTACTAAAAATACAAAAATTCGCTGGGCATGGTCGTACCCGGCTGAGGCACAAGAGTTGCTTGACCCCGGGAGGCAGAGGTTGCAGTGAGCCAAGATCGTGCCACTGCACTCCAGCCTGAGTGACAAAGTGAGACTCTGTCTCAAAAAAAAGAGCTTTAAAAATGATTATATATATATATACACACACATATGTATATATATATATATACACAGATGTGTATATATATACACATATATATAGCATTTTACACAGTGCCTAGAGCATACTAGGTGTTCAATAAATGATAATTACAATTATCACTGTAATTTAATCCCTAAATTGGCTCCAACCTACCTTCAGAGCTCCATTTATCATTATTTTCAACTCCCTTCTTATCCCAAGACTGTACTAAAGTCTCATTAGACTTTATGGGACTCCCTGAACACACTAAACTCTTTCACACCTCTATTCATTTGCATCTTCTGTTCCCCTGTCTCAAATGTCCTCCCTTTCTTTCCATTACTTGGTGTGCTTGTTGTTTCTGGAATGTCAAATATCTCAAGTTCCCATTCAAATGTTACCATCTTAGTAAATGATTACTTACATCAATTTGTCACACTTCCCTTCATGTGTCTACGTGATGCACACACTTACACACACACAGACATATGCATGCGCACATACACATACACCTGGAAGAATCATATCATATTACAATTAGCTAAAAACATTTGTCTTTCTCCTCTTTGTGATTACATAATCAAGGAGGAAGCACTGTAGTGCCCATTCTTAGCACCACGACTTATAGAACTGGGACTCAGTAATTGGTCTTTTTTTAATCAACTTTTATTTTAAGTTCGGGGGTACGTGTGCAGGATGTGCAGGTTTGTTATATAGGTAAACGTGTGCCATGGTGCTTTGCTGCACAGATCAACCCATCATCCAGGTATTAAGCCCAGCACCCATTAGCTGTTCTTCCTGATGCTCTCCTTCCCATCGCCCTCCCCACTCCCCCAAACATGCAGGAACAGTAATTGGTCTTTTAAAGAAACACTTTCTGGCTAAGACAATCTAGGCATACTTCATGGGACAGAGGAAGAGAGAGAAAAGAGAAACATGGTTTTTCTCTGATCCTGCCCTCCCCTGTTTGAAATGCTATCAGCACCCCCACCATCATACCACTAGCCTCCCGGCAAAATCAAGGCTCTATCCTTAAACAACAAGCCCTGAGTTCTGTTAGAGAAACACTAGTGTCGACAAATCGGGCTTGAGTAAAATGTTCATGTAGGATTGTAGAGAGGAAATAGTCGGGCTCAGATTGTGGAGGACTCTGAATACTAGCCTAAGTTTAAACTTTACCCAATAGGTGATGGGGATCCATTGGAGATTGTTTGGCAGGGCACAGCAGATCCAAAAGGTGTTTTAAGCGATTTCTAAGCTGTAGTATCTAGGATAGTTTGGACTGGGGAAGGAAAGGATGCATTGATGTTTATGAAACAATGAAATTAATTCTTATGCGACAGAAGAAAAGAACTAATTTTCATGGATGGGCACTTTCTATGTACCAGTCACTCTTATAAGCACTTTATGTACATTATCTCATTCAATCCTACCAAGAATCATATCCATAAGGTGCTCCCTCTCATTAACTCTGAATTGAGAAAGCAAAGAATTAGAGTGGTTAAATAACTTGCCAAACGTAAAAAGGTCATAAATGTATGAGCTAGGATTCAAACCCAGGTCTGTTTGCTGTCAAAATCTAGGTTGGGTATTTCTGACTTACTTATATACCCTGGAGGCATTTGAGGACAGAAACTGACACCCTTTACTAGAGCCAGTTTCTGTGATTTTCTTCCCTTCCCTTTCCATCCCAAAAGCTTAAAATCTCATTCCCATGCTTATGGGTATTTTTCTCTTCTTGTCTTTTCATTCAGGCTATTCCACTGGAGAGTCTGAAATGGCAAGGCTGAAAGTGGTGAGGGAAAAGGGAATAGCGAATAAAGCCCTAGAAGATGCTCTCACCAGCACTGTCCTAGCTGCTTTTTCCCCATCCCATTTTTTTTTTCCTTCTGGGTCCTCACCGACAGCATAAGTCCCATCCAATTTCTGCAGAAAAAAATGCCTTTCTGTAGCTTAAAATTGTTTCTCCTCTCAAATGAAGCTAAAACTTCATTTTGAATAGCCAAAGATCCAGTGCTAATTTTTATGTGCCAATTTGTTTCTCCAGAGACAAAATTAACCAAGAGAATAAGAAAGTATGGAAGGGAGCCTCTTTAAACATTTGTTGTCTTTCTTAGCATCCTACCATGGAAATGCCTTAGAAGTCTTCCAAAAAGCTGTGTGTCTGCTTTAAGTTTAGAAAGTAGTGGCAGAAGGCTGTAAGATTGTAAAGAAGTCCTAACTTCTACCTTTAGAACATTAGCTCTTCAAGCTCAGAATCTTTGTTTTGTTCACTGGTATATTTTAAGCACCAAATAGTTCTGGGCACATGGTAGGTACTCCCTAAATATCTGTTGAATAATCGAAAAACAGTTATTATGCAGTAGCTAGGTTATAGAGGACTCAACATGATAATATATTTAACAGATTTGCATTAAATTAGTTTTTGCTGGATTGGCCTGTTAATTTAACCATCATTCACAACACTGTTTCTATGAGAAAATGCAAGCGGTGCACCTAAACAATCAACATACATATGAACTTTTTGAATATGGATTCAGTACTACAGTAGCGAGGGTAAAGAGTGATTGGGGAGCTGGGCATGGTGGCTTATGCCTGTAATCCCAGAACTTTGTTAGGATGAGACAGAAGAACTGCTTGAGCCCAGGAATTCAAGACCAGCCTGCCCAACACAGTGACACAGTGAGACCTCGTTTCTATTAAAATAAATAAATAAATAAACAAATAAAAGAGTGACCAGGGTTATTTCAAGGGTGTTGGAAAGGAAAGAAAATATTTAAGTGATGCCATAACAATATTATTGATAACTGTGAATATTTATTGAATACTTCACTATGGGCTAAGCACTGAGGTAAACAATTAATATTTACTATCTTACTTTATCCTTATATTAACACTCAAAGGTAGGTATAATTATTATCTGCATTTTACAGAAAAATAAACTGATGCACAGAGAGGAAGAATAACTTGCCAAAATACACAACAAGTAAGGACTGGGATCAGGTCTCAAATACAGTGGGAATAGTTTGAGTCAACACATTTAATGACCGTGCTACAATGCATAAAACTGATAGTATTCACTGACTGAATTTGAGGTGCAAGAGAAAGAAAAGAATCGAGAATAACTACAATTTTTCAAACATGGAGTGGACTAACATTATGAATGACAAAATTATTTTATGATTTATTCAACCTGATGAACAAAAATGGATTTGAGGGGTCCCAGTTTAGGCATCACCTTCTTTGTGAAGTGCCTGAACCCACCAGTAACAGATGCTTCCATAATAATCTTTCTTTACCCCATTATGCAATTTTTCAGATTATGCAATGAAACTTTGTTTACATTTATGTCTTTCACATTAGGATTTAAACTCATCTATTTGTACCAGATAGTAGCAATGTGTTTGTTTAATGAAATTCTCTCTCTGTGTGTGTGTGTGTGAGTGAGGGGAGAGGTGTTTGGTTTCAGATATGCTTAAATTAACAAACCTTTACATATGGAAATACCCAGCAAAAAATAGATGATTTAGAACTAGAGTTTTGATAAATATTGGGCTCGAGATGTAGGCTTGTGAGTTTCCATAACTGAGCTACTAGATAAGGCTATTAATGTGGAAGAGACTTCTGAAGGAGGAAAAAGTATTTTTATGGCCTTTATGCCAATAAGTCAATGAAAAAATAACATGTATAATATGTATAACAAATAACATGTATAAGGCAATAGTCAAACATAAGGAAGCCAAACCTTAGGGGAAAGTAAAAGGCTCACTTGGAGATTCTCATTGAGGAGAATATATGCCTGCTTCCTTAAAAGACACTGATATAAAAAGCTTAGAAAAAAAGATATACACAAATTCCAATTACTCACCAGAACACTTGAAATTTCAGATCAGAAGGCTTGTTGGTGTCAATCACAAATTAATTTTACGAAAACAGGCTGCACTCCTGGATAAGTTTCACTGTCTCTTCTCTCTTGATATTTAATTTTTAAAAATTTGTTATTATATATAGGCATAAATTTAACAAAAGAACATGACCTGTACACTAGAAAGCAGAAAATATCATTGAGAAAAATTAAAGATCTAAATAAATGGAGTGATATCACATTTATAAATTGGAAGGCTCAACTTGTTAAGCTATCAGTTTTCCTCAAAATAATATGAATTCTAAGCAAACCCAGTCAAAATCTCCCCAGGCTCTTATGGTAGAAATTGATGAGCTGATTTTTTACATGACTATGCAAAGGACCTAGAAAAGCCTAAATGATTTTGAAAAAGAATCATGATATGTAGTATCAGCATATACTACACATAGTCTAATGGAACAAAATAGGGAGTCCAAAAATATATCCACCTGTATATGGTTAAACGGTTTTTGAATAAAATTCAAAGGTAAAATTCAATGAGGAAAAGATAATATTTTAATAAATGTTGCTAACATAACTGAATAACTATAAGGAAAAATTGAACTTCAACTCTTACCTCATGCCAGATAAAAAATTGTCTCAAAATGTATTATAGGCCTAAATGTAAAAGCTAAAACTATAAAACTACCAGAGGAAAATGCAGCGGAAAACTGTCATGATCTTGGAATATGCAAGAACACACAGGACACAAAAAAGCACTAGCCACTAGCCATTACTAATCATCAGAGAAATGCACATTAAAACCCCATGAGATACAATATTATACCAGTCAGAATGGTTATTATTAAAACCAATTAAAAGACAAGGACTGGCAAATTGGATAAAGAGTCAAGACCAATGAGTGTGTTGTATTCAGAAGACTCATCTCACATGCAAAGACACACATAGGCTCAAAATAAAGGGATGGAGAAATAATTACCAAGCAAACAGAAAGCAAAAAAAACAGGGGTTGCAATCCTAGTCTCTGATAAAATGGTCTATAGACCAACAAAGACCAAAAAAAGACGAAGGGCATTACATAATGGTAAAGGGATCAACACAACAAAAAGAGCTAACTACCCTAAATATATATGCACCCAATACAGGAGGCACCCAGACTCATAAAGCAAGTTCTTAGAGACCTACAAAGAGACTTAGACTCCCACACAATAGTAGTGGGAGACTTTATCACCCCACTGTCAATATTAGACAGATCAATGAAACAGAAAATTAACAAGGATGTTCAGGACTTGAACTCGGCTCTGGACCAAGCAGACCTAATAGACATCTACAGAACTCTCCACCCCAAATCAACAGAATATACATTCTTCTCAGCACCACATAGCACTTATTCTAAAATCGACCACATAATTAGAAGTAAAACACTCCTCAGCAAATGCAAAAGAACGGAAATCATAACAAACAGTCTCTCAGACCACAGTGCAATCAAATTAGAACTCAAGATTTAAAAACTCACTCAAAATCGCACAACTACATGGAAACTGAACAACCTGTTCCTGAAAGACTACTGGATAAATAACAAAATTAAGGCAGAAATAAATAAGTTATTTGAAACAAATGAGAACAAAGACACAACGTACCAGAATCTCTGGGACACAGCTAAAGCAGTGTTTAGAGGGAAATTTACAGCACTAAATGCCCACAGGAGAAAGCAGAAAAGATCTAAAATCAACACCCTAATATCACAATTAAAAGAATTAGAGAAGCAAGAGAAAACAAATTCAAAAACTAAGATCAGGGCAGAACCGAAGGAGATAAAGACACGAAAAAACCTTCAAAAAAATCAATGAACCCAGGAGCTGGTTTTTTGAAAAGATTAACAAAATAGATAGACTGCTAGCCAGACTAATAAGAAAAGAGAGAAGAATCAAATAGACACAATATAAAATGACAAAGGGGATATCACCACTGATCTCACAGAAATACAAACTACCATCAGAGAATACTACAAACACTTCTACACAAAAAAAAAAACTAGAAAATCTAGAAGAAATGGATAAGTTCCTGGATACACACACCCTCCCAAGACTAAACCAGGAAGAACTCAAATCCCTGAATAGACCAATAACAAGTTCTGAAATTGAGGCAGTAATTAATAGCCTACCAACCAAAAAAAACCCAGGACCAGACGGATTCACAGCCGAATTCTACCAGAGGTACAAAGAGGAGCTGGTACCATTCCTTCTGAAACTACTCCAAACAACAGAAAAACAGCGACTTCTCCCTAACTCATTTTATGAGGCCAGCATCATCCTGATACCAAAACGTGGCAGAGACACAACAAAAAAAGAAAATTTCAGGCCAATATCCCTGATGAACATTGATGTGAAAATCCTCAATAAAATACTGGCAAACTGAATCCAGCAGCACATCAAAAAGCTTATCCAACACTATCAAGTTGGCTTCATCCCTGGGATGCAAGGCTGGTTCAACATATGCAAATCAATAGACATAATCCATCACGTAAACAGAACCAATGACGAAAACCACATGATTATCTCAATAGATCCAGAAAAGGCCTTCGATAAAATTTAACATCCCTTCATGCTAAAAACTCTCAATAAACTAGGTATTGATGGAACATATCTCAAAATAATAAGAGCTATTTATAACAAACTCACAGCCAATATCATGCTGAATGGCCAAGCTGGAATCGTTCCCTTTGAAAACTGGCACAAGACAAGGATACCCTCTCTCCTCACTCCTATTCAACATAGTATTGGAAGTTCTGGCCAGGGCAATCAGGCAAGAGAAGGAAATGAAGGGTATTCAAATATGAAGAGAGGAAGTCAAATTGTCTCTGTTTGCAGAGGACATGACGGTATATTTAGAAAACTCCATCGTCACAGCCCAAAATCTCCTTAAGCTGATAAGCAACTTCAGCAAAGTCTCAGGATACAAAATCAATGTGCGAAAATCACAGCATTCCAATACACCAATAATAGAAAAACAGAGAGCCAAATCTTGAGTGAACTTCCATTCACAATTGCTACAAAGAGAATAAAATACCTAGGAATACAACTTACAAGGGATGTGAAGGACCTCTTCAAGGAGAACTACAAACCACTTGTCAAGGAAATAAGAGAGGACACAAAGAAATAGAAAAATATTCCATGCTCATGAATAGGAAGAATCAATATCTTGAAAATGGCCATACTACCCTAAGTAATTTATAGATTCAATGCTATCCCCATCAAGCTACCATTGACTTTCTTCACAGAATTACAAAAAAAAAAAACTATATTTCATATGGAACCAGAAAAGAGCCCATATAGCCAAGACAATCCTAAGCAAAAAGAACAAAGCTGGAGGCATCACACTACTTGATTTCAAATTATACTACAAGGCTACAGTAACCAAAACAGCATGGTACTGGTACCAAAACAGATATATAGACCAATGGAATAGAACGTAGGCCTCAGAAATAATGCCACACATCTACAACCATCTGATCTTTGACAAACCTGACAAAAGCAATGAGGAAAGGATTCCTTATTTAATAAATGTTGGGAAAATTGGCTAGCCATAGGCAGAAAACTGAAACTGGACACTTCCTTACACTTTATACAAAAATTAACTCTAGATGGATTAAAGACTTAAACGTAAAACCTAAACCCATAAAAACCCTAGAAGAGAACCTAGGCAATACCATTCAGGACATAGGCATGGACAAAGACTTCATGATTAAAACACCAAAAGCAATGGCAACAAAACCCAAAATTGACAAATGGGATCTAATTAAAATAAAGAGCTTCTGCACAGCAAAAGAAACTATCATCAGAGTGAATAGGCAACCTACAGAATGGGAGAAAATTTTTGCAATCTATCCATCTGACAAAGGGCTAATATCCAGAATCTACAAGGAACTTAAATTTACAAGTAAAAAACAAACATCCCCATCAAAAAGTGGGCAAAGGATATGAACAGACACTTCTCAAAACAAGACATTTATGTGGCCAACAAACATATGAAAAAAAGATCATCACTGGTCATTAGAGAAATGCAAATCAAAACCACAATGAGATACCATCTCCTGCTAGTTAGAATGGCGATCATTAAAAAGTCAGCAAACGGCTGGGCATGGTGGCTCACGCCTGTAATCCCAGCACTTTGGGAGGCCAATGCAGGTGGATCTCGAGGTCAGGAGTTCAAGACCAGTCTGGCCAACATGGTGAAACCCCGTCTCTACTGAAAATACAAAAAATTAGCCAGGTGTAGTGGTGTGCGCCTGTATTCCCAGCCACTCAGGAGGCTGAAGCAGAAGAGTCATGAGAACCCAGGAAGTGGAGATTGCAGTGAGCTGAGATTGTGTCATTGCACTCCAGCCTAGGTGACAGTGCAAGACTCTGTCTCAAAAAAAAAAAAGTCAGTAAACAACAGATGCTGGAGAGGATGTGGAGAAATAGGAATGCTTTTACACCATTGGTGGGAGTGTAAATTAGTTCAACCATTGTGGAAGACAGTGTGGCAATTCCTCAAGGATCTAGAACCAGAAATACCATTTCACCCAGCAATCCCATTACTGGGTATACACCCAAAGGATTGTAAATCATTCTACTATAAAGACATATGCCCACGTATGTTTATTTTAGCACTGTTAACAATAACAAAGACTTGGAACTAACCCACCAACCCAAATGTCCAACAGTGATAGACTGGATAAAGAAAATGTGGCACATCTACACCATGGAATACTATGCAGCCATAAAAAAGGATGACTTCTTGTGCTTTGCAGGGACATGGATGAAGCTGGACACCATCATTCTCAGCAAACTAACACAGGAACAGAAAACCAAACACTGCATGTTCTCATTCGTAAGTGGGAATTGAACAATGAGAACACATGGACACAGGGAGGGGAAACTCACACACCAGGGCCTGTCAGGGGGTAGGGTATTAGGGGAGGGATAGCATTAGGGGAAATACGTAATGCAGATGACAGGTTGATGGGTGCAGCAAACCACCATGGCACGTGTATACCCAGGTAACAAACCTGCACGTTCTGTACATGTATCCCAGAACTTAAACTATAATTTAAAAAAAAAGTCAAAAAAACAACAAATGTTGGCAAGGATTCAGAGAAAAGGGAATGCTTATATACTATTGGTGGGAACATAAAGTAGGACAAGCTTTATGGAAAACGGAATGAATATTTCTCAAAACATAAAAATAGACCTATCTTTCAACCCAGCAATCTCACTATTGGGTGTCTGCCCAAAGTAAGATAAATCATTATATCAAAAAGACACCTGCACACATATGTTTATTGCAGCACTAACGATAGCAAAAATGTGAAATTAACCTAAGTGTCCATCAATGGATGACAGGGTAAATAAAATGTGGTATATATATATACACCATGGAATACTGCTCAGCCATGAAAAGAAAATGAAATCATGTTTTTTTGCAGCAACATGGATGGAACCACAGGCCATTATCATAAATTAAATAACTCAGAAAAGGAAGTCAAATACCACATGTTCTCACTTCTAAGTGGGAACCAAACAAAGGGTATGCATGGACATATAGAGCAGAATAACAGACATTGGAGACTACAAAGTATGGGAGAGTGAGCGGGGAGTGAGGGCTGAAAAATTAACTGTTGGGTACAATGTTCACTATTTGGGGGATGGGTACACTAAAAGCCCAGACTACTCCACTATGCAATATATGCATGTAAGAAATCTGCACTTGTGCCCCTAAATACATAAAAATAGAAAATGAAAAATAAAGCACTTAGCTGTTAAAGAAAAAAAAAGTTAAGTTGATCTTCATAAAGATTAAAAGTTTTTGTCCGTTAAGAAAATAAAAAGGCAAGCCATACACTGGGAGAAAGTGTTTGCAATACATATATCTGGCAAAGGACTTGTATCTAGAATATATAAAAGACTCTTACAACTCAATAATAAGAAGATAAACAACCCAGTATTTTAAAATGGGCAAAACATTTGAAGTGACACTTTACCAAAAATATACACAAATGGCCATTAAGCACACGAAAAGATGCTCAACATCATTAGTTATTAGTGAAATGAAAATTAAAATCACAACAAAATACTGATACACATCTATTAGAACGTCTAACATTAATAATAATACTATGTGCTGAAAAGATATGGAAACAAAACCAAAACAAACCCTGTTCTGAGTGTTAAGAACTCATATGTAAAAAAGTAAATACTGTATTATTCCTCTGATATGAAATTCTAGAAAAGACAAATCTAATCTATAGGGACAGAAAGTATATCAGTGATTCCCTGAGGCTTGGGATAATGAGAATTGACTGGGAAGAGGCAGAAGAGAAATTTATGGGGTTTTAGAAAGATCCTATGTGTTGGGTAGTGTGGTGACTCTATGTGTATATATATTTGTCAAAACTCATCAGTGTATGCACTTAAAATGGGTCCATTTAATTGCAAAATAGCTGTACTTAAATAAATTTGATTTAAAAAAACTTGTTCTAGTTCCTTCAAAAATTGTTGTTGAAATTTTCAATTTTAATATGGAAGTTAAGTAGAAAGGACACTACAACAGCTTTTATAAAGTTTTATTTTATTTTTAATTTACACAACACTTGCACATATTTATGGGGTACAATGTGATGTAATGATCAAATAGGTTAATCAAAAAATCCATCACCTTAAACAGTTATCACCTCTGTGGTGAGAACAGTTATTTTTAAGTGAAAAGGATTATGTAAAAACAACATAATATTTGTTTTGAAATATTGGGGTTTTATAAATGTGCACTATTTTGGGACCTCACAAAAAACAATTCTTGTTATTTACTGCTTTTTTTTTTTCATCGTAATGGACCCAACACCTATTTACATTTTCTTCTGCACTATACAAAGCAGAACACAAAGAGTATCTGACCCAAGACAGGTTTTCTAGCCTAATTCCCCAATGTACTTATTAGGGGTACTTTGACTTTAAGGTAAAAAATGAAGAATACCTTCCAAGTTTGTTAATTAATAATATCCCTAGACAAATATCTTCTTATGCTCTGCCTGATTACTAAATCTCTCTGCTTCAAGGCAACAGATGGCTTAAGTTCTCCCAGAATTAAAAAGGAAATAATCTAGAATTCGTGATTCAAAGGACTAAATTTAATCAGGTTATCCTATTTTATAAGCTACAAATATCCTAGAAAAAAATGAAGATGATGAAAATGGAAATGAATGGGTGTCATCTTATAATTGCGTGGGTAGTATATAATAGTCTTTATAGTACTAGTTTATGATACAGTGCTACTATAGTATCAGCATGTACTAAACTCAACCAAATCCTACGTCGGTCTTTCTTCATTAACTTTTCCTTATGACAACACTCTTCCTCTCTAGAATAAGAAAATAATATAAATTGTGGGGTACCTTGAGCAGCCTTCAATACTTCTACTTCAAAAGTCTGTCTAAATAACATAACCTTTTCCCAGAAAGTTCACCTTAAGGTTCCCTTGAGTAAGAGACTTTTTCCAGATTAACCCAGTCTGTATCAGTCCTACGCACTAACAATATTTAAATACTTGTCTGAACAACATTTCCTATTTTTTTTTACCGTAAACAACTTTATATTTTAATAAGTATATAAGCATTGATAACCTCATGAATTTAAATGTCAACCTTAATGAATTTCATGTCATTCCCATTCTAAATATGTATGTTTTTAAGTTCCGGTGAAAATGTTCAGGATGTGCAGGTTTGTTACATAGGTAAGCATGTGCCATGATGGTTTGCTGCACCTATCAACCCGTCAGCTAGGTATTAAGCCCAGCATGCATCAGCTCTTCTACCTAATGCCCTCCCCCAACCTGCCCCCCACATGGCCCCAGTAAGTGTTGCTCCCCTCCCTGTGTCCATGTGTTCTTATCGGAACAACATTTTCAAAACTAATTCTTCTTTACAATCACTTGTATGTTAGCATGTTATGTGATCCCCTTTAGAAGGCTTCATATGGAAGCCTTTAAAAGGCAAGAATTAAAATGTGTTCAATCCATTATGTTAAAAAAGCAAATTACTCATGGGTGCTCAACAAATTCATAATTATTGACATCATCTTAACATCTGCCTGTTGTATGGGATATACCATGATGAACGTGGCCTTATAAAATATATCACCAGTTAATCCCACATTGGTGCTTGCTATTATTATTCTACTCACTCAAATATTTGCCTACTGCTGCATATATGTATAGTTGAACAGGTCTCTTGCAAAGAGACCTGTTTTATACACAAAGACCCCTCCAAATTGGTCATATTTTTCTCATTATGGCATGAGTAAATGGTATCCTCTGCACATGTTCTAGCCTTTCCACTGTATTTTCCAACATGTTATCATTAAAGTGGGGTTAACTTTTAGTCTCAAAAGCACATTTCTTAATAGATATTCTTTATTATTCATGATTTAGCAATATCAAGAGGAGACAAGTGTACAGCAAAGAATGGAATAGGGTATCTGATATTTTGATAACGTGACAAGGTTTATAGTCAGATTATTTTAAATCAAGCAGTATGTGAAACAAACATCCTCATTCTTATCTTTGGACCTCAACCTATCCCTGATCTATGTACCAGAAGACTATGAAATGACAAGAAGCTCAGAAATGGGGTAGGGAACGAGGTTGGGATAAGGCACCATGTGGCATCCACACGACATAAAACTAGGGGCCACATGTTTATCACACATGATTTTCTCACAAAGGGGCAGCAGCCATAATTTATGTTGTTGGCTGAATGGTCACCATTCTAAATTGCCTAATCTCCTAAGGTTTACAATTGCCATACTTATTTAATCTCTACTGAAATACAGATTTAGCAATGTAATTGTGGAATTTGTCCCATTTTCCAGTAGAAAATATTTTTAAATGGCTACTTATTTGTGTAGGCGTCTTGATTTTTCAAATCTCGTAAGACACTGGGGATGGGGTATGAGAAAATTTTCTCTAACAATTTCTACAGTAGCATATATACACTATGAGGTAACACTGTTTTACAATCCTAGTTTTTGGGTAAAAAGCATCCCTCCCCTTGGAGGTTGACTCAGTTGTAAACATTTTTAAAAGAGTTCTGTTTTTATGACTACAAAAGCAATAAGTTTTAATAAAAAGTCAAGCAATACAATTATGGGTAAGGCCGGGTGTGGTGGCTCACTCCTGTAATCACCAGCACTTTGGGATGCCAAGGCAGGAGGATCACTTGAGGCCAGGAATTTGAGACCAGCCTGGGCAACATAGGGAGATCCCATGTCTTAGAAAATTTAAAAATATTAGCCAGGTGTGGCGGCACATGCCTGTAGTCCCAACTACTCTTGGGGCTGAGGCAGGAGGATCACTTGAGCCCAGGAGTTTGAGGCTGCAGTGAGCTATGCTCATGCCACTGCATTCCAGCCTGGGTAACAGAGTAAGGCCCTGTCTCTTAAAACAAAAATGGGTAAAGTAGAAAGTGAAAGAACCATGAAGTCTGCTGGGGGATACTAAGAGATGGAACTAAGTTCAAAATGTCTGATATGATACACAGTCCTTGGGTAAAGAAACCAATGGCCAATGGTTTTATATTAATGGTTAATATAATCCTGTTAATATATTAATGGTTAATATAGAGATATTTGGATGTGGTTATGTCAATATGACTCCATCAAAATAGTCATGTTAAACACCCATATCAAAATGCTTTACTGTGAGAAGGAAACCAGTAAAACACAAGAGAGGGAGTATAGGGCTAAGACCTAGTGAAGGAAGGTGCTCCTGAGAGGTCTAGATCATTCCGATCAATATTGGGGAAGCCATCAAGGGAATCTGATAAGCAACTTCACTGTAATTGAAATTTCATTCATTTTTAAAATCAATTTCTGGGTCAGATTATAAGATGTTCCTAAATCATATTTCCAAATTGCTTAATTATATGCACAACAAATTAATTGATTCAATAACAACTTGATACCTACTCATTGCCAGGCACAGTTCTTTATCCTTTCCAGGCATTATACTATTTAAGTATCAATCATAGTAACCCAGGGAAGTAGTTATTACCTCATTTCATAGTTAAGAAAACTATGGGTTCAAGGAGGTTATAGAACTACAAGGTCATACAGACTTAAAGGGTTATGATAGTCAGCATTTATTTATTTGGTGAATAAGTAGAAACTTATTTTTCTCTATATTCTGGAAGGGTTATTATTTTTAATTAAAAAACAGTCATTTCTAGGGTTAAGTTTTTTCTGTTATTCTGCAGAAAAAAATATCATTTGGGTTGAAAGTAAATAAAATAAAAATCTTGAATATTCATAAATTACTAGTAGAAGACATAATGAGACTGCAATTATATCACAAGATTTCTACACATGTAGAATCATACAATTTCTTTCTGTAGTGACTGGGCTTTTTCTTCAGCAGAAACATGTAAATATTGAATCACAGCAAAATAACTGATTGCATTATAACCTAAAGCCAAAAGTATATTACACAACTGAACGTACTTAATTTAAGCCCTCTTTTTAAAGAGTAATTTGTACCAGAATATCTTTAACGGTCCTTACACATAGCAACAGATAGTTCAAATAAAGCCATATCATTTTTCAATTTTGGTATTTGGCTTGTTTTATAAATAAGGTTGTGAAAAATAGAAATCCCAGCTTTAAAAACCAAGGTTGGGTGTGGTGGTTCACACCTATAAGTCCCTCACTTTTGGAGGCCAAGGCGGGAGGATCACTTGAGCCCAGGAGTTCAAGGCCAGCCTGAGCAACATGACAAAACTCTGTCTCTACAAAAAAATAAAATAAAATAAAATAAAATAAAAATAAAATTCTCCAGGAGTGGTGGTGTGCACCTGTGGTCCCACCTACTTGGGAGGCTGAGGTAAGAGGATCTCTTGAACCCATGAGGTCGAGGCTGCAGTCAGCTATGATCACATCACTGCACTCCAGCCTGGGTGACAGAGTGAGACCCTGTCTTAAAAAAACAAAACAAAATTTTATGAATGTGTGGGTGCAAATAACTTTACTTAACTCTACTTTTGCCATTAAATATTTTTGTAGACTGCTCCTCAATTAAATAATTGTAACTTATAAAACAACATTAATAAACACAATGCTTTAAATTCTGATATCACTCATGCATTTAATTTATTCCAGTGTCTTGTATAAAACAATTTAACAAAAGAAATGCATACTTTTACCTTGATGAACAGTACTACACAGATTTACTCCAATGCATTTTGATTTAGCCATTATTATCGAACATATTTTCCACATTTATTTAAATGCTTTGTAACGTAGAAGTTAAAAACAGGCAGATGTACATTTGAATATTGGCTCTGCCACTGAGTAGCTGGTGTGATGCTGGAGAAGCTGCTTAACATCTTTGAGGTTGGGTTTCTTCTTCCATAAAAATGGGGATAAAAATAACTACTGCACACTGTTGTTCTGAAGTTGCCATTACATGTGTGACAGTGTTTGGCCCAGAGAAGGCACCCAATGCGTGTATCTTTCTCTTCTTAAAATATTACATGACTAATTTGGAATTGTGTAGTTCCAAGTATTCAATTAAAAGGGCTTATCTATGTGTTTCAATTTACCCCATATAAGCAACCAATTCTTAATGTTGTTTAAAATCACAATTAGTGTAAAAAATACACTCTAGCTATTATTTATCAGTTGTCACAAGATATGAGAATTTAGTGACGTGCTTTTTGGATATGATAAAAAAAGTCAGGATTTTCTTTTAAAAATGACTATGACTGTACATCTAGTAGAAGGATGGTAACAATAAAAATGAGCACTGGGTCATTTGGTTCATCTGACTTTTCCATTGTTTAAAAAGATAGATAAAACAATAATTACACAAATCACTTGGGTGTTGTGACAACCAAATGCGATTAGGAAGCAGCTTTATTACCAATCTATGTGTTTCATAAAAGTACAAAGTCATTGTATTGCTTTTCCATTTCAAGCAACTGTCATGCCAAATCATATGTGTTTTCTGCCATCCATGATGCATATGTATATATTTTCAGTATTTTAAAACAATTAATAAGACAGGTAAGTAAAAGGCAGAATTTCTCGATTCCAAACTTAAAGTGTGTAAGATGTTAAGGCAATTTTCTAAAACATCATTTTTATAAAACAATTCTCTTGATTCACAAATGTGCCTCTTTGTCTAACCTAGTGAATTATAGACATTTTGGAGTGGAAATAACTTCTCAGCCTCTTTTGACAGTTGGTGAATATTTTTGTCTGCACCCCACAATTTAACCAGTGTCCTTGCATAAAAGTGTTACTTGTTTTTAAAGATCTAGGTCAAAATAGCCCTTAATTTTTATTTCAAAAGGGCATTCAAATGCCTTCAGGGTAAACAACAATGTTAATGATGGCCTGTACAATTAGAAACAAATTTCTGCAACATTGGATCATGTTATTGAAAAGGCTGGTTAAGATATTGTAAAAATATAAATGTCAAACTCATTATTAAAGTGGAATTAATAGCTATTGAATTGCATCAACTCATATCTAGAGAATTCTGGGTGAGATCAACAAATATACCACCTTAAATAAATGTGTTCCTTTGATCCTGCCAATAAATCGACACATGACCTCATCAGGTTTGGCTAATAACAGATTAGTGAAGAAATAACTTTAAACAAATATCCATTACAGCCCCAGATCACTTTACATCTAATCCAAATATGATTTTTAAAAATTACTATTTAGAATTTATTTTTTTAACTCTGTGGAAGTCCAGTCCTATGATTAACTTTTAAATATGAATCCTTATTAAAAATAACCTCTCGCTACACTTGAGTCAGTACTCTTCTTACCTGTCTCAAGTTCAAATTTCAAGAAAATAAGGTAGTAGCATGTACAGATCCAATACGACAGTTTGAGCTTTACCTTTTCCGCAGAAAAGTGGTCCAAAGCTTTGGATTTTTCACCTCTTCTGGAAGCTTACAGATGCAAGCTTTGCTGCCCTGCTTTCGCCAGTGCATGCCAGAGTGCTTTAACCTTGCCCAGCTGTTCTAGTTATTTCCATGTCTTAAATTTCCCCTTCATGACGACCTTGATGTCCCTGTCTGATATAAAGCTGCACTATCTTGAGGAGGCAGGTTCCTCCCACAACATGGTTAGTAACTTAGTGGTATAGAATCAATACATCATAAGAATCGTTTGACTCACTTTGGAGGAAGGCAGTTAAACTTGACATCTGTAGTCATGATTCTTTACTTTCCAGCCAACAAGAAATTTTAAAGCATATCAAAAGATGTCATTCAAATACTATGGCTACAAATAAATAAACTCCATCATGACCATATATGCTAGTCCCAAAGCATTTCTTTTTTCCTTATTTTAAACCAAAATATATTTTTTAAATGGTTCAAACTGGCTGTTTCTAAACGTTTACTTCAATGCACACTAAGCCTTTGGAAATAATTATTCATAGCAAACTAATTTATGTGTAATGTGAGTCTAGGAGATTATCACACTTATCTTACCATTTATTTGAAAATACTTTATTCCAGGAAGACTCCTTTTGTGTCACATTTAATTGCCTTTGAAGCTCCTGCCATTTGAATCTGTCTTCTGGAACATGCATTTCATCATTATTTTTTAGCCTTGTTACATCAATCACCACAACTGCTATAGAAGATTTCTGGGCTGTGAAGTGATAATTTGTTCCAGTGGTATTAATGAGGCAAGCAGTGGTCTTGAGGGAGGTGACAGCCCATTGCTTTACAGACAGCATCAGATTAAGGTGCTGGACTATATACATGGCTTTAAGCATATACTCCAGAGCCTTTGAAGCATTTTATAACTTCCCTTATCAAACTTAACATAGAAGAGGTACCTCCAGCAACTTATCTTCAATGTGCTAGGCATATCTAAGTACCAAGGGGGGAACATTAATAGTGTTACTCAACTTACCTTGAGTTATAGACACATCAGAGAAACTTTGTACTGCTTCCAATTTGAAGGCACCCTGCTGCCTTATATGCTCTGAATTGGTCTATTTCCATTACCATGGTTGTAATGGCATGTCCCTAGCCACAGAAAAGTCTAATTCCCTGAAGTGCAGCCAATGAAAACTTGTATTTCTGGGAATTAAGTCCCAGAAGTAGAAATGCCGATTTGTTGGTGTTATAATGCCATGCCCATGAATACTGCCTCTAGGAAGCAGTGCATCTGGAAACAACAGATGGTACATGTGGAAATGGGTTGGATGGAGTATTTTAATACCCACACATCTCTAATTCAGTTCTACACGTCTGATTTCAATGTTTTTTCAGATTATAGGGTGTTTCAGATTGGTAAGACAGGCCTGATCCGTATTATTATTACTATCAACACTGCCGGAAGAAAGCCTAATGTAATATCATTGTCTATGAACTCTCATTTGGCCACTTATATATGCACATGCAAAAATCCTGACTTGGCTTTTGATAATGGAACAAGTTAGTCAAGGGCACTTCCCTACTACCCCTTTACTATCAACCACAGAACACAAATTTATTTTAAGATGAAACTATCCTAGAATGCTACTCTCTTTAATATAGGCAGGAAAATTTTAAGTTATTTCACGCTGTCTAAACAGTTTATCCCCCACTCTACTACTTTTTTCAAAAGCTACCAGAACTCTTATAGTATTGGAGAAATTCGACTTAGTATGGCAGGAAAACAGTTTTGCTAGAAAGATCATTTCTTCTTGTGCTTCAAGAAGGCTGAATTAAATGGTCTTTGTAATATGTTGGCATTTTGAGAAGCATACCATCTGAACGGTATGAAGATAACTTTTAGAAGCTTAGAAGTTCATATTCTGCAGTTTGTTATCATAACTTAGCTAGAATTAGGATAGTATTGTGCTGTCTATAAAAAGAAAGTGAACTTTCAACTAAAATATAAGAAGAGATTTAAGAAAGTATGTTTGTTGAACATTGTAAATCAAACAATGCACCATTCAACATGGTACATTGGAGAGGCAGCCCCATCCAGGTGGCTATAAAACCCATCAAGATGCAAAAAACAAGTAGCAACCTATTGTAATTTAGTTTAGTCCTGTAACGACTTAGGTAAAAGGGAAGGGGGATTTCCCATCCCTCCTGTTTTAGATCACTTCAGGAATCCTTTAGCCCAATGGGAAACAGTATCCTAGTCCTTGACCTTCCAATTTGTGCTCAATATGGACAAATGACTTTAAATTCTAAGATGACTTTATATGGTCTCTCTGG
Organism: Pan troglodytes; assembly: GCF_028858775.2. Classification (NCBI taxonomy): domain Eukaryota; kingdom Metazoa; phylum Chordata; class Mammalia; order Primates; family Hominidae; genus Pan; species Pan troglodytes. The sequence goes on from NC_072421.2 coordinate 122,627,504, forward strand.
ACAGTACAACCTCCCTTATGAAGAGGTAGTTAGGCAGAGACAGGCAAAGGACTCCACATACTTTGATGTCACAGCCAAACCCTAAACACATTCGAAGTATCTCTAAAAATTATGTCAATGAGGAGAGAGACCCTAAAGGTGAATAAGCTATTAATGGTATTAACAAGTATACATGATTGCATATAAGAAACAGCATCCAACCCCTCCACAAAAAGCTTGTCCTTATTTGTTCTCCTTTCTTCCTTTTTTCTTTCCCTTCTTCATTTAGTAACTAAACAAATTATAACTAAACAAAATTTTTGATCTATTAAAACATCTCTGAGAGATGGTCAAACATTTCAAACATTCACTATAGCAATGAAATAATACTCTTACTCCTAGTTCAGAAAGAAGAGCACAGTGATTAAAAGTAACCCTCTGAAGAAGACTGAGTTTCAATTTAAATTACTAGTAGTGTGACACTGAGTGTGACTAGAAGTGTGACCTTCTCTTCATTGGTAAAATAGGGACAATGATGGTACCTACCAATTTAGATTACTATGAAGATTAAATGAGTATGCTAGTTACTGCTAATGCTACACTAATATCTGTATTGCCCTTTTCTCCTCTTCCTGAACACACAGGTTGACTGCATTTCTCAGCTATTAGGTATAGCCATGTGACTAAATTCTTGCTAATGAAAAATGGTCACGTGGAACTGCTAAGCATGGCCCATAAAAACCTCCCATGTGCTATCCTTATTTTCTTATCCCATTCACCGGCTAAATAGAAAGAACTTCTAGAACTCAGAGGAGGCCACAGCCACAAGACGGAAAGAGCCTAGGTTTTAAATAATTACATGGAGAAAAGCCCCTCTCACTGGTCCTCAAGTGATTGTGATAAGCCACAGAAATAATTGACTAAAACAATGAGATAATTCATTTAAAGTACTTATCACAGTAACTGGCACACACAAAAAAGTGCTCAAAAAAAGTTATTATGAACATTATTGTGCTGATGCTGTTGGTGTTGGTTATGGACTGAATGCTTGTGTTTCCCCCAAATTCATATGTTGAAGCCCTACCCTTCAGTGTGACTATATTTGGAGATAGGGCTTCCAAAGAAGTAATTAAGGTTAAAAAGGTCATAAGGGTGATGCCATGATCCAACAGGATTAGTGACCTTATTAGAAAAGATGCTGGAGAACTCCTGTCTCTCTTTCTATACACACAAGCCCTAAGGAAAGGTCATGTAAAGACATAGTGAGAAGGCAGTTGTCTACGAGCCAGGACAAGTACCTTCACCAGAAACTCAATTGGCTGGAAACTTGACCTCAGACGTCTAGACTCCAGAACTGTAAGAAATAAATTTCTGTTATTGAAGTCATCCAGTGAATTGTATTTTGTTATGGCAACCTGAGCTAAGACAGGGCTCATATCCAAAGTCCTACAAGAGAGTATTAAAAACAAAGTACTTTTTAAGATTTTGGTGGGTGCATAGTAGATGTATATATTTTTGGGTTACATGAGATATTTTGATACAGGCATGCAATGCATAATAATCACATAAGGGTAAACAGGATATCCATCACCTCAAACATTTATTATTTTTGTTACAAACAACCCAATTATACTCTTTATGTTATTTTAAAATGTACATTATTTTTCACTGTAGTTACACTATTGTGCTAGCAAATACTAGGTCTTATTCATTCTTTCTATTTTTTGTACCTATTATCTCCACTTCCCCCTACCCCCATTACCTTTCCCAGCCTCTAGTAACCATCCTACACTCTATCTCCATGAGGTCAATTACCATAATTTTTAGCTCCTAGAAATAAGTGAGAACATGTGAAATTTGTCTTTCTGTGCCTGGCTTATTTCACTAAGCATAATGACCTCCAGTTCCATCCATGTTCCTGCAAATGACAGGATCTCATTCTTTTTATGGCTGAATAATATTCCATTATGTATATATACTACATTTTCTTTATCCATTCTTCTGTTAATGGACACTTAGGTTGCTTCCAAGTCTTGGCTATTGTGAATAGTGCTGCAACAAACATTGGAATGCAGATATCACTTCAATATATTGGTTTCCTTTCTTCAGAGCAAATACCTAGGAGTGGGATTGCTGTAGCTCCTAAAATCATTAGACAAATTAAATTACTTACTAGCATCATCTATAACTCCTTATAGTTGAATAGAATTTTACATTTCCCAGATAATTTTTATATATCTCAATAATCCTATGAATAGGCAGGACAGAAATTACTATCTTGTGTTTATAGATAAGGAAATTGAAGCTTGGAAACATTCAGTGTTTTTTCAAAAGTTATCTGGTTGCTAAGATTCTCTTTACCATGCTACAACTAAAACTTCAAAGATGTACTTGTAGAGTCAGTTTGGATATTTTAAAAATAACAGTACAGGCATTCTCTAAATTCACCTAATTTTATCACCATTTTAATTCCTTATTTTCCTAAAATATTATACTACTACTCAAAACAGAAGTAAAAACTGAAATTAAAGAGCAAAATACTAGTAAATCATAATGTTATCAATGACAAGGTTCATTATCTTGATTAATGATATAAAAAAGCAGGCAAATTTGGCATAATTACTTAAAAATTAATTACCTTAGATACCATCAAGTGTTAACATAAAGACATCCATTTAGGTGATAGTATTTAATATTTTAGGATTATAGCAAAACAAAATTAAAATATGTATACTATAATATGATTTACTTTGATTATAATTGAAATTATTTTTAAAAGATAATTTTAAATTCAACTTTTAAGTCAGCTTGACTTTATATACAAATCAGCTTGGCTTTATATACAAGCTGACTTAAAAGTTGAATTTAAAATTATCTTTTAAAAATAATTTCCTTTTGGTAATTCTTCCACTCATTCACTTGAATGTATATTGAGCACCCATTATCTGCCAGCCAGTGTTCTATGTGTTGGGAATACAATAATGAACAAAACAAAGTCCTTGTTCCCATAGAGCTTTCATTCCAGAGGGGATAGGGGAGACACTCGGTAAATAAAAAAGCAGGTAAAATATAAAGTATGTCAGAATGTAATAGGTACTGTAGAGTAAAACAAAGCAACATCAGAGGGTTATGGAGTATAAGAGAGGGTAAGCCCCTGCTGATAAAATGACATTTCAGCAGAGACTTGAAGGAAGTAAATTTTCAAACAGCAAAACACATAGGAATAAAGTATTTTATTAATTCACTTCATTTTGACAAACCTACTAATGGAATTTCTTCAAATTGTTATTATTTAAAGAAACAATCACCTTGTTCTACTACTATTCAATCCTAAGCCACTGTGGTTAACACAGAGGATTTCTTTTCTCATAGGCTGTGGTTTAATATTTCATGGCTCACATTTTCATGTATCTGTCTCTAAAAGACAGCTTTACTGCTGCACTAGTCTAAACATGTGTTTATAGCCAACCCTCACATATATATTAAGGAGCTCCTGCCACCTAGTGAATAAAGAGAACACTGCTTTGTTTAAGGTATCAGCTGCTCTACCAGGTCAAAATTCCAGATCTCAAAATGTGGGAATTTTCTACCCAGAACTTAAAAGTGCCACCTGTCCAAAAAGGATTAAATCCTCATCAACTGCTGTCCAATAGTTTTGTATGTTGCACTTCAGTACTTAATGAAGGTGACTTAAGCTTGGAACCAGGGATTTCTCTGGTGGCAGGCATTTGGCTGATTGCCTTGAAGAATGGAGTAGGGACTGACAATGAATCAGTAGAAATGGTGATGATTACTAGAGAAACAAATAAAAAAGGGTCCTATTTTCTGTCATTTTTATATTGAAATGAAGGTCAAACCAACAATAGCAGGGAAAATGAATTCATCAGGCTAATTTAGCTCAATCTGGGTTATAAGAAGCTAGCTTTCTTGTACATCTAGACATGTTACAGTCATTACTCTTCCAATGGTTGTACATACTTGAGTACTTTGTTGGGTGCTGTTGTATTGAATATCCCTAAGCAACAACAAAATTCATGTAAATGAGGTGAAATTGCGTTAAAGCGGCCAACATAACAGTTTCACACAACATTTGCATGATTTGAGCAATATTTAGAACGCAGAAAGTCCATGGAGCATGACTCATTTGACGGTTGGGGTGATTTCAATTTTCAATAAATTTGGTTAATTAATACTTTAATGATCGATTATTCCCTGTATCCCACAGTTAAGCATGTTTTTCATTGCATGTGCATGGCCTTGGAACTAGTTTGAAAATGTCTTTGAGTTAGGGTTCAGATCTATTAGATGAGCTCTACATAGTGGCTTTCTCAAACAAAGCCTAATGAAAGCCTCTCCATGAGTCTCATTGACTGGTCACATGGGGTTCTATTCTCCACAATCTAGTAACCTCAGGGGTTCAGAGAGAAAGGGTTGTTCTAGTGCAGGATACACTGAGTATGGCATCTGAGACAACTGCTTACAAGTGAGCTTCTAGTGATTACACCTGTTAGTATAAAGCTCCTTTTATCTTCCTTTTAAATTTTGCCTTTTCTCATTTTTCTCATGGCCTTATCTTTACATCTTCTACTTATGCACATTGACTTTCTCTGGCTCCACCACTCTTGCTACCACTAGGAGGCACTATAATGTTGTAGAAACAACATAAGCTTTGGTGTCTGACACATCTGGATAGAGGGGATAAGGATAACGCTGATAACGGTGATAACTACAAAGCAGATACCCTTTTTGAGTAGTTGGCGTCTGGAACACTGTTAAGTGACTTATACATATTATCTCATTAAATATCCACAAAATTCCTATGATTGATTGTAGGTACTATTATTGTCCCTATTTTATTGATGGGGAAACCAGGCACAGAAAGTTTAAGTAGCTATCCCAAAGTCATACTGGTAGAAATTAGGGGAAGCCAGAATACAGGCTCACCTGCCTTTGCCTTTAGGGCCTAATTCTTAACTACAGTGTTTAAACAAGTTATTTAACCTCTCTTAGCTCCGGTTACTCAACTATAAAATGAAGATGATAATGTATACACACTCCTAACATTATTATGAAGGTAAAATATACCTAACTGATGAGTGCCTTTCCCTCCCATTTCTCCTTTCTTCTTCTTCTTTTTTTTCTTTCTTTTTTTATTATTATACTTTAAGTTCTAGGGTCTCGCTCTGTCGCCTAGGCTGGAGTGCAGTGGCATGATCTCTGCTCACTGCAACCTCCGCCTCCCGGGTTCACACCATTCTCCTGCCTCAGCCTCCCGAGTAGCTGGGACTACAGGCGTCTGCCACTACGCCCGGCTAATTTTTTTGTATTTTTAGTGGAGACAGGGTTTCACCGTGTTCGTCAGGATGGCCTCAATCTCCTGACCTCGTTATCCGCCCACCTCAGCCCCCTAAAGGGAGGGCCTTTAGGGATTACAGGCGTGAGCCACCGTGTCCGGCCTTCTTACTCCTTTCTTAGGAACATAGGCCACTGGTAATTCTTCAAGTATCACTAAGAACTTAATTTGTCAAACTCAAGGTGTAGCCTTAATTTTCTTCTTGAACTGACTGTCTCAGAGTTTATTTAGAACAGTTTCCCCATCACCCCATCCCTACCCCCAAGGTTACAAACGATACTCTCTGGATCATTACTCCAACATCAAGATAATCCTTTAAGCATGCACAGAGGAATAATGGCATCAAGAGAAATTAGCAGCTTTTAAAGCATCCCCTAAAGTCCTTGTCTCGTCCCCTCTCACTTACTTCAAGGTTTATGTTTGGCTTTATTCTAAAAGAGCAGTAGTATCTATTTATCAGGTCAGTGTTTACACTATGTAGAAATAGTATCTTTGTCCCAGTTGAGACCAGTATAGTGGCTACTGTCATCAAACTAGAGGTCCAGATGAAGTCCTGTAACTGAGAGAATAATCGCCTTTGCTCCAGAAAAATAAATAAATAAAAATTGGAAATTGTTTTTTAAAAACGGACTGATTTCATACTTACCAATGGACAGATTTACTGATCATTGGAGTTTACCATGATCCAAGATGCCTTTCTGAAAAGCCTATTGCCCTTAGGGATGAAAAGATTGGAAAAAACCTTCTGTTTAGATATCAGTTGGTTTCCTCAGTTGTAAATGTTAAAAGCTGCTTTGGTGGAAGTCAGCCTGATTTTTGTATTTCGTTGCCAAGAAAGGGGGAGTTCTAAGAAAAGGTCCATGTATACTGCAACCACACCCCAGACACTAGATATCATCTGACCTTTGAATAAGTGTTTTGTTCATATTAATCTTGTCTCAAAGGTAAGATAAAGGTAAGATTACAAGAGCTCACTGTAGTGTATCAGTATATGTTATAATACACATAGTCTGCAGCAGCCTGCCTCACCTGAGGAAGCAGCCCAAACCAGTATTCCAGATCCAAATACAAGAGAAAGGCTGTTTAAAATCAGGGGCAAATGAAGGAATATAGATTTTTCACCATGGCTGTGTAATTAGGAGGACATGGCTACCTGTTTTGAATCTGGGCTAAAACTCTATTCCCGGTTTCTTCTTGCCTGAAATGAATCCTGACCAAGTTGCTTGTATGTTTGGACTCCAGTCTTGTACCCTCTTACCATGCTTAATCCTCTGGATGCAGTTCTCTAGTCTACATATACCAAACTGGGCTTCTGTTTGTGCCTCCAGCATGGCTGGATTTCTCACATCAACCGCTAGTTTCCCCGAAACTCCCAATTATGACACAGGTTTGCTGGTTTGGCCTGATACCTTTAGCCCCAAGTTTGCTCTCCAAGATCATGCATCATTCTGTCCCTCCACACAGTGATCCACACAACCTGGCAGTCACTGCTAAATTTGAACACTCAGAGGGAAGAAAATGTGTCTCTGTAATTCTCTTGGCACAGCACACATGCAGTTAAGTGCTTTTTGATTATGATAACTGAATGTGCTCAAAAGTTCTCATAATAAAAACAAATTAAGTCCCTTCACAATGAAATTTATGAAGGCCCAGTAGATTAATAGTACCTCATGGTAGTGGATGAAAATGCCTTTTCACCACTAGTATAAATGAATCACTCTAAACTAACAGGGTGGTCTCTTTAAGAATAGGTACAAGAGAAAAGTGGATGGGAGAGAAGCAGAGAAGGTCCTAAACAGCAAAAACCACCCAGAGACCTGCCACATCCAAACAAGAATTTTATGAACATCCACTGCCTTCAATCTTCTTTATCTGAATTCATTTCAGATAGTACAATTTCTTTTAAAAGATCAAGGAAAAAAATGGCCTTGGGTGCGTATTCTATGAACAATGGTTGCAAAATGTTTTTTTATCACTAAAAGTTGCTGGGTTTCATCCTTAACACAACTTTTTTCAAAGCTGAAGTTATCTAATGCCCACAATAAAAAGCAGATCACTCTACTTGTGTGATCTGTTGTGATTTTAGCTCCCTGGGGATGTGACCATTTCTAACACAGGCCTATAAAGCACCTTCTGCATTACGGGCTTTCAAATGCTTGGCAGCAATGATTGAAAGAAATTGGATAGGAAGTTTAAAAATTAACGTTCTCATTACAATGGTTAATTGGTTATGTGTAGGATTTTAGATTAACAGGATGACTACTAAATGATGTCTATCGAACCCTGGGGCTAATTATCTTTTCTCCCTCTGAATATCACTTTTACCGACACTAAAAATTACATAAAGCATGTGTTTCTATAAGCTTGGTATTGCATTAATGGGTGTTCTACAAGTGAAGTTATACAACGGAAACAAAAGAAAATTCTGGAATAAAGTTATTAACATTGCAATGAATGTTAATAACCTTCTATCTTGGTACTTTTCAAGGATATTCAAAGATTACTGATATGCTTTTATTCAAAAGAAAAGCGTAGAGTATCACATGTCCCTAATCTTTAGGATAGTTCAACTTTATAGTGTCCCATATTCTTCTCAATAAAGATGATTCAGAAAATGTATAGCTAAATGCAACTTAATTGTTATGCTTCCATGTATCTTATTCTATAAATCAGAATACAAATCTGAAAATGAATTTTTTGTTGGACTATGTGTCCTAATTTTTGGTTTGGAATATATGACAATCATAGGGCTAGGTAAATAGACATGAGTTCTACCTTTACAACATTTTAAAGGTTTGAGATGCTTGGATATATGTTATTTGTTTTGATTAGGGTTAGTTTTCATTTATTATTTTTTTCAAATGCTGTCTCAGCAGAATCACGTTTTTATTTTTATGGTTATTCTTTAGACCTTAAGGAAGAGAAGACAGGCTGCTAAAAATTGAAGTATGAGAATCAAGATTTATTTTGTAATGACAGCCTGGATTCAATTGTTAAACTCTGGGTGTAAGGAAACGTTTTCTGATCCTGACGGAACAGAAAAGGCTTCTAAGAGAGCAACTGAGTTAATTACTGGGAAGGAGAAGAGAGACTGCCAAGGTGCTCTAAGTTCAAAAACCAATCCTAGTATCTTTGTTATTAATAGTTTTGCACATCTACTACACACTCGTTATTATTTTGATATATACTTTCACTTGCATCATCTCCTTTAATTCTTAAAACATCTTTATTAAGTGAGTTCTATTATTTTAACTATTTCATGAAAGAGGAACCTGAGCCTCAGAGAGGTTAAGTAACATGCTGCAGGTCACAAAGTTGGCAAGTGGCAAAGGCAAGGTTCAAACCTAGTACTGATTACTACTATGTTAAAAGTGACCAGAAAACAAACCAGATGAACCTAGAAAGATATCCAAATCAGAAGTTGTGTTTGTTTCAGAGTCTTATTTGAAATACAGTCAGCTCTCCACATCCATGGGTTCCATATCTGCAGATTCAACCAACCACAGATTGAAACTATTTGAAATTAAAAATTAACAATAGAACAATATAAAAACAGAAAAAACAACACAGTATAACAATTATTTACACTGTATTTGGGTATTATAAGTAATCTAGGGATGATTTAAAGCATACAGGAGAATGTGCATCGATTATATGCAAATGTATAAGGGACTTGAACATACTCAAATTTTGGTATCCATGGGGTCCTGGAACCAATCCCCCACAGATATCAAGAAATGAGTGTAGACCACGGTTCCCAAAGTATTAAGAAAGTATGGTGTAGGGAAGGAATGTGGGCATTGGAGTCAGACAGACCCGAGTTCATAATTCAGTGCTTGAACAAATGAGCAATGTGGCTGAGGACTAATTATCTGACTGGGCCAAGACTCATTTCCCTCATTTATTAGTGGAGTGGTGGTTGTGCCTGCCTTGCCAGATCATTGAGAAAATTAAATGAGATAACGTATATAAAGTGCCTACCAGTTCTTGGCACACAGTGTGTACCCAATAAGTAGTCTAAGTGATATTGATTATTATTGTGTATGGATCCATAGTGGCCTGCAAAGACCTTTCAAGCGGTGTCTGGACTGGTTCAATATGCAGGTCACACAAAATTGTGGGTTTTAAAAGTGCCATTTTGACCACTTTAAAAAGCAATAAAAACATTTTAAAATGAGGCCCAGTAAATAATAACTCTTTATGCAAGCAACAGCACAATACGTTTTTTTTTTAATGTGTGGTACTAGTATTGGAAGGAATTAAATAAATGGTGTCTTTTGCCTCCAGGTGGTCTCTGGCATAAAGTCTAAAAATGCTTGGGAGAGACAGAGATCGACACACTGCATGAGCCAAAAGAACACCTTATTTTATTACTTAAGTTTTAAGGCATTTTTTAGACTTAAAGAAACCTGATAATCATCAAATGAAAACCAAAAGATCTTTCCCTTCTAATATCTTGTCATCTAGCCCCATGGCTCCAGGCACACTTGCATGAGAACCATGCTGAACAGATGGCCAGTGATTCCCCAGCCTTTTTTAGTAATTTGTGCAAGTGCTTGGCAACCTTCTTTGTCAGGGGGTGCTTCTTCATTATATAGAACTCTAGAAGAGTTACTCTACAGCTTCCATATATTACTTGATGCCATATTTATTTTTAAAAAGGAATTTTGTAAGGGAAGGTTATTAAGGTGTGTTTAATTAAAGCTCCCTTTCACTGTCACAAAAATATATAACTCATGATTAATAACTCAAAGAGATTCCCTCATGCTGGAGGCCTGTCCTTGCCAATTTTAAATCATGCATAGTATCCTATTTGTATCCCTTTCTGTGTAAAGTCCAGAAACTTAATCAGTTTTTTCATCACCCCTCCCCTATAGGTCTTCTCATAAATTCATGCACATAGAGGGAAACAACAATGTCCCTAAACTCAGATTAATAAACACCTCCAGGACATATGCACTGAGAATCAATAATTAAATGCTGCCCCTGGTATAAAGAAATGGCACTATTGACACACCTCAGGGAGAGAGCACGGGCTCAAAAGATTTTTTTTTTTTTCTGCAGTAGCAGAGATGGATTTTCGGTGGATTAGTAAGTATTTTTCCCAAGGGCAGATATTTGTAAGCTGAATGTTTAGGATTTGGGAAGCAAGGCTAGAGGAAGCAAAGAAGGCACAGTGAATTTAATAGAACATGGCTCACTTCAGCACATAAATCTCCAATCATCACTCTATATAACTAGCCTCCTTTCCTCATTACGTTGCCCTATCATTGTGTCTTGGGATTCATTTCCACTTGTTTAAAAACATTAAGTGTGGGGAATGCCACAATATGGTTGATGGATGGATCTCACAAACATAATGTTGAAAGAATAGAAACTGTATACTTCCATTTATATAAAGTACAAATGGGCAAAACTAATGTATGCTGTTAGAAGACAGAATAATAGTTAACCTTGAAGAAACAGTGACTGGAAGCAGGCATGAGAGGAGCTTCCAAGGTATTGGGAATATTGTTTCTTGATCTAGGTGCTGGCTACATGTGTATGCTCATTGTATGAAAAATCATCAGTCTGCACATTTAAAATAGGGACATTTTTCTATTAAGTATATTAAATATTGATAATTATTCATTTTGAATGGTAGGTGTGGGGACTTCTAATATAACATGATTTGCCCGAATCCCCCATCCCTTTCTCCAGGGATGACTGGTATACTAACCATGTGCACATGAGAGACACAGCCATTGTGCCAAGAGGTTCACTTTCCAAAGCGAAATGACTTCTGTGGCTGCATTGTTATCATGGATGATAGTGTTCTACTACTGTTTTCTTCATTCACCAATCCCTAAAATGCTTATTGAGCCCATTTTATATGTAAGGAACTGTATAAAGCACTGGGGATACCAATGTTGACTCACATAGATATGGTCCTTGCCTGCTCAGAGCTTACAATCTGATGGGGGATACATTCAATAAAACACAAAATGATTAAATAAAATAATTGCAGATTGTAATAAGTAAAATTTGGACAACAAAACAGAATATGAAGTGAGAGAATGGGGGGATGAGGAAGTTTGCTGTAGATAGAGTGGTCAGGGAGGGCCCCAATGAAGCAAGAAGTCATCATCCGTGAAGTATAGGGGAATCAGAAGACTCTAAAGTTGAAAAACTTGAGCAACCACAGAGGGGTTAGCCCTCCCGAAGCTACCACCACATCTGCTGATATTGTGCAGAAGGCAACGGGTGGTGTCTAGAAGCAAAGCATTTCCATGAAAAACTCTTCAACCTGAAAATGATACATTGACAAGTTTGGGAACTTGGTGATTATGAACTTCTTTTTTACTTTCTTAGTTAAATGTCCAGAATAAGAGATGGCTAGGGAGTCCCAAAGAAACCTTTTTAGGCTTTTTACAAAATTGAGAGCTGCTATATCACAACATGATACATCAAGCCTGGAATAATGCATACTAGAATAATTTCAACCAAGTTCTTGTACATCATAACCCTTATAATCTACTCAAATCATAACCCCTAGAGACAAAGTTTGATATCACTTCTTTAGCCTATAATAAAAGCATTACTTCAGGTTCACACTGCAATTAGCTGCCCTCAACACACACACACACACACACACACACACACACACGGAGAGAGAGAGAGAGAGAGAGAGACAAAGAGACAGAGAGACAGAGAATGAGAGAGAGAGAAGTAGAGAGAGAGTATTCAAGGAGTACAACAGCATCATAGATACTTCTCTCTTGAGCATGGATGAGTTTATTAGAAACAAAGCATCCAGCACATCTTATTTATAGAAGCCTGGTTTCTACCACTTGTACATGTAACACAATTTCAGGCAAGGTGAACTACACCCATGTTTTTGATCCATGTCTAACGCGACTGTGCCACATCGTAAAGGCTTTTCATGTTGTTCATACTAATCCAAAATTTTAATGAAATACTATTTTAATGAAATACTATTCAGCCATAAAAAATGAATAAAATGTCATTTGCAGAAACATGGATGGAACTGGAGGTCATTATGTTAAGTGAGATAAGCCAGACACAAAAAGATAAATTTCACATGTTCTCACTCATATGTGGGAGCTAAAAAAGTTGATCTCATGGAGGTACAGAAAAGAATGATAGCTACCAGAGGCTGGGAAGGGTGTGTGGGTGGATGGATGAGTGGATGAAAAGAGGTTGCTTAATAGGTACAAACATACAGTTAGATAGAAGGAATAATTTCTAATGTTTGATGGCGGAGTAGGATGACTATAGCTAGCTAACAACAATGTATTATATATTTCAAAATAGCTAGGAGAGAAGTCTTGAAGTGTTCCTAACACATAGAAATGATAAATGCTTGAGGTTATGGATATCCTAAGTACCCTGACTTGTATTACACATTGTATGCATGTAACAATATATCACATGTATCCTATAAATATGTAAAATATTATTTATCAAGTACATTTTAAAAGTTGTTGCAAAAGTAATTACCTAAGTAATATTTTTTCTACTTCATTTCCTACAAAGGTTTCTGAGCCTTCTGCCACACTCTGGGATGTCCAAATCTGGTTGAGCTAAACACATCAACCACCACAAGCCCTGAATGGAACAATCTAACTTCCTTTGTAGGAGAAAGTCCTGCTACCCACAGGGCTCCCTCCTTCCCTTCTTCTCTAGAGTAATTAGGGTAAAGGAAGGAGGGTATATCTGGAAGTAAAGTCCAGTATCGACGAAAGTATACTAGACATATCTTTGGGTTTAGGCCCTACCTATAATCTCAACTGAAGGGACCATATTCGAACCTGTGACCTGTCACTCCATTATAGCTGACTGGATCAGGGTTGAACACCTAACGCAAAAGAGGATGTATTTATAAGCTGAGCTGAGCCAACCTTATGCCCACAAGACATTAAACTTAGAGATATGGAAGAAAGTTCCAGGCACTGGATCTGAAAGCCCATGCAGAGTTAGGGCCAGGCCATCCATATTGAGCAATGCTAAAGATTCCTAAGCAGAGAGAGCCAATTAAGAGGAGCAGAGGTGTGAGAGGGAGTAAGAGCAGACGTGCAGAAAGAAGCCATTTGAGAGAAGCAGACATAAGAAAAACTATGCACTCACAGAGAGGTAGAAAAGCCACCTCATTTCCTGGTGTGGCAGTTACATCTTGCCCCTGCATTCTGTGAGGTACCTCTATATTCTTTTAAGGATCTTCTCACTTTACTATCTTAACTGGGTTTTCATTTCTTAAAACCAACAAATACCGTGTCTAGATGAGAGGAGGACCCATATCTCTTAAGACTGTGCAACAGTGAAGGTGGAAGTAGAGAGAGAAGGGAAAGAGGAAAGGAGAGAAGCATAACAGAAGAGGAATGAGGAAGGAAGAATATATCAAATATATTGCATATAAAAGGAAGGGGCACAGATATAGTGGTATATAAATAGCAAATGAAAAACACTGTGTTTGTGGTCAAGTGCATCTCTATACATATTTTTCAGGACAATCTTGTGTTTATAGTTCATCATATCCTTGCTTCCCTTCACTATATTTCTGGAAATACAGCGCAGGACTGGAGAAAGGGTATGAGCATTTGAGCCAGCCAGATTAGGGTTCAGAACCCAGACCCTCCACTTCCTAGCTGTGTGATCTCAGGTAAGTTTCTTTATCTCCACCAGCCACATTTTTATTATTTGTAAAATAGGAATAATTTCCACCTCCCAGGATTGTTGTGAGATTTAAATTAGAGAATACTATATAATGCACATGACAGAAGGTTTTTCAGATAGTAGATATTCATCAAATGTTAGTTCACTTTCTATCCACACAGCAAATAAGAGGCTGGGCTATGCGACTTGGCTTTCAAATTACTTGAACTTTTATTGCTTTTTATGCTTAATTTTTTGTTAGGGTGGTAAAGATGAGAAGGTTTTTGTTTCTTCGACATTCCAGTTTGGATAGTGGGACTGCTTTTATTTTAACTGATATGATTTCCCTAGATAGCTGACACCCCAATTTTGAAATGCAGTTTTTAAAAAATTTCAGTCAATGATCGATGATTTTAAAAAAGAAAAATTATTCGTACCACAATGGTTATCAATTTCATTCCTCAGAGCTTTAGTACTCCACAGAGGTTCTTGAAGGGTCACGGAGTGGGGTGACAAGGAGGCCTAGCAGAAGGCAAAGCAGATGAGAGAGTGGGTCTCAGCTCTTTCTCTGCTTTGGGCAACTCCATATTCTTAATTGTTGTAGATATTGGGGTTCTACAGAAAATTTTACTTAAAAACATTATTTTCTTCTTGAAAAAAAAAAGCCGAAAAACCCCACTGCTATACAACATGACATCTTTCCATTAACATGGACAGGCAAGCCTGGACTGCAATTCTACTGAAGTCTGACCCTTCTACATCTCTAGGCATCTCATCCTGGTACAGCTAAAACCACAAAGCTTCAAGTCATTCTAACAAGGATAAGATGTGCCATCTGAAAATATAACTGATCTTAAGTATCACAGTGTCGTGTATGCTGTCCATACATAGTCCCAAAATTCTTATCCAAAGGAAATAGCAGTGAGAGTATGCAAAAGCCCTTTGGAAATAAGATGTAGGCCCCTAAATCGGCCCATCAAGAGAGCATCTGTTCATAATCAGTAATACTTGACACGGTGTACCAAGAAGAAAAAATGAGATAAAAGAATATGAACAATAAACACAATTCAAGTATGAACCATCATCATGGGATGCATACACATGCAAAAGCAAAACATGTAAAAATATTTGATAATCTCATAAAAAGGTGGAGTCAAATCAAGAGTTTTTCAGGCAAGAAATCTATCTCAGAGGGTCCTTCTGGAGCTGAACAAACTGATTGTTTTTCAAGTTGCCCAGAGTGTGTACGTCTATTCATAACATGATTAGTCTTAGAGTCAGAGATAAATGGGTTCCCAACAGAGCAGGAACATATATCTCCACTATACACAGTTTTCCAATATATTTTTTATTCAGCCTCGAAGCAACTCCCTCTAATTTTATTTAAAGGAAAATTTGTTATTCTTGAATGTGTTATAATATCAGATCATAAAAGATTTCCTGATATAGACTCAGTTGGGATTTTACCCTAATATTATTAACCTAAATGAAAACTTTCTTGAGTAAAGCTGATCTTGTTTCTATATTGTCAAGACTGACAATAGTTTACACACCTTCTGTCATGGAAACTAATGTTAGCTACTAGGTAAAAGTAGTACAATCATTTGAAGCTTTCTTTAAAAGCACCTATCGCCAAAATAGCAGCTAGCATAAGAGATATTAGAAATTAGAAATTCTGACAAAAGGAAAGTAACTATTCTCTACATAAAGCAAGGCAAATAAAATTCTAGATTATAAAACATGAATTTTTCCGACATTGTGATACAATGTCGGAAAAAGTCACAAGATTTCCTTGAAAAGAGACTAACATAGCATTTACTTCATCTACCTTTATGTTATCTAAAATATACATTCCAGGTATTAGGGAAAATAGTCAAATCTAGATGTTATTTTTTTCTAGACTATGAAATTAAACATATGGATTTTTAAAATCTGGATAATTTATAGATTTTTATTTTTTCATAGATGTCCCTCATGTCTCATTGATCCAGAATAATTTTGAATCAAAAAGCAAATTCTTTCATTAGGAAAACAAGAAGTAACTAAATTATTCAAAATAAAATGGTTTTGAATGGTTTTGTTCCCCACTGAATTGTAGAATAAATCTAAATGTACAAAATGTCTGAGTATCATTCTGGAGATACTTTTTAGCTAAATTCATTAGCATTATCAGTGGTCCTAAGTCATTTATAAATATAAGTTGGGAAAACCAACCTTTCAATGAATCCAAAGAGATGGCTCAATATTCACATTGTATGCCTCTCTTACACATTAATATTTGTTCTGATAATATATAAAATTTAAACATTGAATAATATAATTGTAGTTGTAATCTTAGCTTACTCCATAAACTACAAAGCAAAAAAATGGTCTATAATAAATATCACCCTTACCTCCTGTGCTGCCAATGCTGGGCTTCTAATTCCTGCCACTTTCCAAAATGATTATGAAAAGCTTTGAATGGAGTCATGTCTGCCTACAGAACACTTCACATTTGCTAACCCATTGTGAAAATTAGGCAGTGATGAGGGAGTATGGCAAAGAGAGAACAGCTAAGCATTTCATGGCTCTTTTGTTCAGCTACAACTCTCCTTCCCTCTGTCCTCCCCTCTCTGCACCTCAACATCTTAATCATCTTAACTAATTTGGAACTTTGACCATAATGAACCAACCAAGTTTCCAAAACAACTAACAGAATACCACAGGAGCACAGGAGCATCCACATCTGGAGGTAACGAACAACCATGAGGACAAGGACTTCATCTGTCTTATTTGCAGAACCCAGCACAGGATGTGGCACCTGGCAGGTGCTCATAATTTTTTTTTTTTTGAGACAGTCTCACACTGTCGCCCAGGCTGGAGTGCAGTGGCACGATCTTGGCTCACTGCAACCTCCGCCTCCCGGGTTCAAGCGATTCTCCTGCCTCAGCCTCCCAAGTAGCTGGGATTACAGGCATCCCCTCCCCCACCACGCCCAGTTAATTTTTTGTATTTTTTTTTAGTAGAGACGGGGTTTCACTATGTTGGCCAGGCTGATCTCAAACTCCTGACCTCAGGTTATCTGCCCACCTCAGCCTCCCAAAGTGCTAGGATTACAGGCATGAGCCACCTTGTCCGGCTGCTCATAAATATTTAATGAGTGAATGAATGAGTGAAGTGAAGCCATGTCCAAGTCCTCCCCCTTCCAATTTTTTATTTTCTCCATTAACTATTAATTTAATCCCCATCTCCCACAGAAAATCTGGGCCTGATTTCTTTTTTGGGACTGCAAGCATTTCACAGCAGCCAGAACATGTGGCTCCCCTATGGAGTTCATATTAGTGGGATTGACTTGTATTAGATTGTGGAAGATTCTCCTTCTCAATTACCATAGTTCTCAATTGCTATAAGTAGTATGATAATTAGGACATCACTACAAATACTGGAAATCATCAAGGCTGTAAGCTAAGTTTCTTCACAAATATTTCAAATAAATGTAAGTGATTCTCCAATCTTAAAATATTTGCCAACAATTAAAATGCACCTGAAAATTTGTAACTTGGCCTTAAAATCTACAATTGCTATAAATTCTTAATTTGCAAAGTTTGCAAAAATGTAACCATATATTTATTTAGCAAAGCTACATTATGTGCAACATTAATATTAATAAAACAAGCCATCTCATTTGTCTTTATTAACAAGACTGTCACTTCATAAATTTTCAGCTAACATCCAATGACTTTTTATATTTGAATGCAAAAAAGACAAATTAAAATTCTTCATCCATTTCACTTCAGCTGGGGGAAATCGAGCAGAAAACACAGTGAGAACAAATGCCCTCTTGGAGCTGGGAACTTGAGTTAGTTTGATCAAGGTTGGATTTACCGGCATAGGACAAAGTTAAATCTTTACAAGTTGCTTTAAAACTTTCTTAATCATGGAAGCCATAATGATTCAGGAAACCGTGATAGTAAAACTAATTAAATCTTTGCACCTCTTCAGACCACAACTTTTTATACCCAGAGACCTTTTAATTGACACAAATGATCAACAGAATTTTACTAGGCAACATATATAAATTTTATACAAATACAAGGTCAGTCTTACATGTAAGTAGGATAAACACCAATGTGATAAGACTTTAGAGTCATTAGACAACCTGTCTACCCAAAGTAAATAATGTTCCCCATGATTTTGCCATAATATCTGAGATTTTATGGTGTCATTCCTTTGGGTTGAAACAATCCCTTCAGAAGGCTCTTATCAATACACTAATATGTTATCTCATTGGTACCAGTTGCTTTACCAGATTATTGTGAAATTGGGCAAAATGGTGGAAAAATTTGGTGAGGGCAAAAGGAGATAAGGAAGGGAGAATCCAGGGTGGAAAATAGACTCTGGGGAGGGGGTTTAAGGATTTGAGGGTCAACGTTAAGAGCCATGGGATTAAAGACATGTGTCACTAACACACCTATATACAATTTGGTCATTTCCTCCTTCAGGCACCACCATTTCCTCCTTTTATTTCTCTATTATAGCATGTATTATGTTTTATTGTTATTTAGGTATTTATCTACATTTCTAATTAAGTGCTAGGAAATATTCTAGGCACTGGCTTAGAACCACTTGTGTGTGTCAATAGAGGTATAAAGTTCAATTCATGAAGATGTTTCTGAGATAGAGAGAATTAAGGGTACATAAAGTGAAGGGTAGAGTAAATTTGCAGTTTCTCCTATTAATAAGGAAAACCTACTTAAATTCTAAGTTACTAGAACGCATATCTAGTGAGGTACAAGAAAAATTAAAGGGTTTAGGATTAACATGCAAGACTTCCCTTACTCATGGTTTGTTTTTGCCTCCCCAATGCCCCAAAACATGCTGTAATAAAATTTGGTTAATTTCTGGCCATTTCTTCAATATATTAAAATCTTGAATTCTGAGCCCACCTACCAAGAATATGACCATAGTCCCCAAAACTTTCCATTATCACCTCTCAGGTCCAATCTTTGACTTTTTACTTAACAGAGATTCATTTTTTTCCACGTTTGTATTTTCTCAAAATAGTTGAAAGAAAAAATGTATAAGACACATATGAAATATACACACACATACAAATATACACACATGCATACATGTGTCTGTGTGTGTATATATATCTTATTTTTATACACACACGTGTGTGTATACATATCTAATTTATATATATCTTATATATACACACATGTGTATATATCACATATATGTGTGTATATATATCACATATATGTGTGTATATATATCACATATGTGTGTATATATATCACATATGTGTGTATACATATCTTATATACATACACACAGACACATGTATGCATGTGTGTATACATGTGTGTATTTTATATATCCTATATATCTACATAAGTATAGTATATACCATACTATAGTATATATGTGTGGATATATTGTATACACACACACAGACACACAGAGCATTTCATTTCCAGCTTCAGTTTTTCTGATCTTATTCCTATAAGCTGTCGCAGCTCTAATCACTGGTACACACTTCACAGGAGTTTAAAAATTCTTTTCACGTTTTACTCAACATTACTTTTTAGTTATAAAAATTAGTTAAGCCATAATAGACTCTCTACTTAAATCTGCAAGACTCTAACCTTATAATTAGACTTCAAAATATACTTCTTCACTCCCACTAAACCTCAATAAGACCTCCAACCACATCCCTTGTCTCTGAGTTGCTAGTCCATCAGTGTCTTCCTAACTTCCCTTATATGCCTACCTAACCCTCACTAGTGATCACAGGTCCCTTACGTGGCTTACCTGGTACCACACCTGATCTGCCAATTCATAATCCTGCATCCATCCCTGCTTCATTTTATTTTTCTCTTCCTGCCCACAAGCAGCCAAGAGCAAGAGAAAACCCTCATTATCTTGCTGATTGGTTACACCGCAGATTTATAAATGTTTTTTACACAAGTTGGTTCTCAAAAAACTATCACTGGTGCTGATAAAGTATCAGCCTTACTTCACTTAGGCCAACTCACTGTCATGGCCGCCAATGACTTTTTCTCTTATTCATAGAGAAATCAAGTTGTCATGTTTGAACTCTCAACTTCCCTTAACTATACCTTCAAAATCTATTTTCATTTATTCTTACTCCTTTTTCTTCGCATCAGAGGAAGAAATGTCCTCTTAATTTTTCAAGACTCTTTCTCACCTGTGTTTTTTACCCCCAGTCTGCGCTACTAGCCCGTAATGCCTCATCTGAAAACTTGCTGTATCAGTTATATTCCCTCTCACTGTTCTCTCTCTTTGTATATATGTATATACATACTCCTTTCTCCTTTTCAATCTCCTTTGCGCTCTCTTTTCCCGCAGCATTCAATCTAAGTCTATTCTCTCTCAATTTTTCTCCCTTTCTTAATTTATCTCTCTTCTCATTCCTTCCATACCTGCTCATTCTTTTCTATCAGTTACCCAACAGCACTGGTTTTCCTGTAGTCCAATTATGACATCTGTAGTGCAACTACTTGATCCCTTTGTCTGCTTCTCTTTTTCTACCAGCTTCTTAAAACCCATCCCCCCTACACCGAGTTATTCCTTCTTTTCTGCTCTCTTCTTATTCTATATGCTTTCATTGAACAATTGCACTCAGGTTCATGCTTTTAACTATCTCAGATATGGTGATGACCCTCAAGTCTGTCTCTAACTCTAATTCTCTCTTGAACTCAAGTTCCATAGTTCTAAATGTCTAACCTCTTACAGTAATCTTATAACAAACACTTCCAACATCACCTTTCCTAACCAAAGCTGTTCCTCCTTCTCCTGTGTTCCTGTTGGTAGTGGCTGGATCTAGAAGCCTTAGGATCATTCTTCTCTGTTGCTCCTTATTCTCCATATACAAGTGGTTACTAAAGTTCTGTCTAACATAACTAAGAAATATGTCATCATTTCCATTTGCAATGCCCATGTCCTAATCCAGGCACTCATTGTCCATCACCTAAATAATTATAGTAAACTCCTAACTGGTTCCTTAATATCCCACATCTTCTCCCTCCAACCCATCCTCAATACTGCTAACAGAATTTTCTCTCTGAATTAGAAACCAGATCCTGTCAAACTCCTGCTTAAAACACTTCAGTGGTTCTCCTTTGCTGTCAGGATAAAATCCAAATTGATTAATAGGCATTCAAGGTTCTGTCTATCTTTCTGGTATCATATACTTTAAGTTGTCCCAATGCAATTGATGCTCTAGCCACACTGGAACATATGACATGCATATCAAACAAGTCAAATATTTCCATGCCTTAGCTTATGCTCTGTCTGCAGTGTGGAATGGATGTTATCCCCTCCCGCAATATACACTGCTACTTTTTTAACTGGCAAACTCCTCTCCATTTTTTAAGACCAGCTCAAGTGTCATCTTCTTTCTGGACAGCCTACTCTGTATCGCCATTAACAGAATTAACTTCCTCTATCTGCCATGGCACATTGTATCTATCTATACTATAGGTCTTGTTTCACCAGACCACAGTTATTTGTGTCTTCTTCTCTTCCAATAGATTGTTATTTCCTGAGGATAGTAATGGCATCTCATCCATTTGCATCCCTAGTGCTCAGCACAGGGTATAGGAAATATTTCGTTCTTAATGAATTTTTAGGTAGTAAATGAATTAACTAATATATTAAATTATTAAGGAAAATAATTCCATCCAATAAAGGATAAATTCTAATGCATTTTAAGTTTTATTAAATTAAGTATATATTTAAGGTATTGTACAATAATGCTACATAAAACATTTCCTATCCTTATCTGGGAAGAGATGGATATTGTGATCATTGAAAAAACTAAAAGTAGAGGAAGACAGGACCATTTTTTCACTTCAACAGTAAGAATACCCTGATAAAAGAAAAAATAAAATTAAGTACCTTCTATATGTAAGGCACTGAATTAGGATGACAGTGTGCAATGAAGGAATACAACACACAATCTAACCACAATGTATATCTGTTAGTTTCTTAGTATCTACCCCCTCTAGGGTCCAACACAGGCAACGTTCTAATTTTGGAGCCTAATTAGACTATTGTTTCAGTAACCAACACATGCTTCTGGCATCAAAACAAGGGATTTTAGGATTTCTCCATGAGTTATTGAAGGATAAGAGAATTAATGAGGATCACCACCAGCTAAACACTGCTATCAAGAAATGAAAGGAAGGAAAGAAGTAAAAAAGAATGAAGAAAAAAAGAAGGAAGAAAGGAAGATAATGGCAAGTCCAAAATGGTGGTTAGCTGTGAAATGGGACTTTTCACATTTCATACATGCAGACTACGCTTACATGAAGCCAGTTACTGTTTGATTTTTATTTTGATTTCCCCTTCTTAGCTGTTCTAAATAGACCTAATATATTGAAAAAGGTAGGGCTTAGTCAAAACTCACTGAGCTCACATTGTAATTGAAAATGCTAAGATAAATAAACCTAGTAGTTTATATTATTCAAGCAATTTTTTACAGTGATAACTAAACTCTGCCGAGCCTGCATTCCTTTCACGTGGCCTCTGTTGTGAGACAGCTGGCCTGGGTTAGAAGGCACAAACTGGTGACAAGACAAAGTAAAATGAGTGGCTCATTTGGGGGAATTCTAGTTTATTTGCTCCCAAAGCAACCAGTCACATACCATTAAACATACATGTGGCTATTAACCACCTCTCCTAGTGATACCTAACCTAAAATAAAATTACAGTCTTCTGTTTTGTCCCTAAATATATCTTTAGACAGTCTTCTGTTTTGTCCCTAAATATATCTTTAGACAAAAATTAAGTTCAAAGTTAGTTAGTATTTAAGTATGAAAATTATTTTAAAAAAGAAAAAAGAAAGAGAAGAACAAAGCTGGTAACATTAAAAAGCTGCCCTTTATTCATAAAAGATTGGGTAAACAAGCTGCACAAGGCATCACAATAGATTTTAACCAGACATAATTTCTGGCAAAATTTGAGCAAGGATAAAATTTCTGTGTGATGAAAGTCTTTCTAAGAAAAATTGCTTCAGTGAGATCGTGATTCAATGTTTGACATTCCCTATTGTTTTCTATTAAAAGGCTTTAAGCAGTTCTCAGCAGAAAGTCAAACCAGTTCATGCACCAATATTTATCACTTAAATGGCACAGTGAGGTTTATACAAAGTCAAAGTTATCTTTAAATAGAAAATCTGTCTGTATAATATTCCTGTGAATGTCAGGGGAAAAAAATCAAAATTCCAGTGGGCCTACAGATCTTGAAAATGTATAATGCATCCTGAGCTTATAGCAGCGGTTATATTGAAAGGGTAAACTTAACAAATAAATCATCAGAACATGATATCTTACAAAGGAATGCTGGCTAAAAGTCCTTAGTAGAAAAGAAATACTCCCAAATATTAAAATAAAATATCTTTAATGTTTCCAAGAAAGTTACAAAGCAATTGAGGTATTTATCCAAAATAGTTTAGCATCACTGCTTTAAAAATAATGGCAAGTCAGCATAACATAACAGATCGGAGACCAGCGGAAAAAATGACACAGATGAACTGTTTGTGGTATATTATAGATTATTGCTTTGTGAGAGAAAATGCTTGTAAAAGGGGCTTGGGTAAAGACATACGGATTATTTGGATATAATCATGTCACAATCATGGAAAATAGGTGAGACTATTTGTAACTCTTCAAATAATAGGAAGTATATGGAAGGTTATGAGTATAGTACATACCAACAGTATTACAAGCATTAATTGAAAATTGTGTATATGGTTTACATTGAAAAATGATTGTATCTTTTCAATGAAAGGCCAGGTCCTAGATATTCTAAGCCAGTAGATCTCAACTGGGGACAATTTTGCTCTCCAACCCCCACTTTGGGGACATCTGTCAAAGCTGGAGACATTTTTGATTGTCACAACTTGGGCAGGGGGTAGGACTGGCATGTAGTGAATGCTGCTAAATATCCTACAATGCACAGGACAGGCCCTCACAACAAAGAATTATCCAGCCCCAAATGTCAATAGTGTCTATGTGGGGAAACCTTGGCCTAAAGTGAATATATCGATACTTCATAATAACTTTAGCTAAAATAGAGGGAAAAAATTCATAAAGAATATCATCTTGAGGCCTGAGCACGGTGGCTCATGCCTGTAATCCCAGTACTCTGGGAGGCTGAAGCTGGTGGATCTCTTACAGCCAGGAGTTTGAGACCAGCCTGGCCAACATGGCAAAATCCCATCTCTACTAAAACACAAAAATTAGCCAGGCGTGGTGGTGCACACCTGTAATCCCAGCTACTCGGGAGGCTGAGGCACAAGAATATGTTGAACCCGGGAGGTGGAGGTTGCAGTGAGATTGCACCACTGAACTCCAGCCTGGGTGACAAAGCAAGACTCTGTATCTTAAAAAAAAAAAAAAATAGCGTGAATGTGTAAAGAAATGTGTATGTATGTGAATGTATGGGAGTTTAAGAAAGTAAGAGATGACTTGACCAAAACAGGTGTGGTTGAAAAGAAAAAATAATAAAAGTGACACATATGAAATATTACTTAATTGCCATAAAACGAAAAGACATGAATTATAGAAATTTTGTTAATTTGGTCAAAATCAACACAGGCACTTAGATTCTCTGGTCACAGTATTCAGAAAAAGCATTCCTGTGTAACAGAAGCCATCCTTCCATAGGGAAATTTCTAAGGGGAAAGCTATAGCCATACAGTTCTAGGAACATAAGGAACCAGATTTTCCTAAACAGTTTCTGCAAACTATGACACTGTGAAGAAGGAAGCTTGTGACAACCAAGTTTATTGCCACACAAAAGTATCTTCTGAATTCAAAATGGATTAAATGGTCAAGAGGCTGGTAGATGTTATTGAAGAGGGCAATATGGCAAGCCTAATTCAAATCACACTTGCTGAAAGAGTTGCTTGAGAGAAGGGAGGAAAGAAAGGAAGACAGGACAATTAAATCAGTGATGGTACAAAGAATGGAGGTGTGTCTTTAAATCCCAAACATCCAATTTCTTTGTAAGCAAGCTGAGTCCCAAATGAAAAAGCAATTATGGGGCTAGAGTTCCCCAACTGCAGTTTTCTCACTGGAGGAACTGTCTTAGTAATATTCAGTTACCGCTTGTTTCAAGGAGAATGGAATCTGTCAGGAACTCAAGAGAAGCTTGAGGTAAAAACTTTGTTTCCCCCAAGAAAGAGCTAAATGAAGGAAATCTAGTGCTTACGGACTGCCAACAAGTATTCTCTTTCAATGTAGAAAAGGTAAAACCAGCAGAATTCTCTCCTTGAGTTTTAACCATCAGAATGTCCTTAAGACATATGACTTTGGGGGAGGGGAATCCTATTCAAAAGCAATTTCCAAAATCACTTACTTTTACCTGTAAAACGGAGATTTTTTTAAAAAATCACTTACTGCATTAATTATAGGCCTTTTTACAGTAATTAAGTCCTTTAAGAAAAGGGTCTTTTCCTCTTACACATGTAAACGTAAATAATCATCTGGGTTAAAACAAAAACAAAAACAAAAACCTGACTAGCTTAAATTCCTCAGGCAATACTGCTGAAACAGAATTCAAAGTTATTTCTTTTTCTTTTCCTTTTCTTGATGGGTAATTACAGAAAGTTAATAATCAGCACAACTAAGGTTATTTTAATGCCAAACATAGCTGAATAAAAATAATCCCATCTAACATTTGTAGAGCTTTCACTTTCATAAAGTACTTCCTTACTGGAGTCCTCTTATACCAACTGCATAAAACTGGGATTTTCAGATTAAGCTATTCTTTGACCCTTAGTTTCTCCCCTACTTTGCTACTGTGAT
Source organism: Pan troglodytes (assembly GCF_028858775.2). NCBI lineage: Eukaryota > Metazoa > Chordata > Mammalia > Primates > Hominidae > Pan > Pan troglodytes. The sequence continues at coordinate 122,653,307 of NC_072421.2, forward strand.
TCTGAGAGGAAACCAATTGGGTGTTAAACGTAAGGCAAAAACTCACAGACAGCAATTCAGCATGAAAGTACTTCAAAAGGGAATACTTGGAAAGGATTTGAATGTAGAGCCTGAGCAGAGTTGAATAATGCACACACACGTTTCCCAGCAATGACACAGAAATCTCTTACATAGGACATCTGTCTCTGCACTTAATAGACCAGTTTGATTGTCATTTTCACTACATGTATGTTGTATCTACTATTGTTGAGTGGTATTTCTCCCATAAGCTAAAGCTGCATTTTAATCCTCAAGTCATCTTTTTAAGCATTAGTATTCTTAAGACACTGTGTGATAAAATATAACATCATTTACAAAAAGAACAGCAGGATGTTTTTACTGCTTCATACATAACTCAACTCAATTGCAAACATGGAATTAATAAAAAGAAAATACAATCAATTAGTTAAATGTTACCTGATTCACTACCCAACTAGATTTACTATAGGACAAAGTAATTATCAAATCCCAGCTATGCCAGCATTTGGAGCCAATCTACACTAAAAAGAAAGGGCACTGGCATTACATTTTTTAAATTTACATATTTAAATTGGAGTCATAACCCTGGGGTTTGGGATAAGATTCTGAAGTCATCGAAGTCATGAGAAAGAGTAAGAGATGAAAACTAGTTAGAAAGTTTTCTGTTTGGCAAAGTTTCTGAGACGCAATTAAGAGTAAGCTAGATTTCAAAGTTGGAAGTTACAGCAAGAGTATAACCCAAACACCTTACCGTGTTAACAGACTTGAAAACTACTTTGAAAATTCCACAGAGGTCTGTTGCTCTGTTCACACAACAAATATCTACCTTCCTCCCCTTAATATTATTATTAAAAGAAAAAGCAGACTCACCTAGAGTACTGTTTGTCCACATTTCTTAATGGAGGT